>NC_044037.1:146157585-146478522 GCF_901765095.1 Microcaecilia unicolor
CCATATTAACTACTGCAGTGGGATCTGTGCTGGATGTCGGGATTACATACTGAAAAGGCTTCAGATAGTCCAAAACACAGCTACTCGGCTCATTCTGGGGAAGTCGCCCTTTGAACCTGCTCATTCAGCTACACTGGCTCCCCGTAGCTGACCGCATCACATTCAAAATCTGCTCACTTACTCATAAGATTATGTATGGCGAGGCACCAGAATACATGCTCAATCTCATTGATCTACCAGCTAGAAATGCTATAATATCTGCGAGATCCTACCTCATCTTCCATTTTCCAACCTGCAGGAATGTTAAATATAAGACTCTTCTTGCATCATCCTTCCCTTACGTCAGTCCGAAATATTGGAATGTCCTGCCAAAACAGCTTAAGGAGCTTGCCGACCACCAACTGTTCAAGAAGTCCTTAAAGACGTTCTTATTCAGCAACGCTTATTCCACAGGCAGCTCCACTATTTAGCATATCCCACTTGCCGTCGCCTCACCCCTGTCATTTCCTCTCTGTTTTCCCCTGTCCCTACCCCTGTCACTTTCTGTTACTATGCCATCTTTGTCATGTATTGCAACAACCTGATTTATTGTAAGCCACATTGCGCCTGCTTATGTGGGTAAATGTGGGGTAGAAATGCACTAAAATAAATAACTATAAATAAATTCCCCATTTTCTACCATCAAAAGCATAAGTCAACACTTCCCCCACCCAGGCATGTTTCAGTTTTTTGTGTTTGAAATCAGAGAGGTGCGTTTCCTTTGAGAAAGCCACCTCCATGTGCTGCTTCTTAAAATAATTCAAAATCCTGGTTCTTTTAACTGGAGAGTGGATTCCATCTACATTTAAAGAAAGTATTCACAAGGTACTCATAATAGCATAGAACAATGCAAACTAAAGAATAAAAGTACAGTACAATCTTGATTATCTGACCTTTGCTAATCTGACCATCCGGCTTATCCGACAGACTCCCCAGTGACCTTACATGGCTTTTCTTTCCATTTTCTGAACCCAGAACCCTAATTTTACCACAATTGTGATCCAAGATCCTGCATTTACTGCTTTTGTTTCTCCATTGTTTGATTTCTTTTTCCATTTTCCAAACCTGGGACCCTATTTTACCACTATTGTGAGCCGGGACTCTGCTTTTACTGACTTCGTTTCTGCATTGTTTGATTTCTCTTTCCATTTTCCAAACTTGGGACCCTACTTTTACCACCATTGTGAGCCAGGACCCTGCTTTTACTGCTTTTGTTTCTCTATAGTTTGAGGGGTTACCACTATTTTCCGTATTATCAAGACTTTACTATAGCATATAAGTGGATGGTAGAAGGGGCCCAGCCCACAACCCCACCCACCCCACCCCACCAATCTCCTCATACCAAACTAAAAACTGTTCACCCTCACCCAGCAATTACTCACCCCTCCCTTTCCATATACCAGGAGACCTAAAAAACTGAACAGTAGGAAATCCTGACACCCCCTCCTAGTCATATCCTTGAAGAATATCTATAGTCTACTCACACATACACAGATACTCCAAACACTTACTACCACCAGTCATACACCCCTCTCCTCTCCCCAACCCATACCTTCCATACCCATTAACCAAATCCCTACCAGTCAAAAAATCCAGACCCAGATTATATTCACCCTCCCTCACCTGTGGTTACACAAGAACAATTTACTGGAAAAAAGAAATATAGAAAGATTAAGCACATGAACAGCTGTGGAGTCACTTAGAAAAAAAATCAAAGAAATAGGAACCAGAGTCAGCCACATGAAAGGGCCAAAGACAACATCCTTGCCAACTGGATTTATGATCTTAGTCTGGGAGCCTCAAAAATAACAACTTGAGGAATCATAGCCCAGTGGTGACAATTATAGATCCAATGAGCCCAAAACTCCAGGAATCTCAATTGACAAGTAGTAAATGACTCATCGCAAAGTATTAACAAAAGCCATTAGCTCCTCTACAGTGGTACACATCAATATGGTCATACCCTGCATGATCCACACCTTCACAGGGTATTGAACTACAAACTTTATTCCCCGATTCCAAAGGTCCATGCAGTAAGGGGCCAGAGTACATCTTCTGGCCTCCACTTTAACCAGAATAGTCATTAAATATAAGTAACTTACAACCTTCATATTCCAGAGAGCAGATTCTTTTATAGAGAACCATCAAGCGTTCTCTGCAGAACTGAGTACCCGAGCCAGTACTGGCCTAGGGCGCTGATGTTCAGTGTGTTGAGGCCTTACATGATGAATACACTCAGTCTTGAGGCTTCTTGGTGAAACCTACATGCCTAATTTTTGTGGGAGCCAATTTTCCACTAGTGTTCACAGGTCCTTCAATTACACAGTCTTGGGAACCTTATGATATATAAATTGCTCCACCTGCCTCTATTCTCCTGGTCTTCCAGGCAATCAATCAAAGCTTTGTAGTGATCTTCCAGGTCCTGCACCTTCAGTGCAGTCTTCCTGCTGTGACACATGATGTTCTACTCATGTAAGCCTGGCCGTTTGACTTTCTAGGCCTTCCTTGATCTTGTCCACAGTTGCTTGCAATTTTTCCATCTTGCCATCCAGAATGACAGACAAATTTTGGGTTAGTTCCCTTACCGCTTCCTCCTGGAGCTGATGTCGACGAAGAGGCCTTGGACACCATTTTAGGAGTCTTGTGCTTTTCCGTAGCCGGTCTTGGTATGCGGATTGGCATGTCACTCCCACAGCCTCAAACATTCGGTGCACCCCACTTCAAACCTGCCTCAACATATTGGAGTCCTGCTAATCATCAAAAACTCCAAAAGGTATATCAATTTCCCAGCATTTCAAGCATATTTAGGAAATTAGGAACAGAGTTAGAGGCAAGAGCCACTGCTCAGAATGCCTTCATCACGTGATTCTCAAAACTGACATATTCTAATCAATAAATAGAAAATAAAATTCTTTTTTCTACTTTTGTCATCTGGTCCTATTTAGCAATTCTCTTCTCTGTCTCTGTCCTCCTCCCATGTTCTTCATCTCAGTGTTCCTGTCCCTCCCTCCGTCCAGTATTGCACCTCTGTGTCCCTGTCCCAGCATAAGTACATAAGCACCGCCATACTGGGAAAAGACCAAGGGTCCAGCGAGCCCAGCATCCTGTCTCTGACAGCGGCCAATCCAGGCTTCAAGAACCCGGCAAAACTAAAAAAAAAATGTTTAATAATGTTCAATGGACTTTTCCCTCAGGAATCTGTCCAAACCCCCTTTAAATTCCATAAGGCCAGCTGCTGTCACTACATTCTCCGGCAACGAGTTCCAGAGTCTAACTACACGCTGAGTAAAGAAAAACTTTCTCCTATTTGTTTTAAATCTACCATGTTCTAGCTTCATCTTGTGTCCCCTGGTTTTGTTGTTGTTTGAAAGGGTAAACGAACGCTTCACATCCGTCCGTTCTAAGCCGCTCATTATCTTGTAGACTTCTATCATATCACCCCTCAGCCGCCTTTTCTCCAAGCTGAAGAGCCCTAATCTTCTCAGCCTTTCCTCATAGGGAAGTCATTCCATTCCCTTTATCATTTTCATCGCCCTTCTCTGCACCTTCTCTAATTCCTTTATATCTTTTTTGAGATGCGGCGACCAGAATTGGACACAATACTCGAGGTGTGGTCGCACCATGGAGCGATACAACAGCATTATAACATCCTCGTGTTTGTTTTCTATCCCTTTCCTAATAATACCCAACATTCTGTGCGCTTTCTTAGCCGCCGCAGCACACTGAGCAGAAGATTTTAATGTCTTATCAACTATGACTCCCAGATCCCTTTCTAGGTCCGTGACTCCTAACACGGAACCTTACCCACATGCATTACTTTGCACTTGTCAACATTGAACTTCATCTGCCACTTGGAAGCCCAATCCCCCAGTCTCGCGAGGTCCTCCTGTAATCTTTCACACTCCTCCTGCAACTTGACGACCCTGAATAGTTTTGTGTCATCTGCGAATTTAATTACCTCACTAGTTACTCCCATCTCTAGGTCATTTATAAATATGTTAAAAAGCAGCAGTCCCAGCACAGACCCCTGTAGGACCCCACTTACTACCCTTCTCCACTGAGAATACTGACCATTCAACCCTACTCTTTGCTTCCTATCTTTCAACCAGTTCTTAATCCATAGTAATACCCTACCTCCGATCCCATGACTCTCCAGTTTCCTCAGGAGTCTTTCATGAGGCACTTTGTCAAACGCCTTTTGAAAATCCAGATACACAATATCCACCGGCTCCCCAATGTCCACATGTTTGTTCACCCCCTCAAAAAAAATGCAGTAGATTGGTGAGGCAAGACTTCCCTTCATTAAATCTGAGCTGACTTTGTCTCATCAGCCCATGTTTTTGTATGTGCTCTGTAATTGTATTCTTAATAATAGCCTCTACCATTTAGCATCTTTTCTCTGTGTCCCTGTCCTGTCCCTTGTCTAGCATATCTCCCTTTTCCTCTCCTCCAATGGCACCCCCACCCCTGGGCCAATCTCTCCCCCTCTCTTTTCCCTGCCCACCCTTGCAGTCCAGCATTTTTCTCTCTCCCTCCTTCCATTCGTTGGTCCAGTGTCTCTCTCTCTCTCTCTTTTTTTCCTTCACTCCCCCCACCATAGGTCTGGTATATCTCCCCTTCTATAGTCTGGTCCCCCTCACCATCTGGTCTGGTATCTTCCCCCCTCTAAGGGACTGGCATCTCTCTCTCCCTCCTGGAATCTCTTCCTCTCACCCTTCCCCCATCCTGTGGTTTTGGCAGCTGTCCCCCTCCCCCCATTGCTGGTCTGGCATCTGTTCCCCCCCCCCCCCCCTTGGATCTGGCATCTGGCATCTCTCCCTCCAAACCATTGGTCTGGTATCTCTTCCTCTATCCCTTCTCCCTCATCCTGCAGATCTGGCAGCTCTCCCTCTTCCCCCTCCCCCTCCCCCCACCGCTGGTCTGGCATCTGTTCCCCCAGTCCTTGAAAATCAGCACATCATGGGCAGCGCTAAAAATGCACTGCTGTTTCCAGCTGCCAGCCCTTCTCTCCCGCGGGAGGGTATGTTGATGGACCGTGGAGCAGCTGACATCCAATGCGTGAAATTGGGCCCTTTAAGTATGTGAACTGGAGAAGGGCCCCAAATGTATGTATCACATTCTGAATGCATGCGACTTGGCTTGTCTGTCAGTACCATCAGTTCTCACTTGCTGCGGCATTCTGCTAGTCAGCTCCTTAGCACTTCTTGGTCTTCCAGTTCTCTCAGCCTCACTACCACATTTCTGCAATTAGACAGTCACAACTTTTTATCAGCAGGCAAGATAATCTAAAATTTCACTCTCTGGTGTCTTTGTTTGAGATGCAGCTGCAAAGGCATTGTGTACACTGGTATAACCATTTCTTCAACAGAATTCCAACTCTATAGTTGTCATGTTTTGGTCCATTCTGTCTTCTCCTCCCATGTAGAAATTATGGGCCCCTTTTACTAAGCAGCGGTAGGCTCAATGCAGACTTACTGCTCGCTAAACAGGAAGTACTGCTGGGCTACCACAGCAGCCCGGCGGTATTTTCCACCCCTAGTGCGCCATCATATCTGGCACTACAAAAATTTATTTATTTTTGCAGTGCCGGAGTGTACCTGGCGGTAATCAGGCAGTGCTGCACACTACAAGTTACATCTGGGTTAGTGCAGGAGCCCTTGCCGCCACCTCAATGAGCGGCGGTAAGGGCTCCCCCCAAAATGGCTGCTCAGCAAGTTCTTTTCTTGCTGCACGGCCATTTCCTGCAGGAAAGAGAGACATCCTTTTTACCCACTGTGGTAAAGGAGACCTCATCGCATGTGAAAAACATGCACCAATGTCAGCACAGGTCCCCTTTTGCTGCAGCTTGGTAAAAGGAGCCCTATATTTCCTCACTATGTTTGGCTGAGGAACAGCCATTTTCTGGTTTTTGTGCAGGAATTCGACATTGGATGGGGGTAATAGTCTTGACTGGGTCAACATTGGTAATCATTGTAATAATGTGATTGTCACTCCAGGCTTCCACAAAAGAATTAGAATTTGTATCAAGCAGAAAGTTACAAGCTCCCCATTCCTTGAAATTTTCCTTTAGTATGATTGGACAATGCTCAGTGCAGTTTGTCATAATAGTTCCAATATATCCATAGTCCATAGATGTGAGGTATCTTAGCAACTTCAGAGAACTGAAGAAACTGTCAACTTAGATATATATGGTAAAATAGAAATCAATTTCGATACCAGGCATAGGCGCCGACTTCGTGGGTTCTGTGGGTGCTTGAGCACCCCCAATATTTTAATCTGCCGTCGGAAGTTCCGGTTCCAACCCCAGCCAGCCTGACCTGCACGCCCTCGTCTCCTTCAACAGTCATCTGTCCTCGCCTTCCTGCCGCCCAGAATTTAAAACTCATCTTACCTTGGGTCCTGGCAGCAAGGAAAGGCGAGCAGGCTCGGCTTCAGCCTTCCCTTCTCTCTCAGCTCTGGTCCCGCCCTCATTTCCTGTTTCCATGAGGGCGGGACCAGAGCTGAGAGAGGCAGGAAGGCAAGGACAATGGACTATTGTGGGAGAAGAGGTCAGGCTGGGGTTGGGACTGGAACTCGGAGGAGAGGGGGGGATGAAAAGGGACAGGTGGTGTTTGGGGCGAGTTACTGGACATGGAGTGTAGGGGAGAGAGGAGAAATCGCTGGACATGGAGAGATGAGACTTGTTGGACAGGGATGGAGGGAGGGGAGGGCAGGGAAGAATGGAGAATTCGCTGGACATGGATGAGAGGGGAGGGTAGGTGAGAGAGTAGAATTGCTGGATATGAATGGAGGGGGAGGGGGGAATGCACCACCTGTAAAAAAATTCAGCACCCCCAATCATTTTGAAAAGTTGACTCCTATGATACCAGAGATCCACTGAGTCCTAACTCTGTGTGCTGTGGAGGTACTAAGGCACCTTAATATGGCTCGAACTGGACCAAGTGTCTGTCACCACAGACACCAAAAATTGTAGCCAAATCTTATGGGCTGTCCTTTTAGAAAATGCTTGGTTTCATGTCTACCGAAGTATGGGGCCATACTTCCATCAATTGACATATGTTGTTCAAAGATGGCATGCTTTCTATACCGACTATTCAGCATATTCATTAATGAGCATATCTTTGCAAACATGTCACCTGGATTCAATGTACTGTTGTCAGCACAGTGGAAATAGGACTTCAGCATTTCAAAACAATTGCAACACATCGAATCTGCGACAACTGGAATATATGTTTCAGCTCAACTTCCCACATCATACACTGATGTTGCAAATTTTAATATACTGAAAGATTGCCAGAAAACAGCATCTTTGACTGCTCTTGTATACAAGATAATCATTTCAACAAGTAATTGCTAAAATTTTGATTAAAAAACAGCTGAAATAGCTCCACTGGATCAGCAGAATATGACAGCTGCTGTTGTTTGAGATTGAAACTTTGATTCACAGGACTCAAGCCTTCTTGTACCCATAATGTTTCTCTGCTGACTTCCAAGTCTGTTTCCTGTTCAGACATAGAAGACAAAGCTTGAACGGTTACACTGGTGTGCACCAATCTCGATCTTTTCACATCTTGTTTTTGTTTGCCACACGACGAAGCTGAACAACTTCTTTTCTTCTGGCTGCTTGTAGTAGAGTTCAAAATTTTAGACTGATTGCGGTCAGCAGGCCCAACAGATTCAATACTTCTGTAACTTGATGTGATGTACTGGGCATTAGTTCTTTTCTGCTTTGAACAGAAGTATTTTCTGGTTTTCTTTTATAAGTTCTAGGATTGTTATTTCTTTCAGGTTGTAGTGATGATGGATTCTCATTTTCTGTACTTTTATCCAGAGCATTGTAACATGCATCCACTTCATTATCTTCAGCAGAATTATCAATGCTCGCAATGATATCATGCAGCTGAAATGTTCATCCATTTTGTGTGAAGATGCCAGATCCTGACAATCAGTTGCCTGCCTCTAAGATTGTTGATGCTTGAAGGCCTCTCTTTATCACCACTACCTTCTTCTGATTCTTTTCCATCAATTGAGACTTAAGGACTATGTCTGCATGAAATAAATCTTCTTTGATATATCAAGCACTTACTGGTCTGAATAACACATGCAATACATTTGAATTATGCATAGGTAGGAAAGAAGTGGTATGGTTGAAAGTCATGCACCCGTTCATGTCCACTGTTCCATTTTTGAAACATCAGCAAAAAAACGTATGATTGCAATTGCAGGTGAACACATGAAAATTCTATTTATTAGCACTGATTGGTCTATGGTTTATGTACAAGAAACAACAGTAATTATAACTGTTCAATAATTAAACTTAAAAATTAGATAGGTCTAATTGGTGCTATTTCCTGAGTTTGTGGAAATCATAGTAATTTCCCAAACAAATATCTTTTTGACCTAAAAACCTTTTGAAAACAAAGCGACCACACATTATAATGTTATCAAATTTGAGTAAATATCTGGAGTGAAGTCACAAAGGAAATCTACTGTAGCAGTATTTAACTTTCAAAAGGGCAAATATGTTAAAATGAGGAATATGGTTTTAAAAAAAGCTAAAAGGAAGAACTGCAATGGTTAAGACTAAATCAGGCATGGATGTTGTTTAAAAATACCATCTTGGAAGCCCAGACCAGATATATTCCATGTATTAATAAAAGTAGAAAGTAAAACAAATGGCAGAAAGCATAGTTAAAAGGTGAAGAGGCTTGTGAGGGAGTGAGTGATATAGTAGTAGATGTCCCTGAGAATACTCTCTCGCTGATGTTACAGTTAAGCCACCTTAAGATAGGTGGCACTAACCTGCCATATCAGAGGCTGAATCAGAGGGGTGGGGCTCAGGTTGGGAGGTGGTTAAATGCCCTGGAACAGAGTAGATCAGAGAGGCCCTGAGGGAAGAAGTCTTCAGAAGGGAGATGCCAGAGGAGGACTGGGAGTTAAGGAATCCTCCCAAGGTGTTGACTGGGCTGCAGTACCTGTGGGGGAGACACAGGGAAGTAAGGAGTGGCCCTATTTACAAGGTTTGCACCTAGGGGTAAAGAGTAACCACCCAGGAGTTACAAGAGAAAAATGCAAAGGTAAAGAGTGTATTTCATTATTTGTGAAGGCTCAGACTTGAGATGTTAACTAGAGCCAGACTATGCTGTAGAAACCTGAGAAGATAGGATTGCTGAAGAGAGGAGAAACTATTGTTAATGTGACTGTTGCTATGTTAAGCCTTGAGTCTGTGATAGAAACAGACTGCTATTCTGTTTGCTCAGCAATAAAGTTTCCTTTTGATTTACACTGCACCCCGACTGTCTGTGGGCTCCTAGGTGGTTTGCCAGCCATGCTACCACAGGGCTATTCAGCCAAAAAGACATCTTTCAAAAAATAGGAAAAGTATCCAAATAAAGAAAACAAGAAGCAGCATAAGCACAGGCAAGTTAAATGCAAAGCACTGATTAAGAAGTCTAAAAGAGAATATGAAAAAAACTTGCTGCTGTGAATATAGTTGACTGTTTCATTTGGGGGGTCTAAAGGGTGGTGCTTGGTTCATTAGCATATTCATTTGCATACAGACATCTCATAATCCTGTGCAGAAGGAAGGGATCCTCAGGAGCTTAGCCTAGAATGGGTGGCAGAGCTGGTGGTTGGGAGGCGGGGCTAGTGCTGGGCAGACTTTTACGGTTTGTGCTAGGGCTGGTGGTTGGGAGGTGGGACTAGTGCTGGGCAGACTTATATGGTCTGTGCCGGGGCTGGTGGTTGGGCGGCGGGGATAGTGCTGGGCAGACTTATACGGTCTGTGCCAGAGCCAGTGGTGGGAGGCAGGGATAGTGCTGGGCAGACTTATACGGTTTGTGCCAGAGCTGGTGGTGGGAGGCGGGACTGGTAGTTGGGAGGCGGGGATAGTGCTGGGCAGACTTATAGGGTCTGTGCCAGAGCTGGTGGTTGGGAGGCGGGGATAGGGCTGGCCAGACTTATACGGTCTGTGCACTGAAGAGGACAGTACAAATAAAAAAGTAGCACATATGAATTTCTCTTCTTGGGCAGACTGGATGGACCGTGCAGGTCTTTTTCTGCCGTCATCTACTATGTTTACTAAGATTATTCCAAAGGAAAAAACAAATAGGCTAAGCTGTTTTTAGTTCCTGCTCATTGCGGCTGTATTGGGAAGGAGCTACAGGACTAGGACAGGTTTGAAGGAAGGGAGTGAATGTGTGTGTGTGGGGGGGGGGGGGGGGGGGGGCTGGAAGGGACAAAACAGAACATGGAAGAAGAAGAAGGAGAAGAGAGAGAAAGAGAGAGATACTGGAATGTATCGGGCAGGGGAGGGAGAGTAAGGCATTCGGTCCAGCAGGATTTGGGGGGGCAATGCCCCCTTCACCCCCCCCCCCCCCAAATACACCCATGCTTGCTGCAGAGGAAAAACATAGTAATAACTTTTTTAGGTATATCAGAAGCAGAAACCCTGTGAAGGAATCAGTGGGACTGTTAGATTATAAAAGTGTAAAAGGAGCACTCAGGGAGGACAAGGCCATAGAGGAGAGACAGAATGAATTATTTGCTTTGGTCTTTACTGAAGAGGATGTAAGAGATCTTCCTGTGCCAGAAATGATTTTCAAGCATATAGATATGGAGGAACTGAAAAAAATCTTTGTGAACCTGGAAAATGTCTTGAGCCAAATCAACAATTTAAAGAATAGTGAATCACCTTGACCGGATGGTATATACCCCAGGGTACTGAAGGAACTTGTAGGTAGATCACAAATTATACTTATAGAAAAACAACTCCCAACAGTCTCATCTGTGCCCAAGGTTCCCAATACAGAATTATTTGCAAGCAAAATACTCTGTTTTCTGTCTAGGGAAGGAGGGAACCTGGATTGGCACCAAGCCAATACTTCCGATAGAGAGAAACAAAACTGAAGAAGCCAGCTGAAATATATTAGAATTTATTATAGATATACAGTGGGGGAAATAAGTATTTGATCCCTTGCTGATTTTGTAAGTTTGCCCACTGACAAAGACATGAGCAGCCCATAATTGAAGGGTAGGTTATTGGTAACAGTGAGAGATAGCACATCACAAATTAAATCCGGAAAATCACATTGTGGAAAGTATATGAATTTATTTGCATTCTGCAGAGGGAAATAAGTATTTGATCCCCCACCAACCAGTAAGAGATCTGGCCCCTACAGACCAGGTAGATGCTCCAAATCAACTCGTTACCTGCATGACAGACAGCTGTCGGCAATGGTCACCTGTATGAAAGACACCTGTCCACAGACTCAGTGAATCAGTCAGACTCTAACCTCTACAAAATGGCCAAGAGCAAGGAGCTGTCTAAGGATGTCAGGGACAAGATCATACACCTGCACAAGGCTGGAATGGGCTACAAAACCATCAGTAAGACGCTGGGCGAGAAGGAGACAACTGTTGGTGCCATAGTAAGAAAATGGAAGAAGTACAAAATGACTGTCAATTGACAAAGATCTGGGGCTCCACGCAAAATCTCACCTCGTGGGGTATCCTTGATCATGAGGAAGGTTAGAAATCAGCCTACAACTACAAGGGGGGAACTTGTCAATGATCTCAAGGCAGCTGGGACCACTGTCACCACGAAAACCATTGGTAACACATTACGACATAACGGATTGCAATCCTGCAGTGCCCGCAAGGTCCCCCTGCTCCGGAAGGCACATGTGACGGCCCGTCTGAAGTTTGCCAGTGAACACCTGGATGATGCCGAGAGTGATTGGGAGAAGGTGCTGTGGTCAGATGAGACAAAAATTGAGCTCTTTGGCATGAACTCAACTCGCCGTGTTTGGAGGAAGAGAAATGCTGCCTATGACCCAAAGAACACCGTCCCCACTGTCAAGCATGGAGGTGGAAATGTTATGTTTTGGGGGTGTTTCTCTGCTAAGGGCACAGGACTACTTCACCGCATCAATGGGAGAATGGATGGGGCCATGTACCGTACAATTCTGAGTGACAACCTCCTTCCCTCCGCCAGGGCCTTAAAAATGGGTCGTGGCTGGGTCTTCCAGCACGACAATGACCCAAAACATACAGCCAAGGCAACAAAGGAGTGGCTCAGGAAGAAGCACATTAGGGTCATGGAGTGGCCTAGCCAGTCACCAGACCTTAATCCCATTGAAAACTTATGGAGGGAGCTGAAGATGCGAGTTGCCAAGCGACAGCCCAGAACTCTTAATGATTTAGAGATGATCTGCAAAGAGGAGTGGACCAAAATTCCTCCTGACATGTGTGCAAACCTCATCATCAACTACAGAAGACGTCTGACCGCTGTGCTTGCCAACAAGGGTTTTGCCACCAAGTATTAGGTCTTGTTTGCCAGAGGGATTAAATACTTATTTCCCTCTGCAGAATGCAAATAAATTCATATACTTTCCACAATGTGATTTTCAGGATTTAATTTGTGATGTGCTATCTCTCACTGTTACCAATAACCTACCCTTCAATTATGGGCTGCTCATGTCTTTGTCAGTGGGCAAACTTACAAAATCAGCAAGGGATCAAATACTTATTTCCCCCACTGTATATAAGATACAAAATAGAACTCTGTAGCAAAGCTTAGCCAAATACAAAAATAACTTGTTGGAAAAAGAACTACAAAATATATTGTCACTAACTAAACACTCTGATTCTTACTGGCATACGAGATAATCTGATTTGTAACACTGAACTAAAGTTCTGAGGTAACAATTGTTAGCAGCTTATCTCCTGACCATGGGCATGACTCTAACCAGCCTAAGCTTAGGTAAACACCAATCACTAACTTCCAGCTATAAGAAGTAAATCACTGTTTATCTCACCAGGCTGTCTCTCGGATGAGGTTGCACAGGTTCCTTCTCAGACTCGAGCTGTCTCTCCCAGCGCGTCTTAGTCTCAGAAGTAGGACAGGGTCTCTGCAGCAAGCAGGTCACTCCATGCGGGTACAGCTGAACCAACTGGTACTTTCTCTAGACAGGCAATTCACAAGGTTGTGGACCACATCAGGTCACTCGTCCTCTTGCCAGCTCCAACTTCCTTCAGCGATTCCGACCAACTAACTTCTCCTTCTTCCCGCTTTCTTAGCCCCTTTTCCTCAGGTGACCAGACGGGACCAATCAATGATCTTGTCCAGCTCATTCCACGAGCAAGAAATGACCGTTGTTCATAATGTAACCCAAGGGGTTAAAATTTATAAATATGTTCTTACCTGCGGCGTTGGTGGAGGATGGAGAGGCAGGGCAGACTGTTTGAAGGAAGTGCATGCCAGGTTTAAAGGGAGAAGTTTCAGGCTACAAGAGCCTTAAGGTATAAAGATTTACATTAATTCAACATGCTGCCTGTGTATATATATTTAAAAAGTGTGTATTTTGGTTTAAAAATGCTGTGGTTGTGTGCTGTGGAGATTTAGAATGTGAAGGCTCGTGGCAAGTGCTCAAGCCTGGGACAGTGATGTCAGTAGGTTCTAAAAGTTACGGTTGGTAGTTGGGTGGTAAGTTTGATGCTGGGCAGATGTGTGAGAGTGCTCAGTCTTCAGTTGTTATAAGAATTGGGGTAAAACTGAATTGAAGGGTGGAAAGAACCTGGTTATGTGTGAGAGGAATGAATTGGATGTTAATTATTTAACTTGCAAAGCCCTTCGTGAGTTTAGGGGCTTTAGAGTAGTGATGGTTGGTTGCTTGAAAAGTTCTGGGGTTTAAATTGAATTAGCATGAGCAGTCAAGATATTAAAGTTTTGATGTGCTGAAAGGGTTGGTGCCTCTGACACAGTGACCAAGTTAATATGTACTGGAAGCAGTGCTGCTCAGAATTCTATCAAACCTAAATGGGTTTTAGTAGCTATTGGAAAGTGTGATGTTGCACTGAACTTTGAAATATATCACCATTTGTGGGACTTTTGGTGACAGTTTATACATGAAGCTGTTAACCTGAGGACTTTGGTGCTAGTAATTTTGGGAAAAAATTACTCTGTGCACTCTATTTTAATTACTCTAAAGTGTGAAACTGACTTGTGTTTATTAAGCCAGAAGGAAAGTTTAGAATATTGCTGCTGGGAGGTGATTTTGAGTGAACACATCACCTTGAAAGCTGCGTGTACTGTGTAATTGTAGGGTTTGAGAATCCTTATTTATTAAAGGGATTGAAAACCTTTAATGTTATATTTCCTAAAGAAACAGTTGTGGGGAAAATAAGAATAGGGATAAATAATTATCTGTTTTTATTTTTGTGGGGATAGCTAGACAGGGTAGTGACTTAAATTTGTTGTAGATAATGTGTCAACTATTCATAGATAGGGTTTAGGTTTTTTTATTGATTTTTTTTAAAGCTTAGAGTAGTAGGTGCAGGTTCCTGATTCCTGACAGCTGTGGCCAACAACACGCCTGCATTGAGAGGGGAGAAAAGGAAGGGAAGCAGAATCTTCCGTCACCGAGGAATTGGGCCCCTACGCAAGAAAGAGAACATGGAAGAAAAAAAACTGAGCTAAGTGTGTGATCCAAATGGAAAAATAAAATACTTACCTAAGATCCGGCGAAAAAATTGCAGTTACAGCCACCTGCAAGATATAAGTAAACTGAAAGAATCAAAATCTTTGGGAGAGGGATTAGTAATAATAGTAGTAATAATAAGTATCAAAATAGAAAATATACGTATCTGATTCTGGGGAGAATTTCCTGTTGTGGGGTTTTGGGTAACCAAGTAGTACCTGTGAAATAGAAATTAGTTAGAATTGAATTTATATGTATAGTAATTTATTGTGAAATGGAACATATGCATTGTTAATTGAAAAAAATTATTGATCATTTTTAAATAAAAATCTATACTTTAGTTTTGCTTTTTTTGTGTCCTTTTCCTTCTCCTGAGTTAGGCATGTATAGTACTCGGCCCTGACTGTTTAAGAAAAGAATTTTAGAAAGTTATTTAGATTTTGGGAGTTCACTCAGGAGAGGGGCGGGGTTACAATAACCTGATAAGATCTGTTGCTGCTAGGGCGCCTGTGACTATGCCTGATTGCTTTTGTTCTGCTTTGTCTCATTGTTTCATGTATACTGATCATGGCGGCTACACAGACCCGGAGACCAGATAAGAGCTTCCGCCGTTAAACTGCCTGTAATTCTGCCTGTTCACTGTGCTCTGCCTGTTTTGTTTTGTGTTGCCTCGGTTACACTGGAGATAGCGGTCACACACTAGGCTACTCACGACTCTACCTACTTGTTCTGTGTTATTTGTTTCGTTTTATGTGCACTGCAATGAGGTATTAGCTGCCTTCCTTTTAAACCACAACTGGACTACAAATACCCCAACCAACGTTTAAATCTGCATATTTTGCTAATATAGACCTAGTACAGTGGACTAAACTGTTTAACTACATAAGAAGAACTGCATAATATAATTTTGCATATTAACTGGTAATTTAAATGTCGGTTAAATATCATAAAACAGCATCTAAGTCTATAATTGTTTACTAGGCTTTCCATAACATTTTATTGAAGCAAGATCTGTATTGATTTAAACTGTCTATTAGGCATCTCATATCACTGTAACAAGACGCATAACCTGCTAAACACCTTCTATTTGTTTAATAAGCATCTCATAGTCTCATACTACATCTTGAACTCTAATCTTCCCAAACCTCCCTAAACAACTAATACTGATATGCACACCAACAAATTAATATACCTAATTACTTAGGCCCAGATGCACTAAATGTTTTTCATCGTTAAATGAGCCCTCAAGGAAGAATTTCCTATCCTTTCCATGCACTAAAGCCTATTTTCCGACGACAGTAGCAGCTAACGAAAACTGAATGCAGATGAGCAATTCTTCTACAAATCCCATTGAAATGACATGCACTAACCTTTTCCGATTCATTTAACGCAGGAGAACACCGTGAAATCTAACGAGAGTCTGTACCTCTCATTAGGGCTGTCTGTCTGCTAGAAGTTTACAAAATCCAATAAAAAAAATAACTGGGGGGGGGGGAAACGCGTCAGGGGCGTCCTTTATTGACACCCCAGGTCGCCGCTGCTCCCCTCTCCCTCAGCACCAAAAAAGAAAAAAAAAAAAAGGATCGGGAGGGGGCAAAGGCACTCGTCATGAGCGTCCCATATGGACGCCTTGCCCCCCCCCCCCCCGCACGAAAACTCTCCAATTTTAGCAGCCCCGGGCCGGCCCTCCTCCCTTCCTGTATTCTACTACTACTAACTATCATTTCTAAAGCACTACTAGGGTTACGCAGCGCTGTACAATTTAAACATAGAAGGACAGTCCGTGCTCAAAGAGCTTACAATCTAAAAGACAAGAGAACAATCTAAAGACAAATGTACAATCTAGAGGACGAGTGAACAGTTAATCTGATAGGGTGGATAGATTGGGGCATTCTATATTTCTCAAGCGGTTAGGCGCCGAAGGCAGCATTGAAGAGGTGAGTTTTAAGCAGAGATTTGAAGATGGGTAGGGAGGGGGCTTGGCGTATGGGTAAAGGAAGATTGTTCCAGGCATAGGGTGAGGCAAGGCAGAATGAGCGGAGCCTGGAGTTGGCAGTGGTGGAGAAGGGTACTGAGAGAAGGGCTTTGTCCTGTGAGCGGAGGTTACGGGCGGGAACATAGGGGGAGATGAGGGTGAGAGGTAGTGAGGAGCCGCAGACTGAGTGCATTTGTAGGTAAGGAGGAGGAGCTTGAATTGTATGCGATATCTGATCGGAAGCCAATGAAGTGATTTGAGGAGAGGGGTGATATGAGTATATTGGTTCTGGCGGAATATAAGACGTGCGGCAGCATTCTGAACGGATTGAAGGGGGGATAGATGGCTGAGTGAGAGGCCGGTGAGGAGTAAGTTGCAGTAATCAAGGCGAGAGGTAATGAGAGCGTGGACGAGAGTTCTGGTGGTGTGCTCAGATAGGAAAGGGCAAATTTTGCTGATGTTGAAGAGGAAGAAGTGACAGGTCTTGGCAGTCTGTTGGATATGCGCAGAGAAGGAGAGGGAGGAGTCGAAGATGACTCCGAGGTTGCGGGCAGATGGGACGGGGAGGATGAGGGTGTTATCAACTGAGATAGAGAGTGGAGGAAGAGGAGAAGTGGGTTTAGGAGGAAAGACGAGGAGCTCGGTCTTGGACATGTTCAGCTTCAAGTGGCGGTTGGACATCCATGCCGCAATGTCGGATAAACAGGCCGATACCTTGGCCTGGGTCTCCGCGGTGATGTCAGGTGTGGAGAGGTATAGCTGGGTGTCATCAGCATAAAGATGATACTGAAAACCATGAGACGAGATCAGCGAGCCCAGGGAAGAGGTGTAGATTGAGAAAAGAAGGGGTCCAAGGACAGATCCCTGGGGAACTCCAACAGATAGTGGGATGGGAGTGGAGGAAGATCCATGGGAGTGTACCCTGAAGGTGCGGTGGGAGAGATAAGAGGAGAACCAGGAGAGGACAGGGCCTTGGAACCCAAAAGAGGACAGCGTGGCAAGAAGTAAATCATGATTGACAGTGTCAAACGCGGCGGAAAGATCGAGGAGGATGAGGATGGAGTAGTGACCTCTGGATTTGGCCAGGAGCAGGTCATTGCAAACTTTAGAGAGTGCCGTTTCTGTTGAGTGCAGAGGGCGAAAACCAGATTGAAGTGGATCGAGGATGGCATGAGAGGAGAGAAAATCAAGGCAGCGGCTGTGAACGGCGCGCTCAAGTATTTTGGAGAGGAAGGGTAAAAGAGAGATGGGGCGGTAGCTGGAGGGGCAGGTAGGGTCAAGTGAAGGTTTTTTGAGGAGAGGTGTGACAACGGCGTGCTTGAAGGTGTCAGGGACAGTTGCAGTGGAGAGAGAGAGGTTGAGGATGCGACAGATGGAGGGGGTGACAGTATGGGAGATGGTGTTGAGTAGGTTGGTGGGGATGGGATCAGAGGAACAGGTGGTGCATTTCGAGGAGGAAAGAAGGCAGGAAGTTTCATCCTCGGTGATCTCAGGAAAAAAGGAGAAAGAGGCCTGGGAGAGGGTTAAAGGTTGAAGAGGAGGTGGTGGCTTGGTCGTGAACTCAAGGTTGATCTTTTGCACTTTGTCGCGGAAATAGTCGGCCAGTGATTGAGGAGAGAGAGAAGGGGGAGTAGGAGCAGGGGTCACTTTTAGGAGGGAGTTAAGGGTGGTGAAGAGACAACGAGGGTTGGAGCTGAGAGAATTGGTCAATTGGGTGTAATAGTCCTGTTTTGCACGGAATAGGGAGGAGTGGAGGGAGGATAGCATGAATTTGTAGTGGAGGAAGTCTGAAAGGGTACGAGATTTCCTCCAGAGGCGCTCAGCGGATCGGGTGCAGGAGCGAAGGTAACGGATGCAAGGAGTCAGCCAGGGCTGGGAATTGGTGCGCTTTGTGGGACGGGAGATGGATGGTGCGAGGGTGTCCAAAGCAGAGGAGAGAGCGGTATTGTAAGCGGAGACCGCTTTGTCGACAGTTTCGGAGGACGTGATGGAGGGGAGGAGATTAGAGATAGTAGATGATAAGGTGGAGGGGTCAATAGCCTGGAGGTTCCTGGAGGTGGTGGTTAAAGTTGGACGGGGTGGAGGGGGGGTGAAGAAGTGTGAATGTGATCAGGTGATGATCGGAGAGAGGAAGAGCTGAGACGTGGAAATTGGAGGGTGAGTCGGAGGAGGAGAGGACGAGGTCAAGACAATGGCCGTCACGGTGAGTAGGGGTGGTGGAGCACAGCTGGAGGTTGAAGGAGGATGTTAGGGTGAGGAACTTAGAAGCATGGGGGTCGGATAGGTCATCAGCGTGTACGTTAAAGTCTCAGAGAATGAGGGACGGAGATGAAGGGTCAAGAAAGACGAAGAGCCAAGCATCAAAGTCGGTGAGGAAGGAAGGGAAGGATTTATCAGGGGGGGCGGTAAATGACTGCCACTCTGAGTGGTAGAGGGTAGAATAGCCGGATGGAATGGGCTTCAAAGGAAGAGAAGCAGTGAGACTGCGGTAGGTGGAGGGGTTGGAAACTACAGGAGGGTGAGAGTAGTAGCCCAACGCCTCCGCCGCGGCCAACTGGGCGGGGCGTGTGGGAGAAGAGATAGCCTCCATGGCAGAGGGTTGCAACTGAGGCAGAGTCTTCCGGGGAGATCCAGGTTTCGGTTAGGGCGAGCAGTTGAAGGGAGCGAGAGATAAAGAGATCGTGGGTGAGAGACAGTTTGTTGCAGACTGAGTGGGCATTCCACAGGGCGCATGAGAAGGGGAGGGAGGAGGGGGGAAGGAGGGGAATAGAGACGAGATTGGAGACATCCCGGGATCGTTCGCAAGGATAGTTTACCTACGTCAGAGGAGGGCGGGCCCAGGAAGAAAGAAGGGACGTCTGAGGAGGCCTTCTGACTCGCCGATCAGCTGTTCTTGCCCGTGCAGCAGAGGTGAGAGGCGCTGCACGGGTCGGTAAGGCAAAGGGGGGGGTCGTTGGAGGGGGGGAGCGGCAGCTATGACCAAAGGGGGGTGGCGGGAGCGGGGCACGGGACCGGAGCATGGCAGGAGGCGGAGCTAGTGTGGGAGAATACAGGAAGGGAGGAGGGCCGGCCCGGGGCTGCTAAAATTGGAGATTTTTCGTGCGGGGGGGGGGGGGGGGGTGGAAGCGGGGAGCAGCGGGGGGGGGGGGGGGGCAAGGCGTCCATACAGGATGCTCATGACGAGTGCCTTTGCCCCCTCCCGAAACACACGTGTTTGTGGGTTTTTTTTTGTTGTTGTTTTGACAGCTGGGCCTTTGTGGCATGCGCAGAGCAGCCAGCATAACGCTTGGGCTGCTCTGCGCATGCTTTAGGTGCTGATTAACGACGGGTTTAACGATTCTGTGATACATCCTACTTTGCAATACCGATCCAAACATTTCTGGAGTGTTTTTGTAGTGCATTCCTCGTTTTTTAAAAATCGTTAAGCACTTTTACGATTCTTATTTTTTAACGTTTGGTTGATGCATCTGGGCCTTAGCATCTTTCCCTAGCACTTCACACACCCCCAAATACTGAAATAGGCAACACCAATTCTACGACACTCAAACCATCCACACAACATATACACAACATGCCTAACCAAAAAATTAAACACGGACACCACCAACAGAAAGAAATGAAAAGAAATAACAAACTCACTCATCAAGAAGACAGACAGCTGATAAAAATCAACACCACCGCAAACTTAACTGAACACGACCAACAGATACAAATAGGATACATCAACGCCAGATCAGCAGTCAATAAAACCACAACTTTGACTGACTGGATTACAACTGACAATCTCGACCTCCTACTTATTAGCGAAACCTGGATACATGATCCCAAAGATCCAATAATTCTAGATCTCTGTCCTCCAGGATACAAAATTACTCACTGGACAAGAGAAAGAAAAAGAGGAGGAGGAATAGCAATAATCTATAAATCCCAATTCACAGTCACAACAATAGCAGAATCTATTCTTCCCCAACTTGAAATATCCTCAGTCAGAATCACTCACGCCAACTTACGTGACCACTTGAACCTAATCCTATTTTACAGACCCCCGGGCAAATGGCAAGATTCACAATCGCACCTCACGGATTTCATATCGAATACTTGTGTTTCTGCCCAGAACCTTCTTATAGCAGGGACATCAACCTCCACCTTGAAGACACTAATTCAAGCAATGTACGCGAATGCAAAGACTTCCTCCAACTATGGGAGCTTCACTGGCCAAACACACATCCACACAGAGAAAAGGACATACACTAGACATCATCTCCCACAAATTCTCATCAGAATCAAACCTCACACTAATTGACACAACATGGACAGCCAAGCCATGGTCCGACCACTACAGTGCAAACCTTTCCCTTCACTGGAGAACAAAAAAGATACAACAAAAACAAAAGCAACAAACCTACACTACGAGAGGCAAAATAGACCCACTAATATTTTGACAACAACTATATACTCCACAGACTCACCCCAATTCCTCCAAGAATGGGATAACAGATGCAGAGCAATATTAGACAATATAGCACCACTTCAAACCAGAATATCACACAGAAAGAACTCAAGTCCATGGTTTAACGAAGAACTGAAAGAATTAAAAACACAGGTCAGAAGATTGGAAAGAGCATGGATCAAGAAAAAAGACGAAAATGCACTCAAAGACTGGAAACAACTACAAAGGAAATACAAATACACTATCAGACAAACTAAAAAGGAGTACTGCAAAACCAAAATAGGGCCAAGCTATAAGGACACACACAAACTATTCACACTCGTAAACCACCTCCTAAATACTACTACGGTCACCTCTAACAACACAGACACCCTATCAGCAACTAACCTTGCAAACTACTTCAAGGAAAAAATTATAAAGCTCTGACTCATGATACCCACCAACAAAGCAAATTACACGAATATCCTTGAATGTCTAGACCCAAAACCCGGGGAATACCCAGCAGATCGATCATGGACCGACTTCGACACACTTTCATCAAATGAAATCTCACATTGTCTTGGAAAATATGCCAAATCGCAATGTAAATTAGACATCTGCCCTAGCAGTTTAATAAGATCAGCACTCAAACAATTCAAAATAGACATCACGAATCACATAAATCACAGACTTCAAAATGGACTCTTTCCCACAGACAGAGGAAACATCCTACTTACTCCGCTACTGAAAGATGCTAAAAAAAGCACAATGGACCTAACCAACTATCGACCAGTAGCATCAATTCCACTCATATCCAAACTTATGGAAGGCATAGTAACAAAACAACTTACTGAATACCTAGATAAATACTCAATTCTTCATGAATCTCAATCAGGATTTCGATCAAATCACAGTACTGAAACTGTTCTAGTGTCTGCAATGAACTCATTTAAACAAGCAATTGCAACGGGCAACAACGTACTCCTCTTACAATTCGACATGTCCAGTGCCTTTGACATGGTTGACCATGAAATACTATTACATATACTAGAAATCTTCGGAATAGGAGGCTCAGTTCTCAAATGGTTCAAAGGATTCCTTACCACAAGATCATACCAAGCAACAACGAACATGGACAGATCACCCCCATGGATACCTGAATTTGGAGTACCCCAAGGATCCCCCCTCTCACCAACTTCATTCGACCTGATGATGATACCTTTGGCTAAACTTCTAGCAAACCAAAACCTCAACCCCTACATATATGCAAATGATGTCACGATCTCCATCCCGTTCAGACATGATCTAAATGAAATCACCAACGAAATCAACCAAAGCCTCCGAATAATGCACTCCTGGGCAGATGCATTCCAGCTGAAACTAAACATAGAAAAAACACAATGTCTTGTTCTCACCTCACAACATAACACAAAAAACTTCCCCACCATAACCACACCATACTGTTCTCTGACTGTCTCTCAAAACTTGAAGATTCTAGGAGTCACCATTGAACAAAACCTCACTCTAGATACCCATGTGAAAAACACGATGAGAAAGATGTTCTACTCCATGTGGAAACTCAAAAGAGTAAAACCTTTCTTCCCGAGATACGTATTCCGTACCCTGGTACAGTCAATGGTAAGTCATCTTGATTACTGTAATGCACTGTACGCAGGCTGTAAAGAGGAGAACATCAAGAAACTCCAAACTGCCCAGAATACAGAGGCCAGACTCATATTTGGAAAGACTAAATATGAAAGCGCAAAACCCTTAAGAGAGAAACTCCACTGGCTCCCACTTAAGGAACGTATTGCATTTAAGATCTGCACACTGGTACACAAAATCATCCACGCAGACCCCCAGCTTACATGTTAAACCTTGTGACCTACCTCCAGAAACGCCACAAAATCATACCGCAAATTTCTCGACCTCCACTTCCCCAGCTGCAAAGGACTAAAATACAAGTCGATGCACGATACCACCTTCTCGTACATGAGCACGAAGTTATGGAACGCATTACCTAGAAACCTGAAAACAATCAACGAAACATATTTCTTCAACAAAGCATACAATGAAACCCCAGAACCTTACTAATCCACCGCTGAAAACCCACCGTCTACTATACCTTATAAAGACCTTCCTTCTACTCTTTACTTCTTTCTTTAATTAATCTCCGCACAACAATCATTGTACCTGACATCCAGGACTAACTGTACTAACAAAACTATGTAAGCCACTTTGAGCCTGCAAATAGGTGGGAAAATGTGGGATACAAATGCAATAAATAAATAAATAAACCTTTAAACTGTTACTTCTTGGTATGCATTTCTGTTTTTCACCTGGCTTGCTGGAGCCATGTCTCACTCCCTTTCAGCTTCTCAGGGAGATAAAGGAGGGTTAGTTGCCCACAGCATGTCCTTGGATGTTAGATGACTGCCAGTGATTTTCCACAAGTAGAAAGCTGAATATGCTGGCTCACTGATGTGCAGGGTCAGAGGTTGCAGACTCCGTCTTGATGTAATAGGATTGCACAGGCTAAGACCAGCCAGGTGAGATCCACAGGGAAATATCCCTACAAACTCAAACATGAAATTGTTGATCTGCTACTAGGGATATGTAACCTGTCATTAAAATCATCTGTAGTATCTGGAGATTGGAGAGTGGCTGATTTTTAAAAAGGGTTCTAGGGATGATCAGGGAAATTACAAATCGGTAAGCCTGACATCAATGACGGACAATATAGTGGAAGCTATAATAATATTAATGTGGGCTAAATGGACCATCAGTCTGACCCAGTATGACCATTCTTACGTTCTTATGAGAGCAGAGGGAAACTTTACAAAAAAAAGGTCAGATTTTGTGCATGCACAGAGTGAGCAACAAAGTAAGAAAAGTTTTTAACATTGCACAATAATCATTGCCTATAATAACTTCTAATGGCAGTATGTTGATTATACCTCTATCTGTCCTACATGGGTTTCATGTGGCTGGCGTGTTGATGTCACTTCTTGTTTATGGGGTGTTCCTGGTGGCTTCCATCTTGATTTTGGTGACATTGCTTTCTGTCATATAGGGTTCCATCTTGGAAAAAGGGTAGGGCTAGTGGTCAATGCCAACTTCTTGTGATATCATTAAAAAAAAGCTGAAGTATAGGATAGAATAGGCGATTGACTGAGCTGAGAAAGAGATCCAATGATCCAGCATGCCATGGTCTTCCCAAGATTAAGAATGAGTTTGTGCTGCATCAACCAACTAGTCAGGGCAAAAGATGGTGAAGAGCCTAAAACAGTGGCATAGCCAGAAACACATTTTTTGACAGGGCCAACATTTAATATTGCTGGGTACTAGGTACCACATTTGCTCTTCTGTCCTCCCCCCCCCCTCCCTCATCCCCAGTCATAAGAACATAACAACATAAAAATAGCTATACTAGGTCAGACCAATGGTCCAACTAGCCCAGTATTCTGCTTCCAGCAGTGGCTAATCCAGGTCACAAGTACCTGGCAGAAACCCAATGAGTAGCACCATTCCATGCTACCAATCCAAGGGCAAGACATGGGAAGCAACTGCTTGCCCTGGGATTTGTAGTATGGAGTGTTGCACCGATTTGGGTTTCTAACAGATACTTGTGACCTGGCTTGGCCACTGTTTCGAAAACAGAATACTGGGCTAGATGGACCATTGGTCTGACCCAGTATGGCTATTCTTATGTAGGACTGCAACAAGATCTCTATCCAGACTCTACATGCTAACAGAATACCATATCTTGGTCACACACTCAAAAGCATACAGATCTTCAATAAATGTGAAACAAAGGACCACACATCAGTAATAGAGATATGAAGACAAAAAACTGAACCGGAAACCTCAGGAAGTCGGACTCTGCACATAGCACTAATAGAAAAATAGAAACTCAAATGGACCAATACCACAGATATGCACTTCTAAAAGCTGACATATTCCAATTAATAAATTCAGAATAAAATACTTTTTTCTACTGTTGTTGTTGGAGTATTTTATTTTTCTATTCACTTTGGTCCCAATGTCTTTTTTTCTGCTTTTCCCAGTTTTTTTCCCTCTGTCTTTTCAGGGTCTCCTGTCTGTTTGACATTTGTTCTCTCTCCATGTCCTCCATCAATTTTCCGTCTATGTCACTGTCCTTCCCTCCCTCCATGTTCAGTATCTGCCCTCTGTGTCCCTATCCTCCTCTATATTCATCATTTCTCCACTGTGTTCCTAGTTTGACCTCTGCTGCATTTCCATCCTGTGTCCATGTCTCTTCTATTGTGATCAGTATTACCCCTCTGTGTCTCTATCCTACCTGTTCCTTCTCTATCCAACATTGTCCTTCGGTGTCCATGGCCTTCTCCCAATGCTTGTTCCATTCCCAGCATCTTTCCTCTGCCTCCCTGTCCCCTTCCTCCCACCTGTGGGGCCCTCTCCTGTTCTCTTCCTTCCTGTTTGCCCCCTTGCAGCATCTAGTCCTCTCTCTCAATTCTCCCTTCCCCGATTGCAGTGTCTATTCCTTTCTCTATTTACTCCCCCCCCATTGCAGCATCTATCCTTCTTTCTCGCCCCCCCCCCCCTCCCCGGTTCCAGCATCTATCCCTCTCCCACCCTCCCTGCAGTCCCTCTAACTTGATTAGATCGCTGCTGGTAGTGGTACTGTACTAACTAAAACAGCCTGCTTTGGGGCTTCGGCCTTCCTGATGACATGTCCCGCCCTTTCAGAAGCAGGAAAATGCATCAGAGGCAGCAGGACGCATCACCAGAATGGTCGAAACCCTGAAGCAAGCTGTTTTCTACCGGTGGAGTTAGGACAGTGGGACTGTGGGGAGGGAGGGAAAGGGATAGATGCTGCAATAGGGTGAGGAGAGAGACATAGGACTAGAAGTAATTTTTTTTATTTTATTACATTTGTACCCCGCGCTTTCCCACTCATAGCAGGTTCAATACGGCTTACATATTATATACAGGTACTTATTTGTACCTGGGGCAATGGAGGGTTAAGTGACTTGCCCAGAGACACAAGGAGCTTTCTGTGCCTGCAGTGGGAATTGAACCCATTTCAATGGAAGACAAAATAGGTGCTGGAACCACGGAGTGAGAGGGGCCAGGACCTGGAGTGGCCCTGATGTGGCGAGCCCATGGCGTGACATTCGGGGGCTTGAGGCTGGGGATGCTTAGCCTGGGTGCCTATGATTTTGTAGACCTCAATCATATCCTCTC
The DNA here is from genome assembly GCF_901765095.1 of Microcaecilia unicolor. Classification (NCBI taxonomy): domain Eukaryota; kingdom Metazoa; phylum Chordata; class Amphibia; order Gymnophiona; family Siphonopidae; genus Microcaecilia; species Microcaecilia unicolor. Next base: position 146,183,738 of record NC_044037.1, read on the forward strand.
TCAGCCATCTCTTTTCCAAGATGAAGAGCCCTAACCTCTTTAGGCTTTCCTCATATGGTAGCAGCTCCATCCCCTCTATCATTTTGGTTGTTCTTCTTTGAACCTTTTCTAATGCCACTATATCTTTTTTGAGATATGGCAAACCAAATTGAACAAAATACTCAAGCTGAGGTCACACATGGAGCAACACAGAGTCATTATAATATTTTTGGTCTTATTTTGCATTCCTCTCCTAATAATTCCTAGCATCCTGCTTGTTTTTTTGGCTGCTTCCACATACTGGGCAGAAGATTTCAGTGCATTGTCTATGATGACACCTAGGTCTTTTTCTTGAGTGCTAACTCCTAAGGTGGATCCTAGGGGGCGTCTCATGCTGAGGCTCTTGCAGTCAGTCTGAGCTGAGCAGTTGAGGAGGGAGGAGTTCTGTTTGTAGGCTCTGAGAGTGAAGAAGAGGGAAGCTCAGCCTGTCTCCCAGCTGGGGAACAGGATGGGTCCTGGGCGAAAAAGAACTGGCAAGTCCCAGGCTGCAAGGCCTGGTAGGACTAGAAAAGAACCCCAGGAAGGGAAACTGGAGGGCCCAGACATCTCTGGCTTAAAAGAGAGAGGCCTGGGGAAGGAAGAACAGGATCCAAAAGCCCAAAGTAAGTCCCAGAAGATTCAGCAACAGGTCCAAGAAAAACCTCAGAGGACCCAAGCACAGTTCCAGTGCTTATTGGTACTACCCTAAAACCCTTCCACTCCCCCTTGTTCCTTACCCCCTCGTATTTCTCCCAAAAGACTTCCATGCCACGCTGCGTCAAAAACCTGATATCATATTCAGGTACATTGACCGGGTGTATGCATGCAAAGAAGTCTTCCGGGAGAAAGCTAAGGCTCAAAACCAACCTCAAAACCCTCTCCCTGCCTGGCATCGTACCCTCCCCCACCCACCTTAACTGCACCACATTCTGATGTCTAACTGAAAGGCCTCCCCAATTCTCCTGTGTACCTCATCCCTCCCAACTCCCCTTATTTCCCCCTCCCACCACCTCTGCAAAAGATAATCCATAAGTACATAAGTAATGCCATACTGGGAAAAGACCAAGGGTCCATTGAGCCCAGCATCTTGTCCACGACAGCGGCCAATCCAGGCCAAGGGCACCTGGCAAGCTTCCCAAACGTACAAACATTCTATACATGTTATTCCTGGGATTTTGGATTTTTCCAAGTCCGTTTAGTAGCGGTTTATGGACTTGTCCTTTAGGTAACCGTCCAACCCCTTTTTAAACTCTGCTAAGCTAACCGCCTTCACCACATTTTCCGGCAATGAATTCCAGAGTTTAATTACACGTTAGGTGAAGAAACATTTTCTCCGATTTGTTTTAAATTTACTACACTGTAGTTTAATCGCATGCCCCCTAGTCCTAGTATTTTTGGAAAGCGTGAACAGATGCTTCACATCCACCTGTTCCACTCCACTCATTATTTTATATACCTCTATCATGTCTCCCCTCAGCTGTCTCTTCTCCAAGCTGAATAGCCCTAGCCTCCTTAGTCTTTCTTCATAGGGAAGTCGTCCCATCCCCGCTATCATTTTAGTCGCCCTTTGCTGCACCTTTTCCAATTCTACTATATCTTTCTTGAGATGCGGCGACAAGAATTGAACACAATACTCAAGGTGCAGTCGCACCATGGAGCGATACAACGGCATTCTACTGTATTCTTCTTGAGATGCGGCGACCAGAATTGAACACAATACTCAAGGTGCGGTCGCACCATGGAGCTATACAACGGCATTATAACATCCTCACACCTGTTTTTCATACCTTTCCTAATAATACCCAACATTCTATTCGCTTTCCTAGCCGCAGCAGCATACTGAGCAGAAGGTTTCAGCGTGTTATTGACGACGACACCCAGATCCCTTTCTTGGTCCGTAACTCCTAACGTGGAACCTTGCATGATGTAGCTATAATTCGGGTTCTTTTTTCCCACATGCATCACCTTGCACTTGCTCACATTAAACGTCATCTGCCATTTAGCCGCCCAGTCTCCCAGTCTCGTAAGGTCCTCTTGTAATTTTTCACAATCCTGTCGCGAGTTAACGACTTTGAATAACTTTGTGTCATCAGCAAATTTAATTACCTCGCTAGTTACTCCCATCTCTAAATCATTTATAAATATATTTAAAAGCAGCGGTCCTAGCACAGACCCCTGAGGAACCCCACTAACTACCCTTCTCCATTGTGAATACTGCCCATTTAACCCCACTCTCTGTTTCCTTTCCTTCAACCAGTTTTTAATCCACAATAGGACATTTCCTCCTATCCCATGACCCTCCAATTTCCTCTGTAGCCTTTCATGAGGTACCTTGTCAAACACCTTTTGAAAATCCAGATACACAATATCAACCGGCTCCCCTTTGTCCACATGTTTGTTTACTCCTTCAAAGAATTGAAGTAAATTGGTCAGGCAAGATTTCCCCACACAAAAGCCGTGCTGACTCGGTCTCAGTAATCCATGTCCTCGGATGTGCTCTGTAATTTTGTTTTTAATAATAGCCTCTACCATTTTCCCCGGCACCGACGTCAGACTCACCGGTCTATAATTTCCCGGATCTCCCCTGGAGCCTTTTTTAAAAATGGGCGTTACATTGGCCACCCTCCAATCTTCCGGTACCACGCTCGATTTTAAGGATAAGTTGCATATCACTAGCAGTAGCTCCGCAAGCTCATTTTTCAGTTCTATCAGTACTCTAGGATGAATACCATCCGTTCCAGGAGATTTGCTACTCTTCAGTTTGCCGAACTGCCCCATTACGTCCTCCAGGTTTACCGTGAAGTCAGTAAGTTTCTCCGACTCGTCCGCTTGAAATACCATTTCCGACACCGGTATCCCACCCAAATCTTCCTCGGTGAAGACCGAAGCAAAGAATTCATTCAGTCTCTCCGCTACGTCTTTGTCTTCCTTGATCACCCCTTTTACCCCTCGGTCATCCAGCGGCCCAACCGATTCTTTTGCCGGCTTCCTGCTTTTAATATACTGAAAAAAAATTTTACTATGTTTTTTTGCCTCTAATGCTATCTTTTTTTCGTAATCCCTTTTGGCCTTCTTTATCTGCGCCTTGCATTTGCTTTGACACTCCTTATGCTGCTTCTTGTTATTTTCAGACGGTTCCTTCTTCCATTTTCTGAAGGCGTTTCTTTTAGCCCTAATAGCTTCCTTCACCTCACTTTTCAACCAGGGCTGTCTTTTGGAGTTCCGTCTTTCTTTTCTAATTTGCGGAATATGTATGGCCTGGGCCTCCAGGATGGTATTTTTGAACAGCGTCCACGCCTGTTGTACAGTTTTTACTCTCTCAGTTGCCCCCCTAAGTTTTTTTTTAACCGTTCTTCTAATTTTATCATAGTCTCCTTTTTTAAAGTTAAACGCTAACGTATTTGACTTTCTGTGTACAGTTACTTCAAGGTCGATATCAAAACTGATCATATTATGGTCACTGTTATCAATCCCTCTCTCCTTCCCCAACCTGACCCACTCCCTTGCTTCCCCTCTTGCCTCCCCTCTTCCTTTCTGCCTTCCCCCTCTCCCCTTCCCCTCCCTCCTTCTCCTTCACACAAAAACGCTGACACATTTTGATCTTTTTCACCCAAAATCGCTGGCACATTTTGTCCTTCACATAATATTTGCATCACCCCACTCCCATGCTGTTGCTGCCACCCTCTCTCCCCTCCTCCCCCACCCGATGCCCATCAGTCACAGTTCTGTATACCTCCATTCCTGTAGAACCCCTGGTTTCTGTTCTCATCTGATCTGATGTTTCACCATCTGTTGTCCTCCATTCTACCACGCTTACTTGGGATTTCACTGTTCTCTGCTCCAAAGTACCTGCAACCCAGCGTTCCACAGCACTGATGACTGTCTCCTCCCTTTTTCCTGGTATCTCCTCCATTCCTACAGTCCTCCTGATTTCTGTCCTCTTCTGATCTGATGTTTCACCAGCTGTTGCCCTCCATTCTACTGAACTTACTTGGGATTTCTCAGTTTCTGTTCCAAAATACAGCGTTTCACAGCAGTGATGACTATCTCCTCCCTTTTTCTGGTATCTCCTGCTTGGCCCAATCTATTCCTGTATCCAGGTGAAGTATACATTCCTCCACCATGTTGTTCTGCTCCTGGACTCCTGGCACACTCCTCATTCTTCCACAATCAGATGTACCTTTCCCCGCACTGCTCCACTTCGGATTGCTTTCCTCGGTATTTGTTTTCTCTGGATCACCAGCAAGCATGCCTGCTGCTACGTCTGTCCTCTGCAACGGGTCTCCTCTCACTTCTTCTGCTGCCACCTGACCTGCACCTGTCCATAAAAGACTGCCGGTCTCTACCTCCTCTGCATATTGCAAGGATAAGGGTTCCAATTCCCTTGCAGCAGCACTGAAAACTTTCACTTTCACAGCTTGGGGATTCCTTTGTCTGATGTAACTGCAGCTGACAATCAGGCTTATTTTCGAAAGAGAAGGGCGCCCATTTTTCGACGCAAATCGCGTCCTTCTCACAGGGTTGCCCAAATCGGCATAATCGAAAGCCGAACACATGGGCGCCCTTAGCCGATAATGGAAAAAAGAAGGGCATCCCTGACGAGCACTTGGGCGACTTTATTTGGTCCATTTGTTTTTACGACCAAGCCACAAAAATGTGCCCTAAATGACCAGATGACCACCGTAGGGGATCGGGGATGACCTCCCCATACTCCCCCAGTGGTCACTAACCCCCTCCCACCCTAAAAAAAAGTATTATTTTTTTGCCAGCCTCTGTGCCAGCCTCAAATATCATACCCAGCTCCATGACAATAATACAGGTTTCCCCGCCCCTTCGCGGGGGCGTCCTGCAAAGATGTCCTCAGGAAAACTTGGGTGCCCCATTCGATTATGCCCCTCCACGTGTCATCAGTAAATTTAATTACTTCACTAGTTATTCCCATTTCTATATCATTTTAAAATAGCTAAAAAGCAGCGGTCCCAGTACAGACCTCTGGGGAACGCTACTATCTACTCTTCTCTATTAAGAATACTGATTATTTAACCCTACTCTGTTTTCATTCCTCTCACTCTCTTTTGGAAGGCAAATAGATCTGTGCTCCAATCACACCTCTCTCCACTCTTTCACAGCTCTGTTCCCCAGTGTTCCCTTTCTCTTAGATCAGGCAAATCAGTTAACACCCAGGCTTGGACCCTACCTCCTCTCTCTTCCACTGCTCCCCAGATCCAATCCTTTCCCCGACAAGGACCATAGACTAGCAGCAGCTTGACTCAGTTTCTTACCTCAGGGAATCAGGATTAGATAATGCCAATGATTCATCCCTCCTCTTCTCTCTGACACTCCTTAGTGGACAATTATGAATCCAACTGTCAACCTCTGATCAGTTTAGTCTCTTTGGGAACATGCCTCTTTCCTTTCAGACTGCATGAGGGGAACATCTGTGAACCACACTGGCAACCCCTGTGCATTCTCCTTTCCCTTATCCCATAGAATAGGGAGCTAAGGCTCAGATGGGCCCCAGAGTTGGGTAACACACCTTCTGTAGTTCTACATCTATCCTGGTTGTGGACCCCTCTGGGGAAGGGAAACAAGGATCTTCCCTGATCTCAGAGTTCTACACTTCCCTCTAAAAGCTGATGTCAGTTCTATTGGGCTGCTTGCCTGGAATAGACCACCCCCATTCAGATTTGATTGGTACCTTTCTAGAGCAGAAACCCAGAATGTTCTTTCTCCAACTGCATAGGAAGGCATATTTTGACAGCCTGCTAGAATATAAATGAGTTAAAATTTGGAAGGCTTGGATTTTTTTATAGTCCTTAGGGCTTACTGGCAGTGGTGTGCTGGTAAATGTTTAACAACAGGCTCTCTCCCCGGTCCCCCTCTGCGCCCCCCGGTCCCCCTCTGCGCCCCCCCCCCCCAAATTGCAGAGCTGGCTATAGCCGGGGGGGGGGGGGGGGGTGACAATGCATTACTCCAGGAAAACAAAATTAAATGATCCCAGGTTCCAATCTAAATCATGATTAATGTGCGATAAATGCCATAAATAAGTAAATAAATATAAACTTTTAATGTTGAGCACCTGATTCTCAAAGTGAACATATTCCAAACACTATAATGAAAATAAAATGATTTTTTTTCTACCTTTGTTGTCTGGGGACTGTTTTCCTGATCATGCTGGCCCAGTATCTGATTCTGCTGCTATCTATCCTCTTAACTCAGTTTCCAGGGCTTCCTTTCCATTTATTTCTTTCCTTTCCTCCTTTCTTCTTCATTTCTGGTCCTCAGCTTCTGCCTATTTTCTTCATCCATGTGTAGTTTTTCTCCTCTCTTCCTTTTCCCTCATCTCATCTCCTTCCTCACTCTTCCCTCCCCTCCATCCATGTCCAGCATTTCTTCTCTCTCCCCTCCTCTCCCCTGCCCTCCATGATCCACCCATGTCCAGCAACCCTTCTCTCCCCCTGCCCTCCATCCACCCATGTCCAGCGACCCTTCTCTCCCCCTGCCCTGCATGCACCCATACACAGTGACCCTCCTCTCCCCTGCCCTGCATGCACCCATACCTAGCGACCCTTCTCTCCCCTCAATCCACCCATGCCCAGCGACTCCCTTCTCTCCGCTGCCACCCCCTCCCGAGTTGTTAGCAACCATGGTGCGATAGATAGAATCCAGGAGCATTTGTGGTGGAATCTCACAGCAACCTATAACAAGTGATTACCACATTCTGCTGGCAATCTCTCTCCTTATGTGCTCAAACAAATTGTTAGTTTTCCATGCTGCTGCATTACTCTAACTAGAAGCTTTCAGACTGTCTGAGGCAATTACTTCTTAGCCTCTTTCCTGTTTAACAGTTGCCAGGTCATGTTCTCATAATTGTAAAGCAGCTAATGGATTTTTGCACTTCAGATGTATGATTTTATGCTATTTTTCACTGAAGCATATCTTCCAAATCCTTGAACAGTCTTTCTTGGCCTTTCATTATTTTCCCTCTCTCCTGATACATAAACCTAATACAGATTTTTGTCTCATCTGAAAATTACAATATTTTTACCTCAAATCCCTCTGCGGTCTTACTAAGGAAAAAAAGAAGGAAGTTCCAGACAAACAATGCCTTGTCCTTCTAATTCTTCGGGGCAGCAGGCAGTCTTGCCTGCCCGCTGCCAGCGCTGACTCTCCCATCGGTTCATGCTTCAAAATGGCCACCGAGATTTACAAGGGCGGCCTCCAAGACTTCAGCAGAAGTCTCGCGAGGCCGCCTCTGGAAGTCTCGGCGGCCATTTTTAAAGCGCGAACCGGCATCGGGGGAGAGTTAGTGGTGGCAGCGGGCAGGCAAGACTGCCTGCCCCGAAGAATTCAAAGAACAGGTCGGTGAAGAATGGATCTGGAGGGAGGGAGGGAGGAGAGCTGGCTCACGGGTTTTAACAACCGGCTCGCAAGCCGGAAGAAATGTTAACAACCGGCTCTTGCGAGCCGGTGCGAGCCGGCTCCAGCACCCCACTGCTTACTGGGGAAAAATCAATATTGTACAAAATTAATACGTAAAATCAATGAATTGCATATGAGTTGTAAAAACATTTCAAATGGTCTGTTGAAGTTTCTTAGAAGGCAAACAAGGTACATGTTATGAAGTTTGTATGCTACAGTTAAGAAAACAGACTGCAGACTGAATTGCAGTTATTTGTGCTATCCTTAGCAGCTTTGAGTTGTAGGATAGGATTATTTCCTTAAAGATATGTTTCTGAGCCCCACCTAGGTAGGTAACTGCTCTGCAAAAGGCCCAGCCTACAAATCAAACATTACAGCCCAGTCATTTCTAATCTTTGCCCTAAAAGCAAATAAACTTTGGTATGTAACATTTCACCTTCAATTACTGATGAACACTAGTGTTTCAGAAGAGAAACCAGAATTCCCACACTGTGCTACATAATTAACAAGAGCATTGTGGAGCTTGCTTAGGCACAATGTTCCCATTTTATAGCAGCCTGCTTTTTGAAGAATATAACATCATGTAATGTATTAAACTTAGGGTCTTATTGAACACAGACTTTCTCCAGAAGTATAGAATGTGGAATAATTCTCTCTTTACCAACTTCTGTTTGATACAAAGGGACTTTTTAGCCTACAAAAATATCTTGCTTTACTGTCAAGATGGATCTCTAATTAGAAAATGAATGGTATAAAGAAACAAAACTTAAAGGGTTGCATATGTGTTTGCATGTCAAGTGGTACTTAGATGGCAACTCTGGCTGTATCAACTAAGGCCAGTGCTGGGCTGACTTGTATGGTCTGAGTCCCGCATATAGCACTCCGGTTTAGGATGGGCTGGAGAGAGCTTCGATGGAAACTCCAGTAAGTTAGAACGAGAGGACAGTGCCGGGAAGATTATTACGGTCTGTGTCCCGCAAATGACAAGACAGATATGGATAGGCTAGAGTGGGCTTTGATGGCAACTCCAGTAGTTTCAAGTAGTTTCCAGGTGGTCTTCAAAAAGACCATTAGTGAGAACACTCTTGCTAGAATGCAGATGAATAAGTCTGATCGGTATTGTTGAAAAACAGCTGATCAACAATGAACGCCTTCAAAAAGACCGTTAGCGAGAACACTCTTTAGATCACAAATGGATCAGTCTGATCAGTATTGTTGAAGTGACGAGGGAGCATTTTAGAACCCATAAATGGCCCCGTTTTGGTGTTATTTCTTGCGCATGCTCAGTGAGGAGACCTGCAGTGGCGTACCAAGGGGGGGGGCGGTGAGGGCGGTCTGCCCCGGGTGCACGCCGCTGGGGGGGTGCCGCAGCGCGCCTGTCTGCTCCCAGTTCGCTACGCTCGCTAAATTCTTTCATTCGCTGCAGCTCCCTCCTTCTGCCCCGGAACAGGTTACTTCCTGTTCCGGGGCAGAGGGAGGGAGCTGCAGCGAACGAGAGAATTTAGCGAGCGTAGCGAACTGGGAGCAGACAGGCGCGCGCTGCAGTACCCCACCCCCAGCAGCGTGCACCTGGGGGGAGGTGTCATTTCGCGGGGGGGGGGGGGGGCGCATCGGCGATCCACCCTGGGTGCCGTCGAGGGTAGGAACGCCACTGGAGACCTGCACTGACACCTGCTATGCTAATAAAATATACCATTTTAAAAGTTGTAGCAGCATTCAAAAATAAATAATAGAGATGTGGAAGGGTGGCCAAAGTGTGTCATAGTCTGCTTTAAGCACTTTTTATGTGCAAAACACTGGAAATTATCAGATACCTGTTTTAGGTGCCTAGGGGCTCCTTTACAAAGCCACTCTAGTGTAGGGTTACCATATGGCTCCAGAAAAAGGAGGACGGATTGAGCCAGCCGGGTTTTACTTCCATTGCTTTCCATTGAAAGCAATGGAAGTAAAACCCGGCTGGCTCAATTACTTCCATTGAAAGCAATGGAAGTAAAACCCGGCTGGCTCAATCCGTCCTCCTTTTTCTGGAGCCATATGGTAACCCTACTAGTGAGTATGGTGCGGCAAATGCAAAGAAGCTCATTCAATTCCCATGAGCTTCTTCACATTGAACACAAACTAATCAGTCACTTCATTTTGGAAAAGGAGCCCTAGGTATTATAAAAAATCAGATTTTTACATAATTCAGACTAATGCAAGTATGTGACTTGATCTATGTTGCTTAAAAGTAAAAATGAGGGTTTTAAGTACTAATTTTAATTTAAAATAGAGTAATAGAATGTCTGTGGGCTTAGGGCTCCTTTTACCAAGCTATGGCAAAAGGGGGCGCGTGTTTTACACGTGCGCAGAGGCCTCCTTTTGCTGCAGCTGGTAAAAAAGCCTCGCCTTCCTGCAGGAAATGGCCGTATGGCAAGTAAAGCACTTGCTAAGCGACCATTTCGGGGGGGGGGGCCTAAAGGCTCCCGTATTAACTTGGCAGTAGCTGCCGGGTACTGCCGGGTACATTCTGGTGCTACAAGGATGACAACGTGCTAGGGGTGGGAAGTACCACTGTGCTGCTGTGGTAGCCCGGTGGTGCTTCCTGTATAGCTTACTGCTGCTTAGTAAAAGAAGTCCTTAGAGCTGAATGTCAGCTGAATGCTGATTGACTGCATAAGTACAAAAAGGAACCTGACCAAAAAAGACGCTGGAGGAGAGCAGAGAAGTCACAGAAGAGAGATGAGGTGCTGCACTGATTGTGTGCGTGAGATAAAATATTCTGTGAGGAATTTGTATGAAACTTGAAAAGATAATAAAGAAATTGAGCATATGTGTGGAAGAAAACAGTAAATTTTTGGTTTAGAAAAAAGTTTGACTTTGAACTGATTCTGTGAGAATAGAGATACGTTTCCTAATATTGAGTATAGGATTTTAAACAATTGTCTTAAATGAAGAATTTAAAATTGATTTGCTGGGTGTTTGGAAAGTTCTTCTGTTGTGGTTCTTGAGATAAATTCTATGAAAAATAAGAGAAATAAAATCAAAGATAATAATATATCGTCATCCAAAGGAGAAAATCCATTTTAAATTTAGTCAGCAAAAGTTTGACTGAAGGAGTGAATCTTCAGAAGAAAAAAAAAATAAAACCAAGTATTATTGTAAGCTGTTTTTGACTAATTCCCTAAAAGAAGGGATTCTTTTAAATTCTGTCGCACAACTTATATTCCGCCAGTGTCGCTATCCTCATATTAGTCCTCTCCTCAAGTCACTTCACTGGCTCCCTATCCATTTCCACATACAGTTCAAACGCCTCTTATTGACTTATAAGTGAATTCACTCTGCAGCTCCTCAGTACCTCTCCACTCTCATCTCTCCTTACACTCCGCAGTGGTTTCAATTGTGAGGTGAGATCGGTATATGAGTGCTATACCCCCTCTTCCTTTTTCTTTTCTGGTCCAGTGGGTGATTTTGTATCCTGGAGAACATAGGTTTAAGATGATAGGGTCCTTCTGATCATGGATCCAGGTTCTCTGATGTGATTCAGTCTGTTATTATTGTTGTTTTGTTTACTACGTATCTGGCGTTGATGTAGCCTATTTGAATCTTTTGGTATGGGTCTTCTACGTTCGGTGTTATGTGGACTTTTGTTAGTTGTCGTTTCTTGGTTTGTGTGGATTTTTTATGATCTTTCTTTTCATTTTGTTGAGGTTGTATGCTTGTTGGTTCTTTTCCTTTGTTTTGGTTTATGTCGGTTTGGTGTGGTGTCAGTGTTCGGTTTTTGATTAGTATGGGTATATTGTTGATTTCTGCGAGTGGGGTGGTCATTGTTAGGTGGATCAGGGATAAGGAGTAGATTGAAAGGAGCAGTTTGGTGGTGTTCATTATGGTATCATTTCAATCGTTTTTAGAAGAAGATTGTTGCTGTATTCAACGTTGGCGATTATTCTCCCGGACCCTTGTATTTATGTAGCAATCTTGGCCTCCTTAAAATTCAGCTAGAAACTAACTTTTCTCCTGTAAATATAAATATTCCCAATAATTATAGCAGTCTCTGCAATGTAAAAGCAAATTAAGCCAGTTATAATACTAAAGCTCCTTTTTTACCTAGGACTAGCAATGGAAAATAAACCTGGCAGAACTTGTGTACAGTATAGTAGCCAAAGTTAGAATATTACAGCTAGAGTTAGCAGGGTAAAGGACAAGAAACAGCTTGAAAGCCTGTGCTCACTACTATCAGAGCTAGGCAGAAAGGGAGAGACAGTTTGTTTTGTTTTTGTCTGTTTGGGGGTCTGGATTAGAAGACAGAGAAGTACACCACAATACAGATTCACAGGACAAATTAATTAAGCAATAAGCAATAAAGTCCAGAGAATAGATATATCAGGAAGCTAAACCTATAGCCAGAAAGTTAGAAATTAAGAATAAAAATAACAGAACACTTAGCAGTATTATGGTTCAGGTCCAGCACATGAAATATATATGGGAGTCTGGCAGTTGCAGAGGTAGTGACAATTACTGTTTTCTGTGAATGCTCTAAGCTGGTGGGAGAGGGCCAATTAATAGGAAAACCCCAATAGCTATCCAAAAGCTGGATCTCAGTGAGATGGAAAACCAGACCTGAAATTGTGTCCTGGAGTGTTTCTAAGTTGTCAAAAGCAATAATAAGCTGACTAGGTATCACTGTGTAAAGAAGAATATTTTGTTGAGGATTTATTTTTTTTTTTTTGTTACATTTGTACCCCGCGCTTTCCCACTCATGGCAGGCTCAATGCGGCAGGCAATGGAGGGTTAAGTGACTTGCCTAGAGCCTGTGCCGGGAATCGAACTCAGTTCCTCAGTTCCCCAGGACCAAAGTCCACCACCCTAGCATAGTTAAGGACAGTCCTCGGTGTTTGACTCATAATGAAGGGTCTAAAAGGCACTGAAGAATCACAAAGCCAAGGGGGTAGGCCTGTCCTTGCAGCCAGATGAGGCACCCTGGCAGTGGCAATGTTACACCCATAGGCGCCCGGTATAAGAGGCTTAGCCACAAGTTGTCAACAAACAGCAGGATCAGCGTTTCTTATTCTCCGTGTTTATTCTGTGCCCCGCGGTTTCTCCTCTTTTCCTCCCCCGCGCGACGTCACTTCAGGGCTGGGCTGCTGGCATGATTGAATCCTGCTGAATGCTCCCGCCTTAATCGCTACCACCAGTAGCGCGCTAGTGCCGGTACTGTAGCGAATCGCGATCGTCGATTCCAAGAGCACTCCTCTGTATTCGTCATCTGCTTGAGCGCCTCAGCCAGTCAGCCTTCCCTACAGGGCTCCCGTCAAATGATGCAACTTCCTGTTCCTCAAAGGTGGGAACGCGCGGGCGGGATCCGTCACCGAGTAGGGAAGGCTGGCTAAGAAGAGTGGCTGTCTCTGAGGTGTTCCTTCCCAGAGTAGACGGGGGTCCATGATGGTAGACCTACTCAAATTCATTAAAAAGGAAATTGTGGCACGCAAGGAGAGGTAGGTGCTGACTCTGGGGCAGGTTTTAAGTCAAAATAAAAAATAGTTTCATGCAGATCTCAGCCTATTTAGTTATGTTTAAACAAAAGAGTCTTTTTGTTTAAACATAACTAAATGGGCTATAACTATAAGACCCTAATGCAGTCCATTTGGCTTTCTTATATTTTGTTTGTGATGACTTTACAGTATACTGTGCCAAAATAAATTTGAAATCTATCTCTATCTGGTTGTTAATAGAAGGAGCTCAATGTGAATACTATCCTCCCAGTGTGGCTGTCTGAGCTTGAATACTAGTGTTCCTAGACCTAAATTGTGGCATGCCGCACTTGGATTTCAGGAGAGGTGCTAACTCTGAGGCAGGTTTTATATTATAAGTCAAAATAAAAAAATAAATATTTTGTTTCATGCAGATCTCTTTTATTTAAACATAACTAAATAGGCTATAAGCCCCTAATGCAGTCCATTGAATTTTTTATATTTTGTTTGTGATGACTTATACTGTGCCAAAATTGAAATTTGAAAACTCTTATCTCTATTTGGTCGTTAATAAAAGGAGCTCATTGTGAATACTATCCACCCTAAAAGGATGTTTTGTAGCTGTACATGAGAATTGTGATATGATCCCTCGTTTCATATTGTTGACACTCTGTGATGTTGTCCATATGGGTGGTATATTGGTGTATTAGGGTCTGCTCAGTGTAATATTTATACTACAGTAAGGTTCTGAGTGTTGTGTTTTGCAGTTGAGGGATTGTTGGCCTTATTGAGGTGACAAACATCAATACTTTAATTTTACTTTGTCATAACACCAGACATGGTTTGGTTTTAGAATATTTTGGAGGATCTGGTGTTGAATTGTTCCATAGATGTGTATGTGGTTTTGTGTTGGTTAAGTGCTTGAAATAATTGAGTTTAAAATATGATATGTCATTTATGATGTATCAATCCATTTTTACACACACATAGAAGCATTACTTTTCAATAACCAGCAGCCCTTCCTTGGGACTCAGTCTCTTCTCCTCCATGACAAATTTATATACCGAATACACTGCAAGAAAACTTTCACTTGCTAACCTTCAATCTCACTAGAGTGGTACTTGTAACTTTTCACATTTGGGATGGGACACCCTTAGCTCCCCTAGAGTGGATTTAAGGTGATGCACAAGTAAATAACGTAATTATGGATGTAAGCCCCACCCACGGCCCCACCCCTAACCCCGCCCTCTTTAGCCTCCCCAAACAGTTGGGCCACCGACCGCCTATGGTTACACCTTTTATGTCCTTAGAGAAATACGGCCTCCAAAATTGAAAACAGTACTCGTGTGGGGGTTTACTAACAACTTGTAGAGGTGTTAATGCCCCTCTACAAGTTGTCAGATTGTTTCACCACTTTGAGATCTTCAGACAAGGTCCCTTTCCTTGTTTCTGCATATCAGCCTCTTTTTCCCTATCATACACAGCTCCTTTGGAGTTCTATACACCAAGTGCATCACTCTCCACTTCTTTACATTAAATTTTAACTGTCAAATATTAGACCATTCTTCTAATTTTTGTAGATCACTTCGCATGTTCATTCCCTCCAGGGTGTTCACTCTGGTGTAAATCTTTCTGTCATTCACCTGCAACCATGAATTGAGGTTGCAGGATGGTAGACTTAGGAAATTCTTTTTCATGAAGAGAGTGGTTGATGCCTGGAATTCCCTCCCAAGGAAGGTGATAGAGACGAAAACAGTGACAGAATTCAAAAAGGTATGGGATGAACTCAGAGGATCTCTAATTAGAAAATGGATGGTAAAAAAAAAAAAACAACTTAAAATGGCTGCATCTGTGTTGATGTGTCAAGTGGTGCTTAAATGGCTACTCCAGCTGTGAAGAACTAAGGCCAGTGCTAGGCAGACTTATACGGTCTGTGTCCCCTATATGGTAAACCAGTTTAGGTTGTGCTGGGGAGGGTTGCAAAGCAACTTCAGGAGCTGGAATGTGAGGACCGTACTGGGAGTGGAGGAGTAGTCTAGTGGTTAGTGCAGCAGACTTTCATCCTGGGTAGGGCCGGTCTTAGGCATGGGCGACAGGGGCAGTCGCACAGGGCCCCGTGCTCCTAGGGACCCTGAATCTCTGGCAAGTCTGTCCTCCTGTATCGGAACACCTCCCTGATCCGTACAGTAATGTGCATCCACATTTCAGTAGAAAGCATCAGGCAGCAGCAGTAATTTCCATATCCCGTCAGCTGCTGAGCCCAGAGCCTCCTCGCTGCTGCGTCCTGCCCCTTTTTGATGTCACTTCCTGCTTCCACAATGACGGGATGCAGCAGCGAGGAGGGTCTGGTCTCGGCAGCTGACAGGATATGAAATTCGCTACCGCTGTCTGCCACTCTCTACTGAAACGTGGTGGATGCACATCGAGGTACGGGGTGAGGTGGGGTTCTGAGAGCTCTAAACTTCCTTTTAAACTCTGATAAATTTTGGCTTATGATGGCGGGCGCAGGAGAGAGGGGGAAGGGCGGGGGCACTGGGGGGGTGGGCACGGGGCCCCACTGAACTGGTCTGAACAGGGCCCCGCAATTGCTAAGACCGGCCCTGATCCTGGCGAACTGGAACTGGGTTTGATTTCCACTGCAGCTCCTTATGACAAGTTGCTTAACCCTCCATTGTCCCAGGTACAAACATATACCTGCATATACTATGTAAACCACTTTGAATGTAGTTGAAAAACCACAGAAAGATGGTATATCAAGTCCCCTTTCCCTTTTACAGTCTGTGTTTAGCAAATGACAAGACTGATTCGGATAGGCTGGAGTGAGATTCGACGGCAATTCAGTAGTTGGAATGTAAAGATGGGGCTGGGTGGATTTCTATGATCTATGTCCCAGAAATGCCAAAGAAAGACCGTGATCAAATATTTTATATCACATTCATTGTTGGTTTAATCATGAATTGATAATGAGTGTGACTTTATTTGCCATCATTTACTATGTTACTATCCTGCTTATTTTCGAAGGAGAAGGGCGCCCATCTTCCAACACAAATCGAGAGATGTGCGTCCTTCTCCTAAGGTCGCCCAAATCGGCATAATAGAAAGCCAATTTTGGGCGTCCTCAACTGCTTTCCGTCGTGGGGACGAACAAAGTTCAAGGGGGCGTGTCCACAGTGTACCGAAGGCGGGACGGGGCGTGGTTAACAGATGGGCGTCTTCGGCCGATAATGGAAAAAAGAAGGGCGTCCCTGATGAGCATTTGGCCGACTTTACTTGGTCCATTTTTTTTCATGACCAAGCATCAAAAAGGTGCCCGAACTGACCAGATGACCACCGGAGGGAATTGGGGATGACCTCCCCTGATTTCCCCAGTGGTCACTAACCACCTCCCACCCTGAAAAAAAAAACAACTTCAAAAACTTTTGTCTTTTTTTTTTTAAGAGTATGTCCTTTGCTCTACCTCCATCCCTGCGATGGCAGTTGAGGATATCCTTCCCTGCAAGGCAGTTGCGGATGTCCTCAAGGACTCCTTCCCTGTGATGGCTATGCCTCTGTCCCTGCGATGGCAGTTGAGGATGTCCTCAAGGACTCCTTCCCTGTGACAGCTATGCCTCTGGCAGTTGAGGATGTCCTTCCCTGCAAGGCAGTTGAGGACATCCTCAAGGACTCCTTCCCTGTGACAGCTAGGCCTCTGGCAGTTGAGGATGTCCTCAAGGACTCCTTCCCTGTGATGGCAGTTGAGGACATCCAATGTGGATGTTTCTGTGAGAAGGACATCCATGCCTTTGCTATGCCTCTGACACCCTCTTTATTTATTTATTTGGATTTTGGATCACAAGTAGTAGCAGTGGGATTTGAACCAGCCACCTCTAGATTGCAAGACTAGTGCTCTAACCACTAGGCCACTCTACTCTACTCTACTCTACTCCCTTGAAATTTGGTCATCCCTGTGGGGGGCAGTTGAGGATGTCCAAAATGTTTGAAAGAAGGACGTCCACGCTTTCGTTATGCCTCTGCTGACACAGAAATACCTCCCCTCCCCAGGGACCTGCATACTGCCCCCCCCACCCCCCACAGTGATGGCCAAATTTCAAGGGAGTGGAGTGGAGTGGGTCACCTCCATCCCCTGAGGCAGCTCCATCGCCTCAGGCAGCTCCATCGCCTGGGCCACCTCCATCCCCTGGGCCATCAACTGGATCCCCTGGGCCACCTCCAGCCCTTGGCCCAGTGGCAGTTCTGCGCCTCCTGCAGCACCTGGTAGATGGCCAGAACCAGGTGCTGCAGGAGCTACGAATCATTAGGCAGGGTAATGAGCAGCTGCAGGGCCCACTTAGGGTGGTCCTGCTGCTGCTCATTACCCTGCTACAGAGGGTCTTGATTAGAGGCCGTGGCCACCCGTCCTAGATGGGGGGGGGAGGGGGGTGACAGTTTGTATTTTGTGAGGGGGGTTGTTGGGTGGGTTGTTTGTATGTTGGGGGGGAGGAAATGGATGGGGGGGGGTTGGGGGATATGTAGGGGTGTTGGGGAATTTTTGTGTGTGTGGGGGAATTTCTAGGGGTGGGGGTGGGGGGGGAATATGTTGGGGTTTGCACATAAAAAATATTTTTCACATTTAAACTAACAGTGTGTGCGTTGTGCATTACATATAACCAAATGGTGCTGTTGATGTGAGAGGAGGCAGCAATATGCATTGTATGAAATCTGAAGTGTGAATGAGAAAGTTGATGCATGTCTGTGATAATGGTGCCCATACAGAAGCCCACCTGTTCATTCCAACCTCAATGGCCCTATGTGCAGGGGGGTGGGCCGCGGAGGCTGGATGGCTATTTACTGTTGAGGGACACAAATGGCCATCCAGCCTCTCTCCCTCCCCCTTACCATACAGCCCCACAGCACAGAGTGACATTAATAATAGATTTGTTGTCTAGCACTTGTGATCTGCCAAGTACACTCTTGCACATAACCCTAGGTAGCACATACATGATGTTTTCTCAGTGTGATCACCAGACACCCTTACCCACAACCATACCAAATTGGTGGGGGGGCCCACCAAGGACCTACAAACAGCTGCCTCATCTTTTCACATTCTATGCATCTGCAATGGTATATAGTGCTGAGGAGAAAAGGGAAAACAATGGGGAAACCATTTGATGGAGGCTTACCGCATCACAGTTGCAATATAATACAAGAGTTACAGAAGGGCACAAATAAATATGGTGTTCATTATTTGCTCACACCTTTTTCAGTAGGAGGTCAAGGTGACCTACATTCCAGGTCTTTCCCTGTCCCAGGAGGACTGTAAGTTTGTACCTGAAGCAATGCAGGGTTAAGTGGCTCGCTCTAGATCACAAGGGTCAGGAGTGGGAATTGAACTGGCAACCTTCTAATTACAAGGCTAGTGATCTAACCACTAGGCCACAGCAGCCACCAGGTTGTAGCTACCTGCAGGTAATTTGGGTTTGGACCTGTAACCACAAACTCTCTCCCTCACCATGTCTTAAGGGCTCAGTAGGCAGTACCTGTGGCCACCTTCAAACTAGTTTGCAGCCTACATGTTAGAAATGTTGTTGTTCCAGAACTATGGAGGATTGTAGGACTGTGTTCAATACTGTGCTAAAAACATGATTTGCCTATATTGTTCCCCCTCCCCCTCCTATCAAAAGTGAGAATGGGTGGCCATTTCATAAATGGGGACTGGGGTTCAGCACACAAACAAAGGATTGAACCTACTGGGAACCAATACAGCAGCTGCAACAGCTAGCCCACAGCATTGAGGACCTGGCAGAACCACACAGTACGGGGCTGATGGCCTTCAACCAGTGCACAGGAACCTGGTGAAAAAGAGAGCTAAGACATGACTGCAGACTACATACAGTGAATGGACACTCCTTGATGATGAGCAGAAAGAGAAGAGGTGGCAGAGAAATAAGAGCTTACCATGAACGTCTGTTTCAATAATGTGTAGTGCGCCTTCTATCTTCTGGAATATTAGCTGGACATCTGCCTCAGTGAAATGACCCTTACCGAGGGGTGCTTGATTTGGTGCGATTGTAGCAATTTCTTAGCTCCCACAGACTGCCTGCTACAACCAGGCAGAGAGAATGGGAGACAGGAAGAGGCCCAAAGGATGGAAACGGAAGCGTTGTGGGCTGAGGGCAACCACAAATAACAAACCCCCAAAATACACAGGTGTACCGAAGCATACCTTGCCAAACACAAACCTTAATATAAATGTGGGTAACACGTGAGAACTCACGTGAATCAGAACTGCCAAAGTCCCAGCGCATAAAATGGCGGTTTAAATGGCAATCAAGAAGGGGAAGGCAGGTGGGGACGCCCATAGTTATCTACCCATAATCGAAATCAGGAGCTCCAAATCGCTATCTCAGCTGGGCACGTTTAGGAATTGTGTGTATAATCGAAGTTAAAGCGCCCATATCAGACACGCCTATCCCCTGTCCAAAATGGGCGTTCCTGGCGACGATATAAATGCCCACTTTGTATTTTCGAAACCCCATTGGTACAATGCCGCCACGCCAGCCCCCAACCCGGAAGGGTAATTTTTCTGATGCTGAGGTGGAGCTTCTGGTGCAGGAGATAGAGCAACGGCACACCAACCTGTTTGCTCCCACAGGGGCAGAGACTGGCTGCGACCACCAAGCAGCGGGAATGGGAGGCGGTACGTGACAGGGTGAATGCAGTCTTCCACTGTGCAAGGGACGTAGAGGACTGCAAGCGCAAGTGGCGCAAGCTGAGGAGGGATGTGAGGAGGAAGGCTGGGGCACATGACACAGTCAACCTCACCCCCATGGAGCTGATGGTCCATGCCCTGCTACCCCAGGAGGGCATCCACAGGATCGGTTCCCTTGACACCTCAGCCCAGAGCTCAGGTAGGTTGTCCATTATGATGTTGGGATATCTGTTGTGCTGCTGCACTCCACTGTGTTATACAAATTGGGGCCAAGGGGAGGAGGGAGGTGGGGGAGGAGTTTCACCACGGTGTGTCTCAGGCTGTCTTCATATGTGGAATAAACGCCCACCTTACCTTTATGATGGTGTCTCACCTCCTATCTCCTACCCCCTACTCACTTGCTCTGTACCCTTGCTCTCTATTCCTACCGTAGTCATTGGCTTCCCTCTTACTTGTCCTGTGTGTGCAGTTTAATTTTATTTTTTATTTTTTTTTTGTTACATTTGTACCCCACGCTTTCCCACTCATGGCAGGCTCAATGCGGCTTACATGGGGCAATGGAGGGTTAAGTGACTTGCCCAGAGTCACGAGGAGCTGCCTGTGCTTGAAGTGGGAATCGAACTCAGTTCCTCAGTTCCCCAGGACCAAAGTCCACCACCCCAACCACTAGGCCACTCCTCCACTCCCCACTAGGCCACTCCTCCACTCCAGTGTAAGGTCTCTGAGTAGTGGTAGTATTAATGTGTGTCATAGGAGCAGACTCAGTGGGTGCTTGAGCACCCCCTATATTGAGGAAATATCATGTAGGTGTCCAGGGAGGGCTTATTTGCACTGTGCTTTGCACCCCCAATAATACTTTACACTTGGCTCCTATCCTATGGGTGTGTGTAGGTTATTACTGTGGCACAACTTTGGGGCTCTTCCTTCCCTACTCCCTCCTATTGTCCCATCATCACCAAACTGTGCCTATTTCCTTCTGTCACCTTTGTGCTCTAGTTAGTGTGGGCCACATGCATGCAACTTAAGGAGCCTGTAATGGGGTCATAAAGCAGTTCTAGGCAGTGTACCAAGTCTGTAGTAACACAAGACATGCTGAAATGTCCTTCACTTTAAATAATATACAACAAATAGCTTGTCCGGGTCCACAAAGTTGTGAGCGGTGTCCTTGTCTTGGCTGTCCGTCCACCAGCTGTACCCAGCTGCCTGTGGGGCTGTCGTTCACATGGGTCTCAAACCCAATCCTCCTCACCATCTCTTTGCAGTGTCATCAAGTGTGGGGCTATGAAGATGAATGCTGAAAGACAAAAGTGGGTTATTTTCACCAACACACTTCCTCACCCTTGTGCTATACAGGTGATGACTCTGATGAGGCTGGCCCTAGTGGCCTCCAATCACAACAAAGGCCTACATCAGCAGGACAGCCTCAACCTCCACTGCCTGCAGCAGCAGTCCAGCCTCTACCACCACCACCACCTGCACCAGTGCAGCCTCTACCTCCACCACCTGCACCAGAGCACCCTCTACCGCCACCACCTGCAGCAGCAGTCCAGCCTCTAACACCACCACCTGCACCAGTCCAGCCTCTACCTCCACCACCTGCAGCAGCAGAACCAGCACTAGAGGCCCAACCTCCACCAGCACCACCGGCAGAGGCGGCACCTCCACCACCGGTTGAGTTTTCTGATGCGGAGGATGCATATAGGGGGCCTGGGATTTGTAATATGGAGTGTTGCCACAATTTGGGTTTCTGCCAGGTATTTGTGATCTAGCTTGGCTACTGTTTGGAAAACAGGATACTGGGCTAGATGGACCACTGCTGGTCTGACCCAGTATGGTTACTCTTTTGTTCTTATGTAATATTGCAGGCCTAGAAATCACTTAAACATAAGTGTACTTTTACTTTGGAAATGAAGTGTAGTGTATTATACATTGTTTTCCTTATATGCTTGTTTTCACTGTGCTTTGTAAGCCACATTGAACCTGAGGTTGCTTAGGATAATGTGGGGTACAAGTGTCATAAATAAATAAATAAATAACATATAGGGGGCCTGTAATGATTCTGCCGGTTTGGCTGAGGGGGAGGGGGGGACGTCTCTTCTGATTGGCTGCCAGGGGTTGTGCTGACTTCAGGGGATAGTACTTTAGCCTGCAGCTGAAGAGTTTCTCTGCTTTTGCGTTACTTACTTAGTGGTAACAGGAAAGCCTGATAGCTTTCTCTCAGAACGTGCTCTAGGTTCTGACAGGGATCTGTGTTGTATTAGAGTATTCTTTTCCTTCACTCTGGGTTAGCTGCTGCTGTGTGTGTGTGTGCGTAGCTCTGTAATCAGGGTCAGCTGCTCGTTTGTTTAGTGGGGGCTGGGCATTGCTCAGCCTCCGGGGCTCTGGGCTGAGTGAGAGCGTTCTCCTTTGTTTGTTTGTTTTAAGGATTTCTCTTCCCAGTATCCCGGCCTGCTGGCTCAGTGAGTTTAACCCTTTGTGTACTGTGTGTATTGTATTCCTGCCTCTGCCAGTGTGTTTGTTGGATGGGCCCCGCTCCCTCTTGGGAGGGGAAGCATTCTCTCTGATTGTTTGTTGATTTATGGCACTCTCTCTACAAGCTTAACCCTTTGTGTTCGGTGTGCCTCTGTCTACAGTGGGTTTGAGGCAAAGGCTTTCTGCCTTCCTTTTGTGTCTGGTTCCTCTGGCTTCTGCCTGGGGCTCCTACCCTGGTGGTGGTGGTGGTGGGGGGGGGGGGGGTTGCTGTGTTAGTTCCCCTGTCCTGCGCTAGTCCCCTGGGTGGGCGTGGCCCGCTCTGGTCCTTTGTTGCCCCCTCTGCCCTATTGCTGGTGTTCAGCGCGTGTCTGGCATCTTGGGGCCCTCTGGGTTCTTTCACCCCTCCCTGTGTGTGATTGGGTTCCAGTTCAGCCGTGAGGCTCGCACGAGTGGCTCTGTGTGCGTGGGTTCCGGTTTGGCCGCGAGGCCCGCCTGTATGCCTATTTCCCTTCTTCCATCCTGAGGGACTGTGGGGAGGGGTAGCTTAAGGGGTATTGTGTAGCTGGGGTGTGCGGTGGTGGGTCGGTCTCCCCTTGGCCTGGGTCGGCGCCCTGCTGGCCTTGGCCAGGGCCCAAGGGCTCACGACCAACCCAACGGATTACAGAATGCAAAAGCCATGAGCTCGACCGATCCATCCCCCATGCAGCTGCTCCAGCAATTGCATGCTCAGCTACAACAGGTATCGGGAGTCGTGAATGCACTGTCTCAACGGATAGACACGCTGACTGTCACGGGGGCTGCGGAGGGCCCGCCAGCTTCTACTCCGCCGGGTTCCCACGCATGCGGCCGAGGGATTCGGGTGGCTATGCCCCCGAGGTACGAGGGCGACAGTAAGATATGCCGGGGGTTCCTCAATCAATGCCAAATTGTCTTCGAGTTGCAGGCCCGGGATTTTCCTTCGGATCGGGCGAAGGTGGCTTATATTATCTCTCTACTGGCAGGCTCCGCTCTGGCCCGGGCCTCGCTCTTATGGGAGAAGAAGGATCCCTTCCTGGATAATTTGGCAGAGTTCTTGAAACAATTTCGGCTCATCTTTGAGGAACCCGGGAAGCCCTCTTCGGCGGCGACTCAGCTGTTGAACCTACATTAGGGGCGACTCTCTCTGGGTGAGTACGCCATCCAGTTTCGGACCTTGGCCGCGGAGCTAGGTTGGGATAACCCAAGCCTGACTGCGGTATTCTGGCATGGGGTCTCGGCCAACATTAAAGACGAACTCACAGGCCGGGAGCTGCCCTCAGATCTGAACGACCTCATCCGTCTCTGCACCCAGGTGGACATCCGGTTCAGGGAGCGGGCCTGTGAACGTTGCGCTGGTCAGCAGGTTGCAGGGGCTAACTCGAGGAGCTCGCACAAGAGCCCTGCATCCCCGTCACTGGGTGTGCCCGACGGGTTTGAACCTATGCAGGTTGACCGGGCGGCCCAGGAGAGACAGCGGAGACGCTCTAAGGGGCTGTGCCTGCATTGTGGAGTGAAGGGGCACTTTGTCCATGAGTGCCCGAAGAGAAAGAAGTCGGGAAACCAGCAGCCCTGATACCGGCTAGGGAGACCGGGTCAGGGCCAAAGTCCGTCTCCCCTTGGATGCAGGTTTTGGTGCCAGTTCTACTGGCGATTAAGGATACCCCTTGTTTTGAGGCGCTAGTGGACTCGGGGGCGGGAGGCAACTTTATCAGCGCGGACCTGGTGCGGGTTCATCAAATTCCTACGATGGAGTTACCTCAGTCCATCACTGTCTCAGCGGCTTGGGGACTGGTTCGGGGAGTTCTCCACTCCAGGACCGTGCCTATGATCATACGGGTAGGAGTCTTACACAAAGAAGTTATCTCCTTCTACGTCCTTCCGTCGGCCACTGAGGCCATAATCCTGGGATTACCCTGGCTTCGCCTGCATAACCCTTGCATTGATTGGGCCCGGGGTGAATTGACGGCGTGGGGCCTGGGCTGCCAGAAGGTCTGTTTGGATAAGGTCTCGCCAGCCCCAGTGACGCTTCCTTTGGATCGAGCCAATGTCATGTTACCGGGGCCCTACAGATCCTTTGGAGATGTTTTTTCCAAACAGCAAGCAGAGATTCTGCCTCCTCATCGCTCCTATGACTGTGCCATAGAGCTACTACCTGGCACTGAACCTCCCCGTGGCCGCGTATACCCCCTATCCCGGCCAGAGACGGAAGCCATGTCCCAGTATATTTGAGAGAACCTAGTTCGAGGCTTCTTCCGGCCCTCTAAATCGCCCGCGAGGGCTGGATTCTTCTTTGTGGAGAAGAAGGATGGGGGGTTGCGCCCCTGTATTGTCTACAGGGGACTCAATGCCATCACGCGGAGGGACAAATATCCCCTTCCCTTGATTTCTGAGATGTTTGACCGCCTCCAGGGGGCCCATATCTTCTCCAAGCTCGATCTCAGGGGGGCCTACAACCTTGTGCGGATCAAGGAGGGGGATGAGTGGAAGACGGCGTTTAACACCCGCGACGGGCATTACGAATATCTGGTAATGCCGTTTGGACTTGCTAATGCTCCAGCCGTCTTCCAAGCCTTCATGAATGACATCTTCAGGGATCTCCTGTATAAGTTTGTGATGGTCTACTTGGATGACATTTTGATTTTTTCAAGGGCTGAGGAAGAGCACCGGGAGCACGTGAAGACCATATTGCAGCGGTTGAGGGAGAACCACCTCTATGTGAAATTGGAAAAATGTGAATTCCATCGCTCCCAACTGCTCTTCCTGGGGTACATCATTTCTAACCACGGGCTGCGTATGGACCCCAGTAAGCTGACAGCCATCCTGCACTGGCAGCAACCTACGGGGCGTAAGGCTCTACAGCGCTTCTTAGGTTTTGCAAACTACTATAGGCAGTTGATTTGGAATTACTCGTCCCTGACTGCCCCTCTTACTGCCTTGACTAAGAAGAACGTTGACGCTCGCAACTGGTCGCCTGAGGCGTGTCAGGCCTTTGAGAATCTGAAACAGGCATTTGTTGGAGCTCCAGTGTTGCGCCATCCCAACCCGACAAATAAATTTTTCGTGGAAGTGGACGCATCATCGGTTGGCGTAGGAGCAGTGCTGTCCCAGGCCCACCCCAGTGGGAAACTTCTCCCATGTGCATTCTTCTCTAAAAAGTATACCCCTGCCGAGAAGAATTATGCCATCGGGGATCAGGAGCTATTAGCCATTAATATGGCCCTGGAAGAATGGCGTCATCTGCTGGAAGAGGCGCAGGAGCCCTTCATGGTGTTCACGGATCATAAAAACCTGACTTATTTACGAGAAGCGAGAAGGCTGAATCCTCGCCAGGCCCAGTGGGCACTATTCTTCTCCCGCTTTGATTTCATTCTGACTTATCGTCCAGCGGAGAAGAACATCAAGGCAGACGCCCTCTCCAGGTCCATGGAGGCTGACCTGGAGGAAGAACCCCTGCAGTATGTAATTAAACCCGATGTCATTGTGCCCGCGATGACGCTAGCAGTACCTGCAGGTATGACCTTTGTGCCACCCCGGCTGAGAGAAAAGACACTCCAATGGGGGCATGCCTCTCGAATGGCAGGACATCCCGGGATCCTGGGAACCAAGTGGTTCATCTCCCAGCAGTATTGGTGGCCTTCACTTGATCGGGATATGCAGGAGTTTGTGGCTGCGTGTCCTGAGTGCGCCCAGCATAAAGCTGACCGTCGGAGACCCCAGGGGTTGCTGATGCCTTTACCGGTACCTGAGAGACCGTGGACCCACATTGCCATGGACTTTGTTACGGATCTGCCCAACTCTGAAGGGCACACAGTTGTCTTGGTAGTGGTGGACCGGTTTTCTAAAATGGCCCACTTCATACCCATGCCTACCCTTCCTTCGGCGGTGAAGCTGGCACAGTATTTCATCAGCGCTATTTTTCATCTCCATGGTCTGCCAGAATCTATTACCTCTGATCGAGGAGTACAGTTTGTCTCAAAGTTCTGGAAAGCCCTGAATCGGGCCCTTGAAATAAAGCTGAACTTTTCGTCGGGATATCACCCACAATCCAATGGCCAAACAGAACGAGTGAACCAATGCTTGAAGCAGTTCCTGCGGATGTATGTCAATGAGCACCACAATGACTGGAGTCAGCTGCTGCCTTGGGCAGAATTCGCTCATAACAACCGAGTGAGCTCGGCCACGGGCGCTTCGCCCTTTTACATCGTATATGGACGACATCCGCGGATACCAGCCCCCTTGAAAACCAACTCGGATGTCCCGGCAGCGGTCGATGGGGTGACCTCGCTCCAAGCAATTTGGTCGTCAGTTCAGAAAGCGCTGCGAGTGACCTCCGCTCGTATGAAACGCCAAGCGGATCGGTCTCGCAGAGTGGAACCGCGCTTCCAGCCTGGCGACTTGGTGTGGTTGTCCACGCGTAATCTTCGTCTGAAGATTCCCTCCTCCCGCTTTGCACCTCGATTTGTGGGCCCGTATCCCATTGTGAGGCAAGTGAATCGGGTCTGTTATCAGCTAAAGTTACCACCTACATTACGGGTACATAACACCTTTCATGTGTCCTTGCTGAAGCCTGTGATTCTGAGAAAAGGGGCTTTGCCCGCGTTGCCTGCTAGTCCAGCCATCTCAGCCTCCCAAGGGGAATACGAAGTCCGGGATGTCTTGGATGCAAGGCGCTTCCAGGGACATCTCCAGTATCTCATTGCGAGGAAGGGATATGGACTCTCCTGGGAGGACGCTACTCATGTCCACGCGCCAGTCCTAGTCAGACGGTTCCATCGCCTTTTCCCTCACAAACCTAAACCTCGTGGACGGGGTAGGGGGGGCCCTTGAAGGGGGGGTGATGTTATGATTCTGCCGGTTTGGCTGAGGGGGAGGGGGGACGTCTCTTCTGATTGGCTGCCAGGGGTTGTGCTGACGTCAGGGGATAGTACTTTAGCCTGCAGCTGAAGAGTTTCTCTGCTTTTGCGTTACTTACTTGGTGGTAACAGGAAAGCCTGTTAGCTTTCTCTCAGAACGTGCTCTAGGTTCTGACAGGGATCTGTGTTGTATTAGAGTATTCTTTTCCTTCCCTCTGGGTTAGCTGCTGCTGTGTGTGTGTGCATAGCTCTGTAATCAGGGTCAGCTGCTCGTTTGTTTTGTGGGGGCTGGGCATTGCTCAGCCTCCGGGGCTCTGGGCTGAGTGAGAGCATTCTCCTTTGTTTGTTTGTTTTAAGGATTTCCCAGTATCCCGGCCTGCTGGCTCAGTGAGTTTAACCCTTTGTGTACTGTGTGTATTGTATTCCTGCCTCTGCCAGTGTGTTTGTTGGATGGGCCCCGCTCCCTCTCGGGAGGGGAAGCATTCTCTCTGATTGTTTGTTGATTTATGGCACTCTCTCTCTGCTGGCTCTACAAGCTTAACCCTTTGTGTTCGGTGTGCCTCTGTCTACAGTGGGTTTGAGGCAAAGGCTTTCTGCCTTCCTTTTGTGTCTGGTTCCTCTGGCTTCTGCCTGGGGCTCCTACCCTGGTGGTGGTGGGGGGGGGGGGGTTGCTGTGTTAGTTCCCCTGTCCTGCACTAGTCCCCTGGGTGGGCGTGGCCCGCTCTGGTCCTTTGTTGCCCCCTCTGCCCTATTGCTGGTGTTCAGCGTGTGTCTGGCATCTTGGGGCCCTCTGGGTTCTTTTACCCCTCCCTGTGTGTGATTGGGTTCCAGTTCAGCCGTGAGGCTTGCACGAGTGGCTCTGTGTGCGTGGGTTCTGGTTCGGCCGCAAGGCCCGCCTGTATGCCTATTTCCCTTCTTCCTGAGGGACTGTGGGGAGGGGTAGCTTAAGGGGTATTGTGTAGCTGGGGTGTGCGGTGGTGGGTCGGTCTCCCCTTGCCTGGGTCGGCACCCTGCTGGCCTTGGCCAGGGCCCAAGGGCTCACGACCAACCCAACGGATTACAGGGCCAGCTCCTCGCCAGAGGCCCTCCAGCCAAAGGAGGCAACTCCTGCGGCTGGCCACTGATTTGCTGCGGCACAATGTGCGCTTGGAGGAGTACCGGCAGCAAAAATTAGAGCTGCAGCGGGAAGCACTGCAGGCGCAGCGCCAAGCCCATAGGAACTGCTCCAGGCGCAGCGCCAAGCCCACCAGGAGGTGCTCCAGCAACTCCAACAGCTGCAGCACAGCATTGAAGGCCTGCGCCCTAAGGTCACAGCACCTACTCCAGCAGTGGTGGTGCAGCAAGACCTGCCATCCACTTCCTCCTCCAGTGGGCAGCAACCACCACCAGCTAAGAGGTGGGCCTTGAGATCAGGCACCTCCGCAGCCACTAGTGCAGCACCCACCAAACCAGCTCCCATTCTGGGTCCTGTGGCCAGGCTACAGCCAACAAGGTGGCCAGATTTCCACAGCGCAGCCGAAGCCGCAGGCTGCTGTGTGGATACGGAGGAGGACAATGGGAGCAACACATCAGCAGAGTGTGAAGATACTTCCCCTGCAGCACCAGCTATTGGATTGTAAGCTCTTTGAGCAGGGACTGTCTTTCTTCTATGTTTGTGCAGCGCTGCGTACGCCTTGTAGCGCTATAGAAATGCTAAATAGTAGTAGTAGGAGGAGAAGGACAGTGGGAGTAGCCCATCGGAGGAGTCTGAATAGACTTCACCTGCAGCACCAGCTGCAAAGGAAGTCCGTGGGAGGGGTAAGAGGGGACGGGGTAAGTGATGGCACATGCTGGAGGGTGAGGGTTGGTGGGTGGTGGTGGTGGTGGGTGTGATGGTAACACTTATGTGAGTATTACAAATAAATGTGCACATACTTTCACAGAAAACTTGTTTCTATGAGTCTTTGTCTGGCTCTGACGCCAAGCTGGTAAGCAGTGAGCTCTGCTCTCTGGGCTTGGGGTGGAGGGGGCCCCTCTTCCTGCTCATCTGGGGCCTCCTCTGGTGTCTGTGGCTCCTCTGGGAGGGCCTGTCCTCTGCGCTGGGCCAAATTGTGCAGCATGCCACGAAGATCTTGGCCGCCTTTTCTGGACTGTAGAGCAGCTCTCCTCCAGATCGGTCCAGACAGTGGAACCGGTTTTTCAAGAAGCCAAAGGTCCGCTCAATGATCCCCCGGGTGTTCCGATGCCTCCTGTTGTAGGTTTCTTCTGCTCCTGGTTGTGGATGCACCACGGGGGTCATGAGCCACGTCCTCTGCAGGTACCCTCGGTCACCTTTGGAGAGAAGCAGAATGAGATAGATGAGTGTGTATTGCTTGGAGCAGGTACAGGGGGGGGGGGGGATTAGGATAGTGGGTTGTGGAGTGAGGTGGAGGAAGGCAGGGCAGAGGGTTGCCCAGTGGAGGAGGTATAGTATGGGTACATCCATGTTGCACTTACCTAGTAGCCATCCACCAGTGAACTCCCCTCGCTCAAACCTGCGGAAGATGCCCGAGTGCTGTAGGATGTAGGCATCGTGGGTGGAACCGGGGTACCTGGCACACACATCTAATATCTCCCCCTGGGCATCACACACAACTTGCATGTTCATCGAATGAAATGCCTTCCTGTTTCTGTAGGTGGCTTCATGTGACCGGGGGGGGGGGGTCTGAGTGGGACGTGTGTGCAATCATAAGTAATGCCATACTGGGAAAAGACCAAGGGTCCACCGAGCCCAGCATTTTGTCCACAACAGCGGCCAATCCAGGCCAAGGGCACCTGGCAAGCTTCCCAAACGTGCAAACATTCTATACATGTTATTCCTGGAATTTTGGATTTTTCCAAGTCCGTTTAGTAGTGGTTTATGGACTTGTCCTTTAGGAAACCGTCCAACCCCTTTTTAAACTCTGCTAAGCTAACCGCCTTCACCACATTTTCCGGCAATGAATTCCAGAGTTTAATTACACGTTGGGTGAAGAAAAATTTTCTCCGATTTGTTTTAAATTTACTACACTGTAGTTTAATCACATGCCCCCTAGTCCTAGTATTTTTGGAAAGCGTGAACAGACGCTTCACATCCACCTGTTCCACTCCACTCATTATTTTATATACCTCTATCATGTCTCCCCTCAGCCGTCTCTTCTCCAAGCTGAATAGCCCTAGCCTCCTTAGTCTTTCTTCATAGGGAAGTCGTCCCATCCCCGCTATCATTTTAGTCGCCCTTCGCTGCACCTTTTCCAATTCTACTATATCTTTCTTGAGATGCGGCGACCAGAATTGAACACAATACTCAAGGTGCGGTCGCACCATGGAGCGATACAACGGCATTATAACATCCTCACACCTGTTTTCCATACCTTTCCTAATAATACCCAACATTCTATTCGCTTTCCTAGCCGCAGCAGCACACTGAGCAGAAGGTTTCAGCGTGATATCGACAACGACACACCTATGACCGAGGGGAATCTAGCAACAGCGTAGAAGGCGGCCATGTTGTGCGGGGCCTGGGGGGTGGTGGGGAAAGTGATGTAGTGAGAGGTGTGAGTTAGAAAGGCATCCAGGAACTGGGTGAGAAAGTGTGAAATAGAAGCCTGGGTGAGCCCTGTGTTAGCAACTAATACAGATTGAAAACTCCCAGTGGCCAGGACAGAGAGAGAGGCAGTGATTTTGAGGTGGACAGGGATGGGGTTATTCCTATGGGTCTGGGGCTGAAGGAGGGGTTTCAGCTGCTCACAAAGCTGCACAATGGTCGCCTTATCAAACCTGAACCTTGTCAGACACTGCTGGTCAGTGAGTTGTAGGAAGGTGGTGCGGGGCCTGAACACTCGGGGCCGTGAATATCTCCTGCGGTGTGTGGCCTCTTCCTCTAACATGGAAGCCACCAGTGAATTTAGTGCATCCATTTCCCCACCAGTGCAAGTATTAATAGTAGTACTGAAACAACAGCAGCACACAGAATCTCACTCCGAACACACCCTTTGGCCACTCACTCGCCAAACAGTACAGGGAACACAGAGACAAACGGAGGTCAGGCAATACAATTTACACGTGGGAACAGTGGATGGAAAGGGATAGGGGGAGGGGAAGGGGAAAGGACCGATAGAGCAAGGAGGAGGAGTAGGGAAAGGTCAAAATGTAAGACACAAAAGAGGCAGGTGAGGGTGACAACTTTCCGACTAGGGCAGACAGACAAACGTAACAGGTACTCCACACACTCAGCTTTCTCTGCAACCAACAATTCAGCTCTCCCAACACCGATCTCGCCACTCTCCAACTCCACACAATCGCTAATGGGTCTAAAGACGATTTCCCCCTTGCTCTGGTCGCTTTTATTTCGGGTCTAAGCAATGACGCCCATGTTCCCGCCCACCCAAAATCATTTCGCTATCCGTTATACGTTGTAGACGACCACCTCGTAACACCGGCCTTAACACGCCTCCGACATGCCCCTTATTTGGGCGTTTGTATCTGAGCGTACGAGCGAAACGGACGCACTGAAAGTTTTGTTTCCGTTATACTGATTTAATCGTTTTTGTAAGATAAACGTCTATCTCCCGATTTAGGTCGCACTATAGGCGTTTTTCTCTTTCGAAAATAAGCAGGATAGACAACTAATAAATAAACTGAGTGCCCTCGGTATGGGCCATAAAGTGACTGACTGGGATAGGAACTGGCTGAGTGGAAGGTGCAGAGGGTAGTGGTGAATGGAGCTCATTCTGAGGAAAAGGATAGTACCAGTGGTGTGCCACAAAGTTTGGTTCTTGAGCTGGTTCTTTTTAATATTTTTGTAAGTGATATTGCTGAAGGGCTGACTGGTAAGGTTTGCCTCTTTGTTGAAGATACCAAAATCTGCAATAGGCTAGACACCTCTGATGGGGTGATCTCATTTAGAATATTGTGTACAATTCTAGCGACTGCAGCTTCAAAAAGATATAAACAGGATGGAATTGGTCCAAAGGGTAGCTAATAAAATTGTCAGTGATCTTCATCATAAAGCAGACTTAAAGATCTCTATACTTTGGAAGAAAGGTGGAAGAGGGGAGATATGATAGAGACATTTAAATATCTACACAGCATAAATACAGAGGAGGCAAGTTTCTTTCAAGTGAAAAGAAATTCTGGAATGAGGGGAGCACAGGATAAAGGTGAAAGGGGATAAACTCAGAATTAACCTGAGGAAATACTTCTTTATGGAAAGGGTGGTGAATTTCTGGAATGGCCTCCCAGTATCTGAATTCAAGAGGGCTTGCGATAAGTACATAGGATCTCTAAGAGAATGATAGGGAGAGTAGATGGTATGGCTGGGCAGACTGGATAGGCCATATGGTCTTTATCTGCCTACATTTTTCTCTGTTTCTATGTTTATATTTGGAATCATTTTCCTTTGGTAAAAACCGCGTTGCCTCAGATCTTTCATTGGATTCTAGAAAGTTCTCTATCTTTTTCTTCACCAGGCATATAGGCCTGAAGTTTCCCACTTCTCTGTCACCAGTTTGTGAAGGGGAACCACATCTGCTGTTCTCCAGTCCCATGGAGAAAAGCACTGCTGTAATTGTCTGTTGCCTATGTCCAGCTTCTTCTTGCTGTAGACCATCTTTTCTTCAAAAAGGCAGTAAATCCAAATACAATTTAAAAAAATGAATGGTACAGATCCAACAAGTTCCACTTGAAGTTGTAAGCACTTCCATTTGAAAGTGGCAATTTCATAACTTCCATGCATAAGTGGCATCACTTCCACATGTAACTGCCACATTTTTACAAACCTGTGTGTAAATGCTGCAAAGTAATAGTAATCAATGTGGGCTATCATTATGATGTATTATTTTACCATTAATCTATGCTATTTTTGTACATATCCCATTTTATGCAACGAGATCTAGTTACTAAGACCTGGGGTTAACAGTAAAATAACATGTCTTAATGGTAGCCCATGTTGATAACTTCCCCCCTAAGTAATGAGGCCACAATTTTAATTTGGTTTCATTTTGGAGATGGAAATAAACTACACAGGATTAAGGAGAATGACTCACTTAATCCCTCATGTAAAAGTTCTGGCCTAAACAAGCACTTTTAAAAACCTATGCATGCCTTTGAGCTAGTGTAAACCTGACCTCAACATTTTTCCCCATACATATATATTTCCATTGTAAATACATACGTAGCATTTAATCTTGCCAAAGCCACACCCAAACAATGCCCCCTTGAAAGCTCTGCTTGGTGTGGATCTCGATGTGTAAATAGTGACTTTTTAAAATCAATCTGCCCAATATTCAGCCTGCAGCAGTAAGCAGCATCTAAGCCGCTCATAGAAGTGGGCTGAACTGACCCCAGATATTCAATGTGGGGGTGTGCTTGGCTCCCAGCATTGAATATCTAGGATTCAGAGGTCACCAGCTGATATTCAGACTGACACCCAGTTAACTTCACTGCATAAGTTAGCACAGCCTTTTAGCTGTCCTAACTTTATGCAGTTACTTAGCTGGTTAGCAGACTAAAAATTGCCGCTAACTAATTAAGTAGGTGCTCTGCCTATGCTCCACCCCTGGCCTCCTCCTAAACTAACCAGTAAGAAGATAGCCGGTTAGCTGCGATATTCAATGGCACTAATCAGTTAAGTTCCACTGCATATCATGTGCCAGCTTCTCCTGCCTGGTTAAACCCTTCTGAATATCGAGCAGAGTATTTATATATGTGTGAATACTGCTATTTGTATTTGGATATGCTTCTAAAATAATGGTCTTAATCAAATTTTGAAAAGTATAAATTATGATAGAATTCTTATTTGTTTAGGCAGTAACTTTGTAACTGCTTGCAAACATAAAAAGTGCATGCATATTCATCCATGTGCAGGCTTTGATGAATTATAAAAACAAAAGTATGGGTCTATGTTTGCTTTAAAATGGAGATAGAGAATTTATGCGGTCATTTTTGGGAACATAGGAGCCTCTTATTGGCCCCAGGATTTGAGGAATGCCTCCTCTAAAGCATATGTGCAGTACTATTAGTTGGTCTAGAGGAGTCACTGGTATCCTAGTGATTGTCTTTCCTTTCTTGGTCCCTGAGCCTGGGTGTTCAGGCTTTCCTGGCTGTATGTGATATGTCAGTAGCTTCTATGATAGAGAATTCCCAGAGTTGCGAACCAAGTTCAGGTCCTCTAGTTAAATTGGAAGTGCCCAACACTAGCCACTGTGTAATCCTTGCAGTCATAGCATCATTTCAACTAATCAGGATTTATTTTTTTTTCCTTGTAGTGATCTAAAATGTAAGGTAGAAAAAGAAAGTGCCAAGCGGGACCTGCTATTCAATCAAGCACACCTGAACAAGTCTCACTGTGTGCACTGTCTACAACCCTTTAAATTCTTGGTCAACAGCAAATGCCAGTGCCAAGTCTGCCATTTCTACACCTGCAAGAACTGCAGCCACTACAATAAGAAGGATCAGGGCTGGGTCTGTGACTCTTGTCATATTATCAGGTAAATGGTCTGGGGTCAAAGGTCTGAAAGGCATGAAGAATCTCATTGCACAGCAGAGGGGAGAGAGCAACTGCAAACTACATTCTGTGATGGATGACAAAATTGTAACTTAAATTACTGTGCATAATAGGCTCCTTTTACCTAAATGTGCTAATGGAGTTGTAGCACTATAGTACTACTACTACTACTATTAAACATTTCTATAGCACTACTAGACTTACGGAGCACTGTACAAATTAACATGAAAAGATAGTCCCTGCTCAACAGAGCTTACAATCTAAATTGGACAGACGAACAGACAGCTAGGGGTGGGGAAATTGCAGTGGTAGGGGTGATAAGTGAGGGTGTTGAGTAAGAGAGTCATGGTTAGGAGTCGAAAGCAGTAGCATATATATATATATATATATATATATATATATATATATAAATGCTAAATAGTAGTAGTAGCATGCACTAAATCCTAAGAAGTGCATTTTATTCCTATGGGCTTCTTAGCACTTAACATATGCTAATCATTAGCATTCATTAAATTCATTAGCGCACCTTAATAAAAGGAACACAAACATTGTTCTCTTGTTGTTCAGTCTCTCTTATTTCAATTTGATATAATTTCCAAGTAACCAGGCTTACAGACTAAAAACACATAAAAAAGGGGAATCAAAAATATACCAGAAAAGAAAGAGAAAAGACTGAGAAAAGAATGGTTAAGGAGGGAGGGGATAGAACTATAATTATGATAGGAAAGTAAGTGGGGAAGAACAAATGGAGGGTGTACTCTGCAGAATCAGGACTCAACAGGGAGTAGAGGAGTGGCCTAGTGGTTAGAGCAGCAGTCTTGCAATCCAGAGGTAGCCAGTTCAAATCCCACTGCTGCTCTGATGTTGGGCAAGTCACTTAACCTTCCATTGTCTCAGGTACAAACTTAGATTGTGAGCCCTCCTGGGACACAGAAGTATCTAGTGTACCTGAATGTAACTCACCTTGAGCTACTACTGAAAAAGGTGTGAGCAAAATCTAAATAAATAAATAAAACATGAACTGAAATCAAGGGGAGAAAACTAACATAAAGCATCATTGAACAGATATATTTAAAGGTGGCCAGAGAAGTTTGTAGATGGAGGGCACTAGGAAGGGTGTTCCAGAGTTGAGGGCATTCAACAGAGAATACTGAATGCGGTAGCTAAGAATAGTAAGTTGATTCTGGTTGGTGAATCAAAGAGTTCTGTCTGGACTGTACGGAATTAGATGTGAAGAAAGGTAAAGTGGTTCACTGGAAGTAAGTACTTTAAAAACTAATAATAGAATCTTATATGTTATCCAGTGTGCTAGTGGCAGCCAATGTGCATCTTTTATGTGGGGAGCGATGTGGTCGTATTTCCTCACATTATAGATCAGCCAAATTGCAGTGTTGTAGATAGTATATAGCAGTGGCGTAGCCAGACAGCCAAAGTGGGTGGGCACAATATTTTCTCTGCCCTGCCCTACCGCAAAATATAAATAAATTAGCTAATAAGGATCCTCAAGCTCTGTCAGCTGAAGACTTTCTCTGAAGGTGGTCAGAACTCCCTTTTACCAAACTTGGCAGGCAGCAGCAACATCCGTAAGCCACTGATGCTAGCACCCTATGCGTGCTTAGCTGTCGGTGACTCAAGCATGTTGTCACCAACTGCAGAGCTTGGTAGAAGCAAGTTCTGGCCGTCTTTGGAGGAAGTCCTCAGCTGGGGAGGCTTAGAATCCCTACCAGCTATACAGCAAAGGTCAGAACTGGTGTTAGACATGCTAGGGCTCCCTGCCTTCCCTCCATTTCCCCACCTGCCATTACTGTCACACCAACAGACTCTCACCAAATACAGAACAGGGGATCACATATCAGAAATAAAAATATTTAAACAAAAATTGAAGTCAGAACCCCAAAAAGTTAAACTTAGCATGTACTGCAACACTGGAGAAATAAAAATAGAAATGGATTTCCTTTCTTTTCAACATGATACAAACACATTTGCTATGTAGATTTCCCAAAGCCAGTGCTTTTTTTGTAGAAAAAAAGGTGCCGGTACTCGTGGGCAGGGTCACCACATATGGCTCCACCCCTATTATAGCCACATCCACATTAGCCACACCCCTTATACCAGCCATGGCGCATATAAACAGACATCATTGAAAATATTATACTAGTATAGGAGAAAAAATAATGTGATTTTTTTTTCATTATAAATAATTTCTGTAAGCTGTTACAGCTCCAGTATACCCAGTGCAAAATAAGACAAATTCCAAACACTAAAATTAAAATAAAATGATTTTGTTGGGATCTGTAGATACACCTTTGATACAATAAAGATATTTTTTTAATGATTTTTTCTACCTTTGTTGTCTGGTGACTTTGTTTTTCTATCCATATTGGTCCCAGTCTCTGATTCTGCTGCTCTCTATCTGTTCTCTTAACTCCATTTCCAGGGCTTCCTTTCCATTTATTTCTTTACTTTCCTCCTTTCTTCTTCATTTCTTGCCCTGTATCCATAAGTAAAAGCTGGATCCTCCTCCATGGAACTGACTGGAGGAGGTATAACGTGGATCCAGCCTATTTTGTCCATCCATGTGCAGTTTTTCTCCTCTCTTCCCTTTCCCTCATCTCCATCCATGTGCAGTTTTTCTCCTCTCTTCCCTTTCCCTCATCTCCATCCATGTGCATCTTCTTCTTTTTTCTTTCCTCACCTCCATCCATGTCCAGCACTTCTCCTCTCTCATCCCCTCCATCCATGTTCAGCATTTCTCCTCTCTTGTCCCTCCCCTGTATCCATATAAAGCAATAATTCTCTCTCCCCTCTCCTCCATCCAAGTCAGCATTTCTCCTCTCTCCTAGCCAACTCCTCCATCCATCCATCCATGTCCAGTAATCCTCCTCTATCTCCTGCTCTCCTCTCCATCCATTTCTAGCATTTCTCCTCTCTCCCCTGCTCTCCCCTCAACCATGTCCAGCAATTCTCTCTTCCCTGTCCTCCCCTCCCTGCCCAGCGATTCTCCTCTCTCCCCTCCATGTCCAGCAATTTTCTCATCCCTGTCCTCCCCTCCCCGTCCAGCAATTCTCCTCTCTCCCCTCCATGTCCAGCAATTCTCTCTTCCCTGCCCTCCCCTCCATGTCCAGCAATTCTCTATTCCCTGTCCTCCCCTCCCCATCCAGCGATTCTCCTCTCTCCCCTCCATGTCCAGCAATTCTCTCTTCCCTGCCCTCCCCTCCATGTCCAGCAATTCTTCTCTCTCCCCTCCATGTCCAGCAATTCTCTCATCCCTGCCCTCCCATCCATGTCCAACAATTCTCTCTCCCCTGCCTTTCCCTCCCATCCCATCAATGTCCAGCAATTCTCTCTCTCCCCTGCCCTTCCCTCCCATCCCATCAATGTCCAGCAATTCTCTCTTCCCTGTCCTCCCCTCCCATGATTTCCAGCGATTCTCCGCCTCTCCCATGCCCTCACCTCTCCCATATCCAGTAATTCTTCATTCCCCAGCCATCCTCCTTCACTGCCTGCCAGCCAGCGTTGGACTCAGAAGCGAACGGTGTAGGCAGCGATTGGCTGGCAGCGTTGTAGCTTCCCTCTGCGAGTCCCGCCTATGCGGAAACAGGAAGTTGTAGGTGGGACTTGAAGAGGGAAGCTACGACGCTGCCAGCCAATCGCTGCCTACACCGTTCGCTTCTGAGTCTGACGCTGGCTGGCAGGCAGTGAAGGAGGACGACTGGGGGACGAAGAATCGCTGGATATGAGAGAGGAGAGGGCAGGGGAGAGACGGAGAATTGCTGCACATCGATGGGAGGGCAGAGGAGAGGCGGAGAATCGCTGGATATCATGGGAGGGGAGGACAGGAGGAGAGAAAGGTGCTGGTACGCCATACCGTTGCGTACCGGCACAAAAAAAGCACTGCCCAAAGCCAATATATTCCATTTAAAACATTCAAAATACGTTGCTTTTTTCTACCTTTGTGGTCTGGACATTGTATTTTTCCATCATGTTGGTTGCAGTTTCTTTTCTGCTTTCCTGTCTGTCGTCTTCTAATTCTCTTTCAAGCAGCTGCTGTCCATTTGTCTTCTTTTACCTTCACTACACCTGCTTTTGACATATTGACTGTTCTTATTTTTAGCTCTTTCCTCTCTTTTTTCTTTTTTCTGCCTTGCTGTCAACTCAAATTTCACCCTCTCACTGTTCTCCTCCTTTTTTAGTTTACAGCTACCTATCAGATTTTCATCTTTTTCTCTCACCCACTAGCTTTTCCATTTCCCCATCTCACTCCTTCCTCAGCCCTCCATTCCCTTTCATTACCATAGTTCTATCCACTGTAATCACTATCTTTTTATTTATTTATTTATTTATTTATTCATTTCCTTGCCACCCTCTTCCTCTCCCTCCTGGCCTCTCCCACATGGTTCCACCATCTTCCTTCCCTCCACCCTTCTGGCCTAGCATCTGCTCCCTCTTTCTCCCCACCCCACTCTTGTAGCCTTACATCTCTCTGCCCCTTCTCTCTTCCCTCCTGCCCTCTCCCCCATGTTCCAACATTTATCCCTCTCTCTACCCTCACTCCCACTGTCTGGCATCTCTCCATCACCCTTCTGCTCCTGAATCCAACATCTCCTCCTTTCTCCCCTCTCCACCTCTTGTGTTTCTCTCTCCCTCTCATTCACCCCCAGGTCCAATATATCTCCCTCTCTCCCACTTTCTACCATTTTCCCCTCTCTTCTGCCATGGGTCCAACACTTCTCTTCCCCCTCCCCCCATGCAGCATTTTCTCTCTTCCTCCCTTCCACTGCCATGTCCAACATTTCTGCCTCTCCCCCTCCCTTGTGCCCCATCCAACATCTCTCGCTTCCCCCTACATCATCTCTTCCTGCCCTCCACCATCATGTCCAATTTTTCACCATATTCCCCTCCTCACCACCCCTATGTCCAACATTTCTCCCTCTCTCATCCCTCTCCCCTCCCCATGCAAGATTTTTTCTTTTCTTACCCCTCTCTACCTTATGTCCCACAATTCTCTCTCTCTTGCCCCTCTCCACCTCATGCCCCCCCATGCAGCATCTATCATTTGGAAGGAGACCTCCCCCCAACTCTCCCTCTTGATTCAATGGGGCACCACCTTTAACAGCCCCGGTATTGGAGGAAGCAGGCTGAGCTCCGATCCTGCATCTGCCTCCCTCTCTCACACGGCAGCGCTTCCCAGATGCTGCCTACCACCGCCACAATCCTGCATCTACCTCCCTCTGTCTCAGCAGCAGTGGTAGCGATTCCTACATGCTGCCTCCTGCTTCTAACCCGAAAGCATCTCCTCTGCTGTGTCCCGCCCCCATTATCACAACTTCCTGTTTCTGCTGGGGAAGGACGCGGCAGAGGAGACGCTTCCAGGTTAGAAGCAGGAGGCAGCATGTATGAATCACTACCGCTGCTGCTGGGACAGAGGGAGGTAGATGCAGGATCGTGGCAGCGGTAGGCAGCGTCTGGGAAACGCTGCCGTGAGAGAGAGGGAGGCAGATACAGGATCGGAGCTCAGCCTGCTCCCTCCGCTGCCGTGCTGCTGATGAAGGTGCTCCACTGCTGGGTGGGCCTGAACCCAAACTGGGTGGGCATAGGCCCGCCCAGGCCTACCCGTGGCTACGCCCGCCCAGGCCCACCCGTGGCTACGCCCCTGGTATATAGTCATTGAAGGGTCTTTAGTTCTAAGGTTTTTGTATAAAGAATTGCGGTAATCTAGCTGAGTGATGACTAATGAATAAACTAAAATGTTAACAGCTTGGGGGAATAATTATGAGTGAATGGAACATATCAAACAAAGTTTATGGAAACTGCTTAACCTGACACCCAGACCAAAGCAGGTAAATAAAGTGAGGTAAATTGTTTCAAAGTTTTGGAGCTAGAAAGGAAAATGCAGAGTTTCCAGTAGACTCATAATGGGCTTGCCTAGGGGTGAATAATGGTGTGAATTCAGAGACCTTAGTGTATGAGATGGGGTATAAGGAATAGTCAGCGAAGACAGATAAGAGGGAAGTACTAAATAATAAGCAGTATATGCTAAACATACTATTTTTAAACCATATACAGTATTGAATGGGAAGCCAGTGAAGTCTGATTAGTAAGGGAGTGACTGGGGTCAAACCTTTGAACCTTTGAGAAAAGGCAAGCAGAACAGTTTTGCAGAGTCTGAAGCCCCTTAATTTGAAATTTGGTGACACCAGCATATACTGAATTACAGTAATCAATTTGCAATATCAGGAGTGCATGTGTTAGAGCAGGGGTGTGCAACCTCGGTTCTCTAGGGCTGCAAACCCAGCGGGGTTTTCAGGTTTCTCCAATGGATTTGCATGAGATCTATTTGCATGTACTACCTACATTGTATGTAAATAGATGTCATGCATACTCTTTGGGGGAAATCCTGAAAACCTGACAGGGTTGTGGACCTTGAGGACTGAGGTTGCCCACCCATTTGTTAGAGTGTGCAGAGTAGAAAAGAAGATTACGTAGGGGATTTCATAATTAGATTAAACTTCCAAAAATTTTACAAAAAGGATATTTTTTAAATTTCTTACAAAAATTCTTATAATCTATTTCTGACTTTACCTTTACTGGTAAATTATTCAAGATTTCACCACCTGATAGAATATAAAAAATCCATTTATATTTTATGTTTACTGCCATTGGATAACTAAAAGATAACTGGGACTCATTGCACAGACTTCTATGTGAAGAGGGTATGATTAACAATGATGACATATGATAGAGCTAGACCATAAAATATTTTAAAAATCATGATACACAATTTAAATATTGTATGTGCTTCGATTGACAACCAATGTAATTATAAAAGCAAAGGGCTAGCTCGATTAAACCAATGGGTGACACAGTTGTATTTTGTATTGTCTGTAACCATTGTCTTAACTTACCAGAAAAATCAACATATACAGTAGTTTGTGATAACAGCCTGAATAATAGTTTTGAAGTAGTCAATAGAAAAAAAAATTTTTTATTGTGAGCAAATTAGAGTGGGTTTCAAGAGACAAGGATGGATCAAGCATAATCCCCAAAACTTTAATCAAAGACTCACAATGAAGTGTTTTGTCTCCAAGAATAAGACCACTCACAAAGGGAGAGGAATATGAATAACTAAGTGATAACATTTAAGTTTTGTCTGTATTTAGTCTCAAATGGTGTTATGAAGCCCAATTTTCCACAATATCAGTACAGTCTTGTAGAATTGATAATACTGGAATAAGCAATGTAATGTTGTCTGTATAAGTATAAAAACTAACTTTAAGTTGTCCTAAAGTCTTACTGAAAAACTTATCAGAACATTGAAAAGAACTGGGGAGAGAGGGGAGCCCTGTGGTATTCTACAATCTGCAAGATTCGGACAGAGATTCAAACTATGTTATTCTATAACATCTTTCCTCCAAAAAATCTTTAACCCTATTAAGTACTTTCCTTGTAAGACCAATATCACATCTTAGCATCTTCAATCAAAGTGTGTGATCTATTAGATCACACGCAGCTGATAAATCAAAGTGCAAGCTAATGGCCTATCAAGGAGGGTTATGATGTCAATAAACAAAATACTTAATTTCAGTGCAGAAACCCTTATGAAAGCCGTATTGTGCTGGATGGAGAATATCATACACATCAAAATAATCTGTTAATTGTTGAGCTACCAGAGTCTCCAAAGCTTTCATAAAATTTGGAATATTGGTAATCAGTCTATAATTAGACATCCTAATTCCTTCCAGTAGGGTTTTTAGAATCAGAGTTGATGAAGAGAATAGGAAATTGACCCAGAGCCAATACTTTCTATCCACTTTCTATCCAAGTATGGAACCATAGTATATTTAAAAAAGGGGGATCATAATAATATGAGAGGCAAAGACTAGGATCACAATGAGAAGAAGACAGTCTATGCAACAGAAATTGGATATCACAAAGGAGGATTGGGGGAAAAAAATTCCCAAATTCTATCAACTATAAATTGTCCTCAATTATTGCAGGGAAATATCCTGTGTTTGGGTAACGTTAGTGTTCAGTGAATAATTAAGTTGGAGATCTAATATAAATGAACTGATTTTAAAATAATCTGCTATCACTTTGGCAATCAGAACAGTTAAACTAGTGGAATCTAAAGATGTTATTTCTTCTTTTCAAGTAATGGGTGTCAACTATTTATAAGAGTTCCTTTGAATCCATTTTACTGTCAAGGAAGAATGATAATCTTTTTTACCTATAATTAACTGATATTTATAATTCCTAATTGCATTTTTCCATTGTGATTTTATGTAAAAGTCCTTTTTTTATGCCATAACCATTCTAATCATCTGGAATCATGTTTTAAGGTAGTAAGACATCATTAAACGAAGGATTGTCTTT
Source organism: Microcaecilia unicolor (assembly GCF_901765095.1). Taxonomy (NCBI): domain Eukaryota; kingdom Metazoa; phylum Chordata; class Amphibia; order Gymnophiona; family Siphonopidae; genus Microcaecilia; species Microcaecilia unicolor. The sequence goes on from NC_044037.1 coordinate 146,226,533, forward strand.
TCTACAAAGTAAAATGTTAGGTCAGTGTGGCAATGCCGGTGTCCTAGACTGCATAACTCTTTTGTGGGTTCTTGAAGAAATGTGTTAAACTTAGCAAGGTGGAGTATCAAAATTGGTCATGATCTACTTTTTTCCCTGGAGAGAGAACTTCGACAAGGAGTTTTTTGATCAACTTGAAAAGTTTTCCAGTTTAGCACAAATGCTAGAGCAAAGTGATTTGACCAAACTAGTAGTTTTCAATTTATATCCGTAGGAAAAAATACTGATGTGAGCATCCTAGAATAAGCAGAAAGATCTAGTTCATGACCTTGCTCATGTGTGCAACTAACCTGAGGAATATAGGGCTTCTTTTACAAAGCTGCACTACCGATTCTTGGTGCGGCAAATGAGAGAAAGTTCATTCAATTCCTGGCTTCCAGGCTCCTTGATTGCTTTGCTTTCACCCACCTGGGTCTGCTTTTCCTCTGCCTGGCTTTCCTTGCTTCTCTCCTATTGGTCTTCTAGTTCCTCCTTCCCTTGCTCTTGTCCTATGGCTGTGCCCCTTCTCCTTGCTGGTTCCTGCTGATGTCAGATGCCAGAACTTTATCAACTGAGCTCTCCCTGGACTCCATGCTTCGGCTTCTACTTTGGTAGGTGTTTCTATCTCTGTAGTCTGCTTCTTATCTACTAGTCCCTCGTTGCTGACTTTGCCTGTACCTGGATTACTCTCTTGCCTGCCACCTGCCTACTGACTTTCGCCTGTACCTGGATTACTCTCCTGCCTGCCACCTGCCTACTGACTTTTGCCTGCATCTGGATTACTCTCTTGCCTGCCACCTGCCTACTGACTTTCGCTTGTACCTGGATTACTCTCTTGACCTGCTGCCTGTCTGGCCGATACATTCATTATCCTGCTTCCAACTCCGTCCCGTAAGTCCTGTAGGCCGCCCACACCTAGGGGCTCTACCTCTGGGGAACGGCGGTCAGTGCAGGTGAAACCCGGGGTTGTCCAGCAGCCAAGTAGAACCTGGTCCGAGTACCGGGCTCAGCAGCGCTCTACTTGGTACAAGAACTCACAAGTCTGACATAAAGTCAAGAAAGAGCGGAGTTCTGAGACAGTAGAAACTGCTGAGTAATGTTTTTGTATTGTTGCTGTAATGATTGTGAATACTTTTTATAGAAACCACCTAGTCATAGGTGGTGCATAAGTTTTTTAAATAAATGAAGAATTAATATCTCCTAAGAAATAGAGAAAAGGAGGGTGAAAAGAGGAAGGAGGAGAAATAGATAGAGGAGATGTACTACCAGCTGTTTTTTACCATGAGCTAAAAATGCTAGCGTGGCTTTGTAAAAGGCCCCCTAAATGCAGATGCATTTCAAATTGTAATTAAAAAAAATGTTATTTATGAAATTTAAAGATAATTAACAAGAATACACTTGTTCATGAAAGTAACATACATCGGGAACATTAGTGGCCCTTTTACTAAGCCGCATAAATGTTTACGTGCGCCCAACAATCGCCAAAATGGAGTTACTGCCCGGCTACCACATGGCTCTTGCGGTAATTTCATTTTTGGCGCACATCTGATACGCGCATCTGAAAAATAATCTTTATTTTTGGACACGCATATCGGATGCGCACCAAGTGCCATTTGACACGAGTAGGTCATTACTGCATGGTTACTGTGTGAGCCTTTACCTCTAGGTCAATGGCTGGTGGTAAGGTCGCAGACCCCAAATGGACGAGCGGCAATTTTGATTTTGCTGCACGTCCATTTTCGGCAAAAATTTTAAAAAGGGCTTTTTTACAGGCATGCTGAAAAATGGATCTGCACGTACCCAAAACCCACGCCTATACCTCCGCAAGCCATTTTTCCGCGCACCTTAGTAAAAGGATCCCTTAAATTCTAAACATAGAAGAAAACTAAAAAAGAAAAAGAAAACTATCTCCTGCAATCTCACAACAAAGTCCACAAATTATTGGGGAGACAAAAGCAAATAAAAACCAGGAGCCATAAATACAGAAGACGAAAACAACTAGAAGAAAGTCTAGCCTGGAGTACAGCTAATACAATTTCAAAGTGACTGTCACCTATCTAATGTTACATGGAGCAATTATAGGCAGAGGACTGTTAAATCAGAAGGGGATTGTGAAAAATTGAAAGAGGACCTCCTTATATGACTGGGAGAGGCATTTTTGAAAAAAAAAAACATCCAAGTCAGAATTGAGACATCCTGTCCATAATGTCCAAAAAAACCTGTCCATATCACAGCTATTCTCAAACAGAAAATACATCCAGATTTCCTGTTCGAAAATATGTGAGAAGGATATTTTATGCTGGAGACATCCATCTTGAGCAACTATTTTAGAAATTGAAATGTTTAAATTCTAAATGGAGGAAAACAAGGCACAGGGATGTCTGGCAGCATTCTTAGAAAATTCTCATACAGACATCCTTGCAGAACAGTGGTTAGTGCAGAGCACTGTAAACCAAGGGGCACAGATTAAAATCCCACTGTAACTTTTTTTTTTGTAAATGCAATCTGTCTAGGACCTGTAAAACACCTACTGTATCTGAGCATACACCACTTCAATTGCCTTCAGGCTTGCAGGTGTCTACCTTCAGGAACAGTAAGTATTTTTTTTCCTGGAAGGAGCCCAAGAAAAACAATTAATAGAGTTACAGTTGGATTTGAATCTGAGTCCTTTGATTTACACTACTACTACTATTTAGCATTTCTATAGCACTGCAAAGCGTACGCAGCGCTGCACAAACATAGAAGAAAGACAGTCCCTGCTCAAAGAGCTTACAATCTAGTAGACAAAAAATAAAGCAAACAAATCAATTAATGTCCACTGCCCAAACTACTAGGCTACTCCTTTAACCTGCTTGCTGTTTTGTTCAGAATGGCTATGATTCACATCTACCTCTTCCTCTACACTTGGTATTTTATAGATCTCTATTATATCTCCCCTCAGCTGTCTCTTCTTCATGCTGAAGAGCCCTAGCCTCTTTAGCCTTTCCTCATACGGAAGTCATCCCATCCTCTGTATCATTTTCTCACCCTTATCTGTATCTTTTCTACTTTAAATGTTTTTATGTATTTCTTAAAACCCATACAAAGTCCAAAAGATAATCAAAATTGTATAGTAATTAACAAGAAGCAGTCAATATAGAACACTTTAACAAACCAACCCTCCCCGAACAAGGGCAAGAAACTTGGGTTTTGATAGCCTCCCACCTCAACACTCCACCCATCCATCATCAGGTAGTCTCCCATACCCTCCTCCCTGTGCCCCCAACCCCAACATACCAATAGTATGGACCTAAGACCCACACCTGATGGGATAACAGCTAATGTAAAGTTATAAGTGTAACCTATTCAGAATCAAACTCCTCATTCTCAGGGACAACTCTTGTATATATGGATTCCACATATCCAAGAAGCATTTTCTCCACTTAAGAGTGAGATCCACCTCCTTGGCAGAGTGTAACTGATTTCACCATTGGCAAAATTAAAGAACTTCCAAAAGGACCCACTGTTGGAGAATACATCTTTTCCCTATAAGAAATGCATTATGAATAAAAAGCTTTAGAACCCAGACTATGGACCCCCAAATCGCCCCCACAATCCAAAACCACCGTTTTAAAGGTTAGCCTAATATACAATCCCAACAAAGCATTCAGATAAGATACAACATCCTGCCAAAAAAGCTGAATTTGGGAACAACTCTACAAAGTGTGAAACAAAGTGCCCTTGCCCTGACTACACCTCCTATAGATGGAGGAATTGGCCAACTTAGCTCTATATACTGTTACTTGAGAAAAGTAAGCTGTATGCAGAATTCTAAACTGGAATTCCCTAAAGTCTGCACTATGAGCCACCAAGGGAATCCCTTTAATCAGTTTAAGAAAGTGGAGCAAACCTAATGGGTGGTCCACCTCCCAGTCCCATGCAGCCTGTAAAAAAAACATATCCTGAAAGGATCTATGTAACCCGGAAATAGTCAACCTGTCATAGGCCGGATCTAATTTTAAAAAGTCTCAATTTGGTTCCTATAGGGTTTTACAGGTTGTTTAGTCCCAATGTGTGGACATAATGACAGAGTTGGAAATAAGCAAATCACCCCATTTCACTAGCTGAAGCTGTGGGATGTCCACCAAAGACCACAGTGTAGTATCAGCCCACAAAAAGTGTTCAATGAGCTTGAGACCTGCTCTATCCCACCTAGCAAATACCTCACTCTACGAACTTGGGGCAAAGGCTGCATTCCCATGGGGAGTTGATTAGTAATTTCTTGACAACCCCCCCCCCCCACACACACCCCCCTTCACGAGGCACCTCCATGTATCATCCCTAAGAGGTCTGAGCAGGCAACTCCAGTTCATAGAAACAGTATGGCCTTAAAAGTGGTTTGTAGAAGATAATTAAAATGCCAAGGTGCCACAAAGGCCCATTCTAAAGCAAGAGGAAAATAATCTTGGGATCCCAGCACCCAGTGGCAACCTAAACAGGCCTATTATACGCTTTCATCTCGGGTAAACCCAACCCACTATGCTTCCAGCCTCCAAATATGGCATATCAACCTATTAAGTTTCCACAGGTCTTTTTTCAAAAGACTGATGAGAAGAATCTGCATAAGATACAGCCATTTAGGGAAAACAGTAATTTGATACAAACTGATGCGACCACTGAAAGATTGGGACAAACGGTGCCATAATGCCAGAATTTGTTGCCAGAGAATGTGGTAAAGGCAGTTAGCTTAGCGGAGTTTTAAAAAAGTTTGGATGACTTCCTAAAGGAAAAGTCCATAGACCGTTATCAAATGAACTTGGGGAAAATCCACTATTTCTGGGATAAGCAGTATAAAATGTTTTTTACATTTTTGGGATCTTGCCAGGTATTTGTGACCTGGATTGGCCACTGTTGGAAACAGGATGCTGGGCTCGATGGACCTTTGGTCTTTACCAGTATGGCAATACTTATGTACTTAACATTGAGTGTCTGCTAATGAGCAAGCCACGTTGCGAGGACCAACCTTGGAAGTGTCAGACAACAGGAAAATGCCCAAATATTTAAAATAATCCTTAGCCCAGTATAAAGGAAATGCATCCCCCCATTTATTGGTAGCATCCAGACCAATGGCTAAGGCCTCAGATTTTTGATAATTAATAGAAAAAGCCCCAAAATTCCAATATTCTGCAAAGCTTTCCAGGAGAGTGACCAAAGAGTCCCTAGTGTTGGTTAAATGCACTTACAAATCTTCAGTGAAAGCTGCAATTTTAAATTCAAGCATCCCTATCTGAACCCCCTAAATCCCTGGATTCCCCTGGATCTCTCTCAGTAAAGGATCAAATGTGAGAACAAAAAGAGAGGGGACAGCGGGCATCCCTGTCTAGTACCTCGTAAAATGAGAAAATGTTCTGAAAGATGTCCATCGACCATCATCTGAGCCTGAGGTCCATCATAAAGCACACCAACCACCAATCTGAAGCCGCGGACAATACCATAATGCTTCAAATACTGAAAATAAAAATTCCCAATTAGTACTGCTGAAGACCTTTCTCTGCGTCGAAGCTGACTAACAGAGAAGAACCACCAACCTTGGCAACTTGTTCAATGGAGGTCAAAATCCTTCTGACATTTTTGATTGCATAACGGTCCCTAACAAATCCTTCCTGTGAATCCAACAATAATGTGGGCAAAATTCGCACCATGTGGTTAGCCAAAACTTTGGCCAACAACTTGGCTTCCATACTGATCAAAAATATTGGACGATAAGATTCTGGAACTAAGTGATCCCTCTCCAGTTTGGGGAAAAACAATTATCTGAGCTAGAGATAAGCTATCCTGAAGAAGTCATTGCTCTATCACACAATTAAACAGCCTGGTAAGAGGTTTTAAAATATAACTTTGCAGGATTTTATAGAATTCTGCCCAGAAATCGTCAGGGCCCAGAGCTTTACCAAACTGACTTTGCTTAATAACCATTCAACCTCTTCTTCTGTAATTGAGGCATTCAAGAGGTCTGCTTCAACTGAAGTGATTCTCAGTAGGTATATGCTGGATAGATAGCTATCCCCATCCAGTCCCTTTCCCGATGGCTTAGAGTATAATCCTATATAATAATTTCCAACTCCAACGTTCTGAAGCTGACTCCCGTGGCACTGAAGGGTTCGTAGGGTCCGTGCGGTTCGTAGGGTTCATGCTGCCTGTAACCATCTGTCTCACTGTCCTGCCCTCGCGTCATAACGTTATGACGTAGAGGGCTGGACACTGAGAGGGAAGGGGATGCAGCATAATTGCCTGGCAAAGCAACACAATGTCACAAACATGAGGGTGTCGTCGTCCCTCCCTTCCTCCCTCCCAGTTCCAGGCCCACTCCCTCCGATGTTTAAAAGTAATCTTCACTTACCAAGTGAGGGTTACGGCGGCCGGCAGCAGCGGTAAAACGCATGCAGCCTCGGCCCTTTTCTCTCTCTCTCAGCTGTGGTCCTGCCCTTGTGGAAACAGGCAATGAGGGTGGGACCACAGCTGAGAGAGAGAGAAGGGCCGAGCCTGCACACCTTTTACCGCTGCTGGCAGCCGCCATAACCCAAATGAGGTAAGTCAAGATGAGTTTTAAACTTTGTAGGGAGGGGCCTGGAATTGGAAGGGAGGAAGGGAGGGACGATGGCCCTGGAACTGGGAGGGAGGGGGGACCTTGGAAATGGGAGGGAGGGAGGACCATGGAACTGGGAGGGAGGGAGGGAGCCTGAAACTCAGATGGATGGGGGGACCCTGAAACTCAGAGGGAGGGAGGAAGGGCGGTGGGGGGAACCTGGAACTTGGAGGGAGGGAGGGACGTAGGGGACGACCCTGGGAGGGGGGAGGGAGGGGACGACCCTGGAACTAGGAGGGAGGGAGGGAGGGGACGACCCTGGAACTTGGAGGGAGAGAACGACCATGGAACTCGGAGGGAGGGAGGGGACAACCCTGGAACTTGGAGATAGGAAGGGAACAACCATGGAACTCGGAGGGAGGGAGGGAGGGGACAACCCTGGAACTCGGAGGGACAGAGGGACGACACTGGAACTCAGAGGGAGGGAGGACCCTGGAACTGGGAGGGACCCTGGCACACACTCTCTACCTCACACACACACTCTCTGACAGACACACTCGCACCCAGTCTCACTCTCTCTCTGTCACACACACACACTCGCACATTCACTCTCTCTCTCACACACAGTCACTCTCACACACACTCTATCAAACATACACACTTTGAGGAAAACCTTGCTAGCACCCATTTCATTTCTTTCAGAAATGGGCCTTTTTTACTAGTGTTTCATAAAACAATTTAAAAAGATTACAGATGTCTGTATCCATGTGAATTCCCCCACCGTGGAGATATCAGCCTTAAGATTGACCTAGATTCTTCCCATCCCCGTATCATCCTTGCCAACCAGATTTATTCCCATGTTTAAAAAAGTTAATATTTAAAATACTGCACAGAATTTTTAACTCTTTGGTGTAAAAGTTCATTCAGAGCCGTTTGCATGCTTAACAATTGTAATTTATTGGAAAGAGTGGGAGAAAATACAAAAACATGCCATTCAGTCGTGAGAAGTTCTGAAAGAAGAGGACATCTCTGTGGGTAAGTGACATTATTCTATTCTGAGCCTGGTAACTTAAAATGAGGGTTTAAAAGAGGAATTGTAGGATACTGATAAACACAGTTAGAATTTTAAAATTAAAAAAAAGAAGCAAGCAAACTTTATTAGCTATTCTCCATAGCCTTTTCCACTAATTTTAAAAATTGAAGTTTCTGCCACAGCTTAAAGATTAGGGTTTAAAAGAGGAATTGTAGGATATTGACAAACACAGAATTTTAAAATAAAAAAGCAAGCAAACTTTATTAGCTAGTCTCCATAGCATTTTCCTCATAGTTTTAAAAGCTTGAAGTTTCTGCCACAGCTTAAAGATAAGGAATTAAAAGAAGAATTGTGAGATATTAATAAACACAGTTAGAATTTTAAAATAAAAAAAATAAAAAAAAAACTATTAGCTTGTCTCCATAGGTTTAAAACTTGAAATTTCTGCCACATCATTAACAGTCTCTAGAAGGCACAGAAGGGCTCAGTTCAGTCCTCATTCTCACCCACCCCAGCTCAATTCTTCAATTATAGCCAATTATTCTAATCAATACAAGAGGGGAAATTTCAATTTTAATTAGTCTTAATTACATTTAATTAGTTTCTAAGAAGCAAACCCTAAATAAATTGCAAATTACAACAGTCAAAAGATCATTATATTCAACTGTATTAAGATGCAGACAGTAGTCCAGCAGCAATCCAGTCTTTTGCATTGAATGTCACATGTATGATTATCTCCCATTTGGTGAGATCTCATAAGTGTGTGCTCGATGCAAAGAGCTCCTAGCTTTCAGAGAACGAGTCCGTTCTCTTGAGGCTGCAGTAGCAGACTTGGAGGAGCTGAGGGAGACAGAGAGGTACATAGAGTGTACTACCGTCCACCTGGCCAGGATGAACAGACGGATGTAGAAATGTTATCAGAAATTAGGGAGGCTAACAAACTGGGCAACATGATATTAATGGGTGATTTCAATTACCTCGATATTGACTGGGTAAATATAACATCGGGGCATGCTAGGGAGGTAAAATTCCTTGACGAAATCAAGGATTGCTTTATGGAGCAGCTGGTACAGGAGCCAACAAGAGAAGGAAAAATTCTAGACCTGGTCCTTAGTGAATCGCATGATCTGGTGCGGGAGGTAATGGTGATGGGGCCGCTTGATAACAGTGATCATAATATGATCGGTTTTGATTTTAGCTTTGGAGTAAGTATACGCAGGATATTCAGTACATGTCAGATCTGATAGACTTACTACCCAGGAGTGCTAAAAAATCATCCCGGACATTCCTCAATCTTCACTTCCCCAACTGTAAAGGTCTAAAATACAAACTAACACATGCCTCTACCTTTTCCTACTTGAGCACACAATTCTGGAACGCGCTGCCGCACAGCCTGAAAACGATCTATGAACTAACAAACTTCCGCAAACTACTGAAGACACATCTCTTTAACAAGGCATACCACAAAGAACAACAAATGTGAACTCCTACAAATATACCCAGAATTGTCTTACAACATTTGCTTGTCACTCTACTATCTTATTTCATCATTATCATGTTAAACAAGACCCATATGTAATACTAAATGTATATTCTCTTATACATTTCCAACATTCATGATGTATTGTTAGCCACATTGAGCCTGCAAAGAGGTGGGAAAATGTGGGATACAAATGCCCTCGAGAAAATAGGAAGTTACCTCAGAAGAGGGCGGGACACAATGAGGGAAGGCCCGACGCCAGCGACGTGATTTTCTCCTTCACAGGGCAGACGGGGAAGCGCTGCCTGCGTCGCTGCAATGGATTAAAAAAAAAAGCAGGGTAGCGGCAGGAGACGAGAGCTGTCGGCTCTCAACTGAGGGGGCACAGGACGGGACCGGCTCGGGGGAGGGGGAAGCTCAGAGGGGAGAAGGGGATTGGGGGGGGGTGGGAGAGCCTAGAGGGGTGCTCAGGGGAGCAGGGGATTGGGGAGGGTGAGTGAGCCTAGAGGGGTGCTCAGGGGAGAAGGGGATTGGGGAGGGTGGGAGAGCCTAGAGGGGTGCTCAGGGGAGCAGGGGATTGGGGAGGGTGAGTGAGCCTAGTGGGGTGCTCAGGGGAGAAGGGGATTGGGGAGGGTGGGAGAGCCTAGAGGGGTGCTCAGGGGAGAAGGGGATTAAGGAGGGTGGGAGAGCCTAGAGGGGTGCTCAGGGGAGAAGGGGATTGGGGAGGGTGGGTGAGCTTAGAGGGGTGCTTAGGGGAGCAGGGGATTCGGGAGGGTGGGGGAGCTTAGATGGGTCACTGGGTGCTCAGAGGGGAGAAGGGGATTCAGGAGGGTGGGGGAGCTTAGAGGGGTGCTCAGGGGAGAAGGGGATTGGGGAGGGTGGCGGAGCTTAGAGGGGAGAAGGGGACTGGGGAGGGGAGTGCTCAGAGGGGAGAAAGGGTCTGAAGCTGTAACTGGGGTCTGACAAGGGGGCAGGAGGGAAAATGGATCCGTGCCTGGGGCAGGTGGGAGAATGGGTCTGGGGCTGAAAAAGGGGGATGCAAGGCATGTGGTGGATGAAGGGGGCTGAAAAGAGCGGGCAGAGAGAGAGGGTACAGACCCTGGATGGAAGTGGGGAGTGTGAGAGAGGGCAGACCCTGGATGGATGGGAGAGGGAGGGCAGACGGATTGAAGGGGCAGAGAGAAAGGGCAGATGGTAGGTGGAAGGGGGAGAGAGAAAGAGGGCAGACTGGGGCAAATGGTGGATGGAAGGGGCAGAGATAGAGGGCAGATGTGGATGGGAGGGAGATGGCAGACTGGGGCAGATGGTGGATGGAAGGGGCAGACATAGAGGGCAGACAGTGGATGGAAGGGGCAGAGAGAGAGGGCAGACAGTGAATGGAAGGGGCAGAGAGAGAGAGAGGGCAGACAGTGGATGGAAGGGACATTAGAGAGGGCAAACACTGGATGGCAGAGAGTGAAGACAGATGCTGGATGGAAGGAAGACAGTGAAAAGAAGATGAGGAAAGCAGAAACCAGAGACAACAAACTGTAAATAAAATATATATTTTTATTTTTTTGCTTTAGGATATAGTATTGTAGCTGTGTTAAATGTTTATAAATAGAACATGTAAATAAGGTAATCTTTTTATTGGACTGATTTTAATACATTTCGACTTAACTTTCAGAGAAGAAAACCCCCTTCCTCAGGTCAGGATAGGATACTGTAACAGTACTATACTGTATTGACCTGAGGAAGGAGATTTTGGCCTCTGGAAGCCAAATGTATTAGTCCAATAAAATGGTATTATTTTATTTTCTGTATTTGTTTTATTTCTATTTGTTAATTTGTAAAGTGGTGATTGGTATTTGTTAGTTTTTTCAAATTTACATCTGTTGTCTTTATATTTTGCACAGTACTAGGGGACATTTTCTGTTTCTGTGGTGTTGCATTGTATGCAGAGTCTGGCATCTTGGGGGTTCAGTTTAATTTTTGTCTAAATAGAAAGTTTATGATTACTTATTCTATAGTAGATTAGGATGTATCTGTGTTTGTGAAAAAGACATGGCTTTCGGTTGGCATTGACTGTGCAGGATTGATGATCTGTACTAATCTGTCTGTTTTCGTTTTACAATAGGTGAATTGATGTTCTAGTGCTCACTGTAGTGTTTAAGATGCTTTCCTTTTCCTTGTGTGACTCGTACAAATTAATGTTTATGGTATGGTAGAATTGCTCTATAGGTCCTGAGTGTTTTGTATTCTCGGTATGCCTAGTACTGGATTGGGGGGGGGGGGGGGGGGGTTAAAAAAATGACCAGCCCCGGGTGTCAACTACCCTAGCTACGCCACTGGTTGAGGGGAGAGATGATAGAGGTCTATAAGATAATGAGTGGAATGGAATGGGTAGATATGGAGCGTCTGTTTACGCTTTCCAAAAAACACTAGGACAAGGGGGCATGCGATGAAGCTGCAGTGTGGTAAATTTAAAACAAATCGGAGGAAATTTTTCTTCACTCAACGCGTAGTTAAAGTCTGGAATTTGCTGCTGGAAAAAGTGGTTAAGGCGGTTAACTTAGCGGACTTCAAAAAAAGGTTAGATGGCTTCCTGGAGGAAAAGGTCATAAAATGTTACTGAATGGGCGGGACAAATTGCTTGTTCTTTTGGCTACTGTCGGTGACAGGGTGCTGGGCTCGATGGATCCTTGGTCTGTCCCAGCATGGCGATGCTTATCTACATATGTACTTAAAAGGGGCGATCAGGGAAGACAAAGCCATATCGGAAAGATAAAATGAATTCTTTGCTTCGGTCTTTACCGAGAAAGATTTGGGAGTGATACTGGTGCCAGAAATGGTATTCGAAGCTGATGAGTCGTTGAATCTGAATGAAATCTCTTTAAACCTACAGGATGTAATGGGGCAATTTGACAAATTGAAGAGTAGCAAATCTCCAGGACCGGATGGTATTCATCCCAGAGTACTGATAGAGTTGAAAAATGAACTGGCTGAACTATTGTTAGTAATATGTAAATTATCATTAAAATCGATCGTGGTACGGGAAGATTGGAAGGTAGCCCATGTAATGTCGATATTTAAAAAAGGTTGCAGAGGGGATCTGGGAAATTATAGACTGGTGACCCTGACGACGGTGCCGGGCAAAATGGTAGAGACTATTATAAAGAACAAAATTACAGAGCATATTCAAAAGCATGGATTAATGAGACAAAGCCAGCATGGATTTAGTGAAGGGAAATCTTGCCTCACCAATCCATTACATTTCTTTGAAGCGGTGAACAAACATGTGGATAAAGGCAAGCTGGTTGATATTGTACATCTGGATTTTCAAAAGGTGTTTGACAAAGTACCAGAGGAAATTGGAGAGTCATGGGATAGGAGGTTGTGTCCTATTATTGATTAAAAACTGATTAAAGGATAGAAAACAGAGAGTAGGGTTAAATGGTCAGTATTCTCAATGGAGAAGGGTAGATAGTGGGGTTCCTTATGGGTATGTGCTGGGACCGCTGCTTTTTAACACATTTATAAATGATTTAGAGATGGGAGTAACTAGTGAGGTAATTAAATTTGCTGACAACACGTTTTAGGGTTTTAGATTTGTTAGGAACTAGGCAACATTCTGGGGAAGGGGGAGCCTATTCCGAAAGGATGGGCTCCACCTTAACCAGGGTGGGACCAGGCTGCTGGCATTGGCATTTAAAAAGGAGATAGAACAGCTTTTAAACTAGAAATGGGGGGAAGGCCGACAGTCGCTCAAAAGCGCATGGTTCAGGATAAGGTATCTTGCAAAGATACCTCACAAACAGGGAAGATAGGGTTTCTGGATAGTGAGGTTGCACAACAGACCGTGGTAGGCCAGGTGCAGTGGCGTAGCTAGGGTAGTTGACACCCGGGGCCGGTCATTTTTTAACACCCCCCCCCCCCCCCCGAAATCCAGTACTAGGCATACCGAGAATACAAAACACTCAGGACCTATACAGCAAATTCTACCATACCATAAGCAGTAATTTGTACGAGTCACACAAGGAAAAGGAAAGCATCTTAAACACTACAGTGAGCACTAGAACATCAATTCACCTATTGTAAAATGAAAACAGACAGATTAGTACAGATCGTCGATCCTGCACAGTCAATGCCAACCGAAATCCATGTCTTTTTCACAAATAGATACACCCTAATCCACTATAGAATAAGTAATCATAAACTTTCTATTTAGACAAAAATTAAACTGAACCCCCAAGATGCCACAGAAACAGAAAATGTCCTCTAGTACTGTGCAAAATATAAGGACAGCAGATGTAAATTTGAAAAAACTAACAAATACCAATCACCACTTTACAAATTAACAAATAGAAATAAAACAAATAATATCATTTTATTGGACTAATACATTTAGCTTTCGAGGCCAAAACCTCCTTCCTCAGGTCAATTCAGTATAGTACTGTTACAGTGTCCTATCCTGACCTGAGGAAGGGGGTTTTCTTCTCCGAAAGTAAAATGTATTAAAATTAGTCCAATAAAAAGATTACCTTATTTACATGTTCTATTATAAACATTTATTAACACAGCTACAATACTACTTTATCCTAAAGCAAAAAAATAGAAATATATATTTACAGTTTGTTGTCTCTGGTTTCTGCTTTCCTCATCTTTTCACTGTCTTCCTTCTATCCAGCATATGTCTTCGCTCTCTCTCTGCCATCCAGTGTCTGCCCTCTCTCTCTGCCCCTTCCATCCACTGTCTGCCCTCTCTCCCTTCCATCCACTTCTGCCCCTTCCATGCACCATCTGCCCCAGTCTGCCATCTCTCTCCCCCTTTCATCAACATCTGCCCTCTGTCTCTGCCCCTTCCATCCACCATTTGCCCCAGTCTGCCCTCTTTCTCTCTCCCCTTCCACCCACCATCTGCCCTTTCTCTCTGCCCCTTCAATCCATCTGCCCTCCCTCTCCCATCCGTCCAGGGTCTGCCCTCCCTCACGTGCCCCCCTTCCATCCAGGATCTGTCCCCTCTCTCGCTGCCCCCTCTTTTCAGCCCCCAGTTCCAGTCCCCTTCATCCACCACATGCCTTGCATCCCCCCCTTTCAGCCCCAGACCCATTCTCCCACCTGCCCCAGGCATGGACCCATTTTCCCTCCTGCTCCCATGTCAGACACCAGTTCCAGCTTCAGACCCCTTCTCCCATCTGAGCACTCCCCTCCCCCTCTGAGCACCCCCACCCTCCCCAATCCCCTTCTCCCCTCTCTGAGCAGCCATCTGAGCTCCCCCACCCTCCCTAATCCCCTTTAAACACCCCTCTGAGCTCCCCCACCCTTCCCCAATCCCCTTCTCCCCTCTCTGAGCTCCCGCACCCTCCCTAACCCCCTTTAAGCACCCCTCTGAGCTCCCCCACCCTTCTCCTTCTCCCCTCTCTGAGCTCCCCCACCCTCCCTAATCCCCTTTAAGCACCCCTCTGAGGTCCCCCACCCCTCCCCAATCCCCTTCTCCCTTCCTTGATGCTCTCCCACCCTCCCTAATCCCCTTTAAGCACCCCTCTGAGCGCCCCCACCCCTCCCCAATCCCCTTCTCCCCTCTGAGTCCCCCCCCCCTGAGATCCGTTCTCCTGCTGCTCCTACCCTGTCCTGCCTTTAACATTTTTTTTTTCGAAGTGCCGGAGAGTGGCAGGCAGCGCGCCTCGCATCTGCCCTGCTAGTAAAGAAGATCTTGCTGACGTCGTCGCCCTTCCCACACTGAGTCCCGCCCGCCCTCGCGGTAATAGGAAGTTGCCTCAGACGGGGGCGGGACTCAATGTGGGAAGGGCGACGACGTCAGCAAGATCTTCTTTACTAGCAGGGCAGACGCGAGGCGCGCTGCCTGTCACTCTCCGGCGCTTCGAAAAAAATGTTAAAGGCGGAGCAGCGGGAGCGGAGCATCCCCCCCACCCGATGACACCCGGGGTGGACCGCCCCCACCGCCCCGCCCTTGCTACGCCACTGGCCAGGTGCCCTTAAATACAACTAAAGATCATTCAAATGATGGCAAATCAGTAGTGTCCAGTACTAAGCATCATGCAAATAGGAACAACAAACATACTCTGAAATGTCTATATGCAAATGCTAGGAGTCTAAGAAATAAGATGGGAGAGTTGGAATATATTGCAGTTAATGAAAAATTGGATATAATAGGCATTACTGAGACCTGGTGGAAGGAGGATAACCAGTGGGACACTGTCATACCGGGGTACAAAGTATATTGTAGTGATAGGATGGACCAGACTGGTGGAGGGGTAGCATTGTATATTAACGAGAGCCTTGACTCAGATAGATTACAAATTCACCAGGACACAAATCACACCCTTGAATCATTGTGGGTTGAAATTCCATGTATAAAAGGGAAAAGGATGGTGATAGGAGTGTACTACCATCCGCCTCGCCAGGATGAGCAGGTAGACGCAGAAATGATAAAAGAAATCAGAGACGCAAACAAAATGGGCAATGTGATAATAATGGGTGACTTCAATTATCCAAATATAGACTAGGTAAATGTAACATCGGGACACGTTAGAGAAGCACAATTCCTTGATGAAATCAAGGACAGCTTTATGGAGCAGCTGGTGCAGGAGCCGATGAGAGAAGGAAAAATTCTAGACTTGGTCCTTAGTGGAGCGAATGATCTGGTGAGGGACGTTATGGTACTGGGGCCGCTTGATAACAGTGATCATAATATGATCAGTTTCGATATCAACCTTGAAGTAACTATACACAGGAAGTCAAATACGTTAGCGTTTAACTTTAAAAAAGAAGACTATGATAAAATGAGAAGAACGGTTAAAAAAAACTTAGGGGGGCAACTGAGAGGGTAAAAACTGTACAACAGGCATGGACGCTGTTCAAAAATATCATCCTGGAGGCCCAGGCCAAACATATTCCACAAATTAGAAAAGAAAGACGGAACTCCAAAAGGCAGCCGGCCTGGTTGAAAAGTGAGGTGAAGGAAGCTATTAGGGCTAAAAGAAATGCCTTCAGAAAATGGAAGAAGGAACCGTCTGAAAATAACAAGAAGCAGCATAAGGAGTGTCAAAGCAAATGCAAGGCGCAGATAAAGAAGGCCAAAAGGGATTACGAAAAAAAGATAGCATTAGAGGCAAAAAAGCATAGTAAAAATTTTCGGTATATTAAAAGCAGGAAGCCGACAAAAGAATCGGTTGTACCGCTGGATGACCAAGAGTTAAAAGGGGCGATCAAGGAAGACAAAGACGTAGCGGAGAGAATGAATGAATTCTTTGCTTCTGTCTTCTACGAGAAAGCTTTGGGTGGGATACCGGTGTCAGAAATGATATTTCAAGCGGATGAGTTGGAGAAACTTACTGACTTCACGGTAAACCTGGAGGACGTAATGGGGCAGTTCGGCAAACTGAAGAGTAGCAAATCTCCTGGACCGGATGGTATTCATCCTAGAGTACTGATAGAACTGAAAAATTAGCTTGCGGAGCTACTGCTAGTGATATGCAATCTATCCTTAAAATCGAGCGTGTTACCGGAAGATTGGAGGGTGGCCAATGTAACGCCCATTTTTTAAAAAGGTTCCAGGGGAGATCAGGGAAATTATAGACTGGTGAGTCTGACGTCGGTGCCGGGGAAAATGGTAGAGGCTATTATTAAAAACAAAATTACAGAGCACATCCAAGGACATGGATTACTGAGACCGAGTCAGCATGGCTTTTGTGTGGGGAAATCTTGCCTGACCAATTTACTTCAATTCTTTGAAGGAGTAAACAAACATGTGGACAAAGGGGAGCCGGTTGATATTGTGTATCTGGATTTTCAAAAGGCGTTTGACAAGGTACTTCATGAAAGGCTACAGAGGAAATTGGAGGGTAATGGGATAGGAGGAAAAGTCCTATTGTGGATTAAAAACTGGTTGAAGGAAAGGAAACAGAGAGTGGGGTTAAATGGGCGGTATTCACAATGGAGAAGTTAGTGGGGTTCCTCAGGGGTCTGTGCTAGGACCGCTGCTTTATAATATATTTATAAATGATTTAGAGATGGGAGTAACTAGCAAGGTAATTAAATTTGCTGATGACACAAAGTTATTCAAAGTCGTTAACTCACGACAGGATTGTGAAAAATTACAGAAGGACCTTTCGAGACTGGGAGACTGGGCGGCTAAATGGCAGATGACGTTTAATGTGAGCAAGTACAAGGTGATGCATGTGGGGAAAAAAGAACCTGAATTATAGCTACGTCATGCAAGGTTCCACGTTAGGAGTTACGGACCAAGAAAGGGATCTGGGTGTCGTCGTCGATAATACACTGAAACCTTCTGCTCAGTGTGCTGCTGCGGCTCGGAAAGTGAATAGAATATTGGGTATTATTAGGAAAGGTATGGAAAACAGGTGTGAGGATGTTATAATGCCGTTATATCACTCCATGGTGTGACCGCACCTTGAGTATTGTGTTCAATTCTGGTCGCTGCATCTCAAGAAAGATATAGTGGAATTGGAAAAGGTGCAGCGAAGGGCGACTAAAATGTTAACGGGGATGGGACGACTTCCCTATGAAGAAAGACTAAGGAGGCTAGGGCTTTCCAGCTTGGAGACGAGACGGCTGAGGGGAGACATGATAGAGGTATATAAAATAATGAGTGGAGTGGAACAGGTGGATGTGAAGCGTCTGTTCACACTTTCCAAAAATACTAGGACTAGGGGGCATGCGATGAAACTACAGTGTAGTAAATTTAAAACAAATCGGAGAAAATTTTTCTTCACCCAACGCGTAATTAAACTCTGGAATTCGTTGTCGGAGAATGTGGTGAAGGCGGTTAGCTTGGCAGAGTTTAAAAAGGGGTTAGACGGTTTCCTAAAGGACAAGTCCATAAACTGCTACTAAATGGACTTGGGAAAAATCCACAATTCCGGGAATAATATGTATAGAATGTTTGTACATTTGGGAAGCTTGCCAGGTGCCCTTGGCCTGGATTGGCCGCTGTCATGGACAGGATGCTGGGCTCGATGGACCCTTGGTCTTTTCCCAGTGTGGCATTACTTATGTACTTATGTACGTTTTTCAAAGCAGTTAAATCGCGAGAGGATTGTGAAAAATTACAAGAGGACCTTATGAGACTGGGGCGTCTAAATGGCAGATGACGTTTAATGTGAGCAAGTGCAAAGTGATGCAGGTGGGAAAGAGGAACCCAAACTATAGCTATGTAATGCAAGGTTCCACGATAGGAGTCACCGACCAAGAAAGGGATCTTGGCGTCGTTGTTGATGATATGTTGAAATGCTCTGCTCAGTGTGCTGCGGCAGACAGGAAAGCAAATAGAATGTTAGGTATTATTAGGAAAGGAATGGAAAACAAAAGTGAGGATGATATAATGCCTTTGTATCGGTCCATGGTGTGACTGCACCTCGAATATTGTGTTCAGTTCTGGACGCTGCATCTCAAAAAAGATATGGTGGAATTAGAAAAGGTACAGAGGAGGACGACAAAGATGATACAGGGGATGGGACGAATTCAAGTAATAGCCAAAACAAAATGCAGTGTGCTGTAGCAAAAACGTATAAATCAATACTATGTGAAAGCTACAGCCTAAAATTATTAGTGTTATATTGGTAAAACAGAGAAAAAGCCCTCAGAAACCGCTGGCAAACTGCCTGCGGTTTAGTGCAAGGTTATATATAATTCAGTTCATAACTCACACAGCGTTTCTATCATTGGGCAAAAAAACTCTGTCACCACAGGGCTATATATTTACAAGCCTCAACCAAAATTATACTGACTGACAGCAATAGTTTTTTATAAGTATCAGGCCCCGCTTATGACCCGAATCAAATCAGCAAATAAAGACTTAGCTTTGAACTGAATTCAAGCACTCTTCTTTGTCCGTTCAACGGGGATCACCGTTTCACCTAAGACCACGGCTTCATCAGGAACGGAGTGCTAATGTGCTGAAATCTGAAACAAACATTACATATAATTATAAATTGCTGTCCGTGGTGTGACTTTCTTTGTGTTTTGTATTTTCATACTTTTCTCTTTGACAGCAATTTATAATTATATGTAATGTTTGTTTCAGATTTCAGCACATTAGCACTCCGTTCCTGATGAAGCCGTGGTCTTAGGTGAAACGGTGATCCCCGTTGAACGGACAAAGAAGAGTGCTTGAATTCAGTTCAAAGCTAAGTCTTTATTTGCTGATTTGATTCGGGTCATAAGCGGGGCCTGATACTTATAAAAAACTATTGCTGTCAGTCAGTATAATTTTGGTTGAGGCTTGTAAATATATAGTCCTGTGGTGACAGAGTTTTTTTGCCCAATGATAGAAACGCTGTGTGAGTTATGAACTGAATTATATATAACCATGCACTAAACCGCAGGCAGTTTGCCAGCGGTTTCTGAGGGCTTTTTCTCTGTTTTACCAATATAACACTAATAATTTTAGGCTGTAGCTTTCACATAGTATTGATGGGACGAATTCCCTATGAGGAAAGGCTGAAGAGGTTGGGGCTCTTCAGCTTGGAGAAGAGACGGCTGAGGGAGATATGATAGAGGTCTACAAAATAATGAGTGGAGTGGAACAGGTAGACATGAATCGTTTGTTTACTGTTTCCAAAAATACTAGGACTAGGGGGCATGCGATGAAGCTACAAAGTAGTAAATTTATTATGAATCAGAGATAATGTTTCTTCACTGAACATGTAAGTAAACTCTGTAATTTGTTGTCAGAGAATGTCGTAAAGGCGGTTAGATTAGTGTGGTTTAAAAAGGGTCTGGACGGCTTCCTAAAGGAAAAGTCCACAAACCTTTATTAAATTGACTTGGGAAAAATCCACTTCTTATTTCTGGGATTAGCATCATAAAATGTATTGAGCTTTTACTGGGATCTTCCCGGGTATTTGTGACCCGGATTGGCCACTGATGGAAACAGGATACTAGGCTTGATGGACCTTTGGTCTGTCCTAGTATGGCAATACTTATGAACTTATGTACTTATCAAGTGTTCCAGGTGCAATATTTCGTTATCTCTAGATTTTCTTTTGTGGGCATAATAACTGATCAGGTCACCCTGAAGCACCAACTTAGCTGCTTCCCATAAAATAACAGGGTTTGCAGTGTGTGCTTGATTGAAAGTTGCATATTCAGACCACTTTTCCAATAAAAACTCTATATCTTTTCAAATTACACTATATCTTTTTTGAGTTACAGTGACCAGAATTGCACACAATATTTAAGGTGCGGTTGCAGTTTTGTTCTCCATACTTTTCTTAATAACTCTTAACATTGTATTTGCTTTCTTAGCTGCCACTGAATACTGAGCAGCAGATTTCAAAGTATCATCAACGATGACACTTAGATCCTTTTCCTGGGTAACGACTCCTAATGTGGAATCTTGCATCATGTAACTATAGTTGTATTCCTCTTTCCTACATGCATTGCTTTATACTTGCTCACATTAAATATTGGATTTGGATGCCCAGTCCTCTTGCAATTTTTCACAATCCTCTTGTGATTTAATAACTTTGAATAACTTTCAGGCTCATTTTTGAAAGAAAAGGACGCCCATCTTTTTACACAAATCGGAAGATGGGCATCCTTTTCACAGGGTCGCCCAAATCGGCATTATCGAATGCCGATTTTGGGCATTCCCAACTGCTTTCTATCGCAGGGACGACCAAAGTTCACGGAGGGGTGTCGGAGGCGTAGCGAAGGCTGGACTTGGGCGTTCCTAACACATGGACGTCCTCGATCCATAATGAAAAAAAAGGGCTTCCCTGACAAACACTTGGACGACTTTATTTGGTCCTGTTTTTCTTACAACCAAGGCATAAAAAGGTGCCCAAACTGTCCAGATGACCACTGGAGAGAATCGGGGATGACCTCCCCTTACTCCCCCAGTGGTCACTAACCCCCTCCCACCGTCAAAAAATATCTTTAAAAATATTTTGTGCCAGCCTCTATGCCAGCCTCAAATGTCATACTCAGGTCCATGACAGCAGTATGTAGGTCCCTGGAGCAATTTTAGTGGGTGCAGGGCACTTCAGGGAGGCGGACCCAGACCCATCTCTCCCTACCTGTTACACTTGTGGTGGTAAATGTGAGCCCTCCAAAACCCACCAGAAACCCACTGTACCCACATGTAGGTGCCCCCCTTCACCCGTAAGGGCTATGGTAGTGGTGTACAGTTGTGGGTAGTGGGTTTTAGGGGGGGGGGGGTTGGAGAGCTCAGCACACAAGGTAAGGGAGGTATGTTCCTGGGAGCATTTTATGAAGTCCACTGCAGTGCCCCCTAGGGTGCCCGGTTGGTGTCCTGGCATGTCGGGAGGAACAGTGCACTGCAAATGCTGGCTCCTCCCACGACCAAAGGGCTTGGATTTGGTCGTTTCTGAGATGGACATCCTCGGTTTCCATTATCGCCGAAAATCGGGGACGATCATCTCTAAGGACGACCATCTCTAAGCGGTTAGCTTGGCAGAATTTAAAAAGGGGTTGGACGGTTTCCTAAAGGAGAAGTCCATAGACCGCTACTAAATAGACTTGGGAAAAATCCACAATTTCGGGAATAACTTGTATAAAATGTTTGTACGTTTGGGTAGCTTGCCAGGTGCCCTTGACCTGGATTGGCCGCTGTCAGGGACAGGATGCTGGGCTCGATGGACCTTTAGTCTTTTCCCAGTATGGCATTACTTATGTATATATATGTACTTATGACCTAAATTTTGTGATTTGGGCATCCCAGACCGTATTATCGAAATGATAGATGGACGCCCATCTTGTTTTGATAATACGGGTTTTCCCACCTCTTCGCCAGGACGTCCTGCAAGGAAGTCCTCAGGAAAACTTGGGCACCCCTTTCGATTATGCCCCTCCACGTGTCATTAGCAAATTTAATTACCTCACTAGTTATTCCCATCTCTAGATCATTTATAAATATGTTTAAAAGCAGCGGTCCCAGCTTAGATCTTTAGGGAACCCCACTATCTACACTTCTCCATTGAGGCCCAGATGCTCAAAACTCCAGCACTATTTGGAACAGTGCCAGAGAAATACTCCTGCATCAGCACATCTCAGCAGTTCCCTCATATTCAATGATAATGACATGAAAATTTAAGCATGGCCATAGCATCAAATATGAGGGGCAACTGCTGGAAGATTGTGCCTCAGCATGCTCTCAATAACTGTGCATTAAGCATAGCTCTTTAGCGCATTCTCAGACATAACTTTGACCTGTCAAGCCCTATCAAAAGATGTAAACCCCCCTAACCAGGACACGACCCCACCAAAGACATAAACGCACCCCTAGCCAGAATCCTGACCCTTCAAAGAGATAACCTCCTGGCCAGGACCCCAACCTCCCCCGAGGACTAGCCCTGGTGGTCTTGCAGTGGCTCCCGCAACCCCCTCCTATCTCGAAGAAGGGAAGAAGGACTTGGACTTCCTGTTCCTGCTGTGCGCCTCCTCAAAATGGCGGCACCCTGCCCTACCCAGTGTATCCTGGGAAGCTCTGGGCGATGCTTAAGTACCATATCAGGGAAACTCTCTGACATGCTAGTTAAGCCCTGCCCAGATTTCCTTTGACTAAATCCATGTTGGCTTTGTCTTAGGGGTGGAGGAGTGGCCTAGTGGCTAGAGCACCAGTTTTGCAATCCAGAGTTGGCCAGTTCAAATCCCACTGCTGCTCCTTGTGATCTTGGGCAAGTCACTTAACCCTCCATTGCTTCAAGTACAAACTTAGATTTTGAGCCCTCCTGGGACAGAGAAATATGCAGTGTACTTGAATGTAACTCACCTTGCGCTACTACTGAAAAAGGTGTGAGCAAAATGGAAATAAAAAAAAATCCATGCATATGCTCAGTAATTTTACATTTTATAATCGTC
This sequence comes from Microcaecilia unicolor, assembly GCF_901765095.1. Taxonomy (NCBI): domain Eukaryota; kingdom Metazoa; phylum Chordata; class Amphibia; order Gymnophiona; family Siphonopidae; genus Microcaecilia; species Microcaecilia unicolor. The sequence goes on from NC_044037.1 coordinate 146,249,474, forward strand.
TCTACTATTTTGCTGGCACTGACGTCAAGCTCACCTGTCTATAATTTCCCAGGTCCCTTCTGGAACCCTTTAAAAAAATTTGCGCTATATTGTTCCACTTTCAATCTTCTGATATCACACTTGATTTTAAAAATAAATTACATATTATTAAGAATAGCTCTGCAAGATTATTTTTTTAGTTCTTTTATAACTCTAGAATGTATGCCATCCGGTCCAGGCAATTTGCTACTCTTTAATTTATCAAATTGCCCATTACATTTTCCGGGTAATTTGCTACTCTTTACTTTATCAAATTGCCCCATTACATTTTCCAGGTTTATAGCGATTTGTTTCAGTTTCTCCAACTCATCACCATCGAATACTATTTCTGGCACTGGTATCTCCCCTACATCTTCCTCGGTGAAGACCAAAACAAAGAATTCATTTAGTCTCTCCTTTATGGCCTTGTCTTCCCTGATTGCCCCTTTTACCCTTCAGTCATCTAGCAGTCCAACCATTTCTTTTACCAGCTCCTTGCTTCTAATATACCTAAAAAAGTTTTTATTATATATTTTTGCTTCCAAGGCAATCTTCTTTTCAAAGTCTCTCTTTACTTTTCTTATCATTAGCTTGCATTTGAGTACTATCTTCGATCAGATCAGAGATGAAAATGATAAAGATGATGAGTAGTATACATCACTAGCATTCATCAAAGCTAATTTGCATATTTTTGACAGGTGGCCATGACAACTTCCGGTTGTGCCAGCCAATCAGAAGTGAAGACATGCCCAAGCCACACCTACCCCTGCCCCTTTGATGATGTCACTGGATATGATGTGATAACCCCGCCCATATCTCAATTCATTTGCATAACCACAACCCTAACCCCACCTTGTTTGCATAACCCCACCCATTTTGTGTGACCCCCCCTTTAAGTAGCATCACAGGGAGTGACATCATAGCCACACCCTCTTATCCAAGATGGCGGCATCCACTGTGCACACCACATTACTTCCTGTTTCATACTACTTGCCACCATCTTGGATGGGGGTCACATAATGGGAAGTGATGTCAAAAGCCCCCAACACCACCATTTATAGCCTTGGAGGAATATGTGAAGCTTAGCCTTTTTTACTCACAGGAAAGAAAAAGGCATTTTTAACCTTCAGACTAACTATTTCTTTTCTTTTCTTTTTTATTTCAAAGGGTACGTCGCTGTGTAACCCACATCTCAAAGGATTTTAAGCCCTAAAGCTTGCTTATTTTAAGCTGGTTCGAGTTTGTTTTATCCCTGTCCCTTAAACCATTTCTTTGTTTTTTAATTCCGTTCACTACCTCCTCCTCCCGCTTGTTTTTTCAGCCCTCTGTTATTTCACAACATGTGACATCAGGTAGAAGTCCATTCCAGTGGCGTAGCCAGACTGCCAATTTTGGGTGGGCCTGAACCCAAAGTGGGTGGGCACAAAATTTTCTCTCTACCCCCCTCCCCCAGCAAAATTTAGTCACACTTTTCAGTGAGCTTTCAGAGGCCAAAACCTCCTGCCTCAGGTCAGTATAATGCTGTTACGATATCCTCTCCTGACCTAAGGAAGGAAGTATTGGTCTCTGAAACTTTATTAACACAGGTACCATATTACTTTATCCTAAATTAAAAATAAAATTATTTTCTTTACCTTTGTTGTATGGCCATTTACTTTTTCTCATTGTGTTGCTCCCAGTCTCTAGATTCTGCTTTCCTTCGTCTTTCTCTTGCCAGGGTTTTCCTGTCCGTTCATCACCTATGGCTTTTCATCTTTTCTTCACCCTTGTTCTCCACATGCCCCTTCCTCTTATTCTCCAGTCTTTCCCTACTCTGTCCTCTCCCTCTTTCCATCTAGCAGCTCCCCTCTTTCTCTCCCCATCCTTCCAGTGTCTCCCCTCTTTCTTTTGCATCCAGCGTCTCCTTTTTCTCCCTACCCTTCCATCCAGTGTCTTCCCTCTTTCTCTCCTTATCCTTCCACTCATCTACCCTCTCTCCTGATCCTTCCATCTAGTGTCTCAATCTCCCCTCTCCTTCTATCCAGTGTCTATCGCTCTACCCTTTTCTGTTCAGTCTCCTCCCTCTCTCCACATCCTTCTAGTTTCTCCCCTTTCTCTCTGCATCCTATCATCCATTTATTTATTTATTTATTTATTGTTTGTACTTGTATCCCACATTTTCCCACCTCTTTGCGGGCTCATCTCCCCTCTTTCTCTCCCTATCCTCCCATGTCCAGCAGCTCTCTTCCCTCTAGTCCCTTCTTCCTCTTCCTTCCTTGTCCAGCAGCTCTCCAGCCCCTTCCTCCTCTCCCTCCCATGTCCAGTAGCTCTCTCCCTTCCTGCCAGTCCCTCCCATGTCCCAGCAGCTCTCCCTTCCCGTCAGCCCCTTCTTCCTCTCCCTCCGATGTCCCAGACGCTCTCTCCCTTCCCTCCAGTCCCTTCTTCCTCTCCCTCCCATGTCCCAGCAGCTCTCTCCCTTCCCTCCAGTCCCTTCTTCCTCTCCCTCCCATGTTCAGTAGCTCTCCCCCATCCAATCCCCTCCTCCTCTCCATCCCATGTCCAGCAGCTCTCTCCCTTCCCTCCAGTCCCTTCTTCCTCTCCCTCCCATGTCCAGTAGCTCTCCCCCATCCAATCCCCTCCTCCTCTCCATCCCATGTCCAGCAGCTCTTCCCTTCCCTCCAGTCCCTTCTTCCTCTCCCTCCCATGTCCCAGCAGCTCTCTCCCTTCCCTCCAGTCCCTTCTTCCTCTCCCTCCCATGTCCAGTAGCTCTCTCCCATCCAATCCCCTCCTCCTCTCCATCCCATGTCCAGCAGCTCACTCCCTTCCCTCCAGTCCCTTCTTCCTCTCCCTCCCATGTCCACTAGCTCCCCCCATCCAATCCCCTCCTCCTCTCCATCCCATGTCCAGCAGCTCTTCCCTTCCCTCCAGTCCCTTATTCCTCTCCCTCCCATGTCCAGTAGCTCTCTCCCTTCCCTCAAGTCCCTTCTTCCTCTCCCTCCCATGTCCCAGCAGCTCTCTCCCTTCCCTCCAGTCCCTTCTTCCTCTCCCTCCCATGTCCAGTAGCTCTCTCCCATCCAATCCCCTCCTCCTCTCCCTCCCATGTCCCAGTAGCTCTCTCCCTTCCTCCTCTCCCTCCCATGTCCCAGCAGCTCAGCCATTTTCCCTCCAGCCCGCCCATCCACAACCTTTCCGCTGCCCTTTTGTCCCGCGGAGGCAGCGTTTCCTTCCTGCCCTGTCTTTTCCCCAAGCTCCGCTGCATCGCCCCAAGTGGAATCCTTCTTCTTTTCGACCGTCATGCTGCGCTGCCGTTCACACAGGCAGCTTCGCTCCTCCCCCACCGCGTTCATCCGGCCCTAACAGGAAGTGCATCAGAGAGGGCCAGAATGGACGCGGGGGAGGAGCGAAGCTGCCTGTGTGAACGGCAGCGCAGCGTGACGGCCGAAAAGAAGAAGGATTCCACTTGGGGCGATGCAGCGGAGCTTGGGGAAAAGACAGGGCAGGAAGGAAACGCTGATCGCTGCCTCCGGGGGACAAAAGGGCAGCGACAGCGTGCGAAGGATGGGCGGGCCTGGAGGGAAAATGGGTGGGCCTGGGCCCGTCCAGGCCCACCCGTGGCTACGCCCCTGGTCCATTCTCCTTTCAGAAAAAATCAGCAGACACAAAACTGTTTTAAGATAGCTTTCCTGAGAAGAAATCCGCCAAAACATTGAGAACTCAAGACGCCCCACGGTAAAAGTAACAATACAACAAAAAAAGTGGGAGAGCGACCAAAGATACCAAAGACTGGAAGATGTATGTTGGTAAAGAAGTTTATTGAAGTACGAAGACTCGACACAACGTTGTGTTTCGGCTGTTAGGCCTGCATCAGGAGTCTATAAAATGTGTATGTACAATAAAAATTAAAAACAGGTCAAATACAAAATGATATACATATAGAATACACACATATATACAAATATAAAAATATATTTAAAGATAAAACATACCTATATTTGCAATAAAAATGACAGATAATTATTGTATTATGACTCAAAATACATATAAAATAAAAATTATGTTATACAGCAGAAGTATATGAAAATTAAAAGTTAAAAACTCATCACATACAAAATAATATGTTGATGAATTTCACACATATGTATAGAATGTAAAAACCATAATAAAATGTATATAATATATATGTTGATGAAACATAACTATATTTTGATTTGCTTGTACTAAATATAATGGAAATGACACATCTAATATAATAAAACGCACCCTCAACGTTCTGAGGACAACGTTCTGTGAAGCCTTGAAGCCTGAAGCCTTGAAGCCATCTGACGTCACTCCCAGGCTGAGGCTGAAGGGTTCGTGGATTCGTGGTGTGAAGCCTTCAAGCCAGCCAGCCGTCTCTGCCCCGCCCTCGCGACAAAACAAACAAATCCGGAAGCGAAACGTCAGGGAAGGAGGCGGCGCTCCCGACGTCTAGCCTTCCCTTCGCTGTGTTCCGCCTTCAAAACAAGGCGGAACACAGCGAAGGGAAAGCTAGACGTCGGGAGCGCCGCCTCCTTCCCTGACGCTTCGCTGCACGAACCGCCACGGAGGTAAAGTTAAAAAGAATAAAAAAAAAAAAAAAGGATGCATGGATGCGAAGGGGGGGGGGGCATGGATGCGAGGGGGGGCATGGATGCGAGGCATGGATGCGAAGGGGGGGCATGGATGCGAACGGGGGGGGAGAAGAGGGCGGGCCAGGCTGGGACATGGGAGAGAGCGTAGCATGGATGCGAGGGGGGGGGGTCATGGAAGGGCGAGAGGGGACTTGCTGGAAAAGGATGAATGGAGGCGGCAGGGGACAGAAGAGCATGGATGGGTATGGATTAGGAGGGCAGGGCACAGGGAGAGAGGGGAATTACTGGAAATGGATGAATGGAGGGGGCAGGGGACAGAGGAGCATGGATGGGCATGGATTGGAAGGGCAGGACTCAGGGAGAGGGGAATTGCTGGATAGGGATGAATGGAGGGGACAGATGGCCATGGATGGATATGGATTGCAGAGCAGGCCTCAGGCAGAGAGGGGAAATGCTGGATAGGGAAAAATGGAGGGGCCAGGTGACAGAGGAGCATGGATGGGCATGGATTGGAAGGGCAGGACTCAGGAAGAGGGGAATTGCTGGATAGGGATGAATGGAGGGGACAGATGGCCATGGATGGATATGGATTGCAGAGCAGGCCTCAGGCAGAGAGGGCAAATGCTGGATAGGGAAAAATGGAGGGGCCAGGTGACAGATGAGCATGGATGGGCATGGATTGGAAGGGCAGGACTCAGGGAGAGGGGAATTGCTGGATAGGGATGAATGGAGGGGACAGATGGGCATGGATGGATATGGATTGCAGAGCAGGCCTCAGGCAGAGAGGGGAAATGCTGGATAGGGAAAAATGGAGGGGCCAGGTGACAGAGGAGCATGGATTGGAAGGGCAGGACTCAGGGAGAGGGGAATTGCTGGATAGGGATGAATGGAGGGGACAGATGGGCATGGATGGATATGGATTGCAGAGCAGGCCTCAGGCAGAGAGGGGAAATGCTGGATATGGAAAAATGGAGGGGCCAGGTGACAGATGAGCATGGATGGGCATGGATTGGAAGGGCAGGACTCAGGGAGAGGGGAATTGCTGCATAGGGATGAATGGAGGGGGCAGGTGACAGACAAACATGGATGGCCATGGATTGGGAGGGCAGGGCTCAGGGACAGAGGGGAATTGCTGGAAAAGGATGAATGGAGGGGGCAGGGGACAGATGGCCATGGATTGGGAGGGCACGGCTCACACTCTCTCTCTCATATACAATGTCTTTCTGACTCTCACTCTCACACACTCTGTCACACTGTATCACATTCACTCTCTATGTGCCACACAGTCACTCACACACTCGCTTGGTCTCATACACTCACTCAAACAGAGAATCTGTGTCTCACACACACTCTCTCTCTCGCCCACACACACACACTCTCACTCACACTGTGTCTCACATACACACTTGCACACACTCTCATTCTCACACACACACTCTCTCACAAACACACTCACACCCAGACTCACGCTCTCTCTCACACAATCACACTTTCACTCTGACTCTCAAACAGTCACTCTCACATACACTCTCCCAAACATACACACTCCGAGGAAAACCTTGCTAGCGCCCGTTTCATTTGTGTCAGAAACGGGCCTTTTTTACTAGTAATTAATAAAATATAACTTGAAATACATATAAAATAAAGTTTATGTTGCTATCTTTTTATTTTAATGAATATATAAAAAATACAAAAAATACATCATCACAAAATTAAAGGATGTGCACATACTTACTTAAATGAAAGTCTATGTTTCTGACATGGTTTAAAACATTCAAAGATGCATAAAGAGATGTAGCCTGAATATAGGTGCATGTACAAATGGTATGGAATGTATAAGCACATAGGCAAACTACTAACATCCTAAGACAGCTTTGAATTAAAAAGGATGATAAATGGCAAATTTAATGTTTGAAGCATTTAGTTAATGAAACCCAGACATGAAAATTAAACTTGAGATGGTGAAACCAAAAAATGGATGAATAATGAAAGCTAAGAATAGCTGTTGTGATGTTATTGAGTGTTGATGTGTTAACACTGACCTTTTTCACAGAATGCATCTGGAAAATGATGGAAAAAAATCTTCAGAGTTGCAGAGTAGTCTGATAAAAAAATCCAAACATGAATTGAAAAAAGTGCATATATATGGACTAAAGAAATATAATTAAGCATAAAATATATTGTATGACTAAAGAAAAAATGGTAAAAGAAAAAATGAACAATTAAAAAATATGGTAATGTGATAAAAAAGATGAAAAAATAATAATCAATAAAAACAAACAATAATGAATAATAATGAGATTGAGCATGTGAAAACTGCAAATGATAATGAATAACAATAAAGCTAAGCATATAAAAATTGCTGAAATAATTGTTCAGAAAAGTAACTGAACTGGTTACTTGAAAAAAAGATGCATATAAAAGAATATAAAGTGAAAACATGAAATAAAAACCTGAGGTGCTGTACCAATGAAAAAAGCCATTGTGATAATAAATATGCTCATTGGTCTATATGGGCTGCATATAAAAGATACATAAACAAGATGCATATAAAAGAATAAAAACATGAAATAAAAACCAAAGGTACTATATCAATGGAAAAGGTCATTGTAATGATAAACATGCACATGGGTCTATATGGACTGCATACTGAACAGATAAAATGACAAAGCTATGTATTTAAAAAACATATTTATGGAGAAAAAATGATTGGGAAAGAGTAGACAAGTGCACATAAAAAATGCTGCTGATTTAGTTGCTACATTGAATAAAGGTTAAATTAAACCGTGCTGAAGTACTGTTGTTGAAGTAAACGTGTTGGTCTGATTAGACTTCTGCACACGCTGCAAAGTGCTTTGTAATGGCAAAAGGGTGTATCACGGACACCAAGTGAATATAAGCAGAAAAAGGAGCCAAGAAAAAGGCGCCAAAAAATACCGCAAAAAAAATGCCAACAAGAAGGAAATGATGTAAGATTATGAAGAAAAAAAAGAAAGAAAGAAAACGGAACCGGATGTGTGAAAAAAAAAGCACTGAATAATAAACATTTCTCTGAGGACAAGCAGGCTGATATTCTCACATGTGGGTGACGTCACGTTGGCCCGGAGGATTTTGTAGCAAAATCGCCAAAAGTCTCTTCTAGAGCGTTCCACTGCGCAAGACGGTCACATTGTGCATGCGCGCGCATGATTTCCCACCCGCCACGCGGACACACTCCTCAGTTGTTTTCTTTCCGCGTCTGAGGAGACACGGAGTTTTGCTTTGCAGCTTCGTGTTTTTCTTGTCCCGGAGGAAGAAGATTCTTCGTTGACTTTCTGTCAGGTTTTTGGTTTATTTAAAAAACCCTTTTATATTTCCTTATTTCTTTCGTTTTTTAAGTTTTTAGGTCGCCCGATCGGGAATTTTTTGTTTTTTGCTGTGTCTTCTTTTAAACAGACACAATCGCGTCTTTTGATTTCACTGAGGCTATTTTTCCCACGATGTCTTTGAAGACGCCCAGCAGCTTCAAGCCATGTGCCCGCTACCATCGGACCATCTCAGTCACTGATCCGCACTCCTGGTGCCTTCAGTGCCTCGGGCCTGACCATCTTCAGGAGAAGTGTAAGTTATGTTTTAAAATGAAAAGACGAACTCAACTCTCCAGGGAGGCCCAGAGAAAAACTCTTTTTGAGTCCGATACCTCGGCGTCGTCGATACCATCGACGTTGGGGGCAGTGTAAGCGTCGGGAGACCGGGGACAGGCTGCCAAATGACTGATGCACACTTGGAGCAGCGATGCATCGAGCGGGTCTCCACCTGCCTCGGCGCCTCCTGCTTTGCAGGCCCCCCGGGACCGACCTGTATCGGAGAAGCGTCGGTGCTGAGAGTATCGCTCTCCCTCTGTTATGGAGGTATCGATGCGCAGGTCATCTGGCAGCCCTGTACCGGCTCCCCAACCTCTGCAGATTCTGCCTCCGACGCCCACACCGGCACCGCAGCCTTTCCCGACAGCTTCTCTAGATGAGCGTATCAAGGCTTTGTTTCCTGCTTTTATGGAGACCATGCTGCACCAATTGCACCCGGCACCGGAGGTATTGGTGCCTTTGGTGCCGGAAGCTCCAGCTTTTTGCCTGGGGTGAGGTCCCCTTTACCGGTACCGCCTCCGGTATTGGTGTCGGCAGCCTCCCGGGTCGATTCTCCATCGGTGTCAGTGGAGGAAGCTTCACCGGAGTCGCCTGGGGAGTCAACTTCTCGACACCGTCATCGAGGTCACCGTACCTCCATGTTGAGACGGGCTCGGATCCGAGCTGCTCTTTCTCAGTTATTAGCTCCATCCGATGATGGCTCATCTGATGAAGATGAGGGTCATGGAGTTTTCTCTGCTGAGAATTCTCTAGGTCTTCCATCTGACTCGACTCCCCCAGTGGTGTTCCGAGGGCAGCTGACACCCGGGGCGGGTCGCCGCTGCGCACCCCCCCCCCCGGGTGCAGTGCGACGCACCCTCCCCCCTCCGTAGCGCAACACCCCCCCCCCCGCCCGCCCGCGAGAACATACCTGGAAGGCGGTAGAGGGGCGGGTGGGCGGGCCAATCCGCCGACAGCACGCCGCTGGGAGGGTGTCGGCGCCTCGCTGGTTCCTTGCTCTCTCTGCCCCGGAACAGGAAGTAACCTGTTCTGGGGCAGAGAGAGCAAGGAACCAGCGAGGCGCCGACACCCCCCAGCGGCGTGCACCCGGGGCGGACCGCCCCCCCGCCCCCCCCCCTTCCTACGCCACTGGACTCCCCTCACCTCAAAAGCAGCTCTCCCCTCTGCAGAGTTTGTCTTTTTCATCCTTTGTGCGGGAAATGTCTGAGGCCATTCCCTTCCCTGTGGAAATTGTGAATGAGCCCAGGGCTAAGATGCTCGAGGTCCTGGACTATCCATCTCCACCTAAGTCTTCTACCACAGTTCCCTTTCATGATACTCTCAAGGAAGTCTTGTTAAGGAACTGGAAGAAGCCTCTTTCATGTCCAACTATCCTCAAAAAGGCTGAATCCCAGTATCGGATCCACGGGGAACCCAGTTTCATTAGGCCTCAGTTGCCTCATGACTCTGCGGTGGTGGATTCCACTCTCAGAAGAGCTAAGAGTTCTAGGAACTTTGCCTCTGCGCCCCCGGGGCGAGAGCATAGAACCTTAGACTCTTTTGGGAGGAAGGCGTATCAGGCTGGTATGCTCGCATCCAAAATCCAATCCTACCAGCTCTTTACGAGCATTCATTTGTGGAACTCAGGGCAGCAGCTTGAGAGTTTAGTTGATACGCTCCCACAGGAGCAGACTGAGCCTTTTCACCAAGTGGTCAGGCAGCAGAAGGTGTGTCGCAAGTTCCTGTCCAGGGGCATTTACGACACTTGCGATGTGACATCTAGATTTTCTGCTATGGGTATAGTGATGCGCAGACTCTCATGGCTGCATGCCTCTAACCTGGAGGAGAGAACTCAGCAGAAAATTGCAGATATCCCGTGCCGGGGGGATCATCTTTTTGGAGAGAAGGTCGAAGAGTTGGTTGATCATCTCTATCAGCGTGATAACACTATGGATTCTCTCTCCCGCTGGGTGCCTTCTGCATCCACTTCCTCATCTTGGAAGTTTTTTTAAAGGGAAGAGAAGTGTTCCTTGTGCCTCAAGGGGTCGTAAGTATACTCCTGCTTCTCGGCAGCCGGTTCAGGCTCTGCCACAGCATGCTCGTTCTCGTCAACAGCGTGCGCCTAAGCAGACCCCTGCAGCTCCCCAGCAAAAACCAGGGACGTGTTTTTGATTGGTTCCAGTGCAGCATAGCCACCATAAAAGTGTCCGTACCGGACGATCTGCCTGTCAGGGGGAGGTTAAAATTTTTTCACCAAAGGTGGCCTCTTGTAACCTCCGACCGGTGGGTTCTTCAAATAGTCCGGTTAGGATACACCCTCAATCTGGAATCAAAACCTCCAAATTGCCCACCGGGAGCTCAATCCTTCAGCTCCTATCACAAGCAGGTACTTGCAGAGGTACTCTCCGCCCTTCTCAGCGCCAATGTGGTCGAGCCCGTTCCACCAGGGCAAGAAGGGCTGGGATTCTATTCCAGGTACTTCCTTGTGGAAAAGAAAACAGGGGGGGATGCGTCCCATCCTAGACCTAAGGGACCTGAACAAATATCTGGTTTGAGAAAAGTTCAGGATGCTTTCCCTGGGCACCCTTCTTCCCATGATTCAGGAAAACGATTGGCTATGCTCTCTGGACTTACAGGATGCTTACACTCATATCTCGATACTTCCAGCTCACAGGAAGTATCTGCGGTTTCGGCTGGGAGCACAGCACTTTCAATACTGTGTGTTGCCTTTTGGCTTGGTGTCTGTGCCCAGAGTATTTACCAAGTGCCTGGCAGTTGTTGCAGCGTCTCTACGCAGACTGGGAGTGCATGTGTTCCCTTATCTCGACGATTGGCTGGTGAAGAGCATCTCCCAGGAAGGAGCCTTACAGTCCGTGCGGATGACTATTCAGGTGCTGGAGCTACTAGGGTTCGTAATCAACTACCCAAAGTCCCATCTCATTCCAGTCCAGAAATTGGAATTTATAGGGGCTCTGTTGTGCACAAAGACAGCTTGTGCCTATCTCCCCGAGACAAGCGCGGACAAACTTCTGACTCTGGCCTCCAGGATTCAAGCATCTCAACAGATCACAGCTCGGCAGATGTTGAGACTTCTGGGGCACATGGCTTCCATAGTTCACATAGCTCCCATGACACGCTTACACATGAGATCCGCTCAGTGGACCCTAGCTTCCCAGTGGTATCAAGCTGCAGGGAATCTAGAGAATGTGATCCAACTGTCCGCCAGTTTTTGGAATTCCCTTCAGTGGTGGACAATTCGATCCAATTTGGTTCTGGGGCGTCCATTCCAAATTCCTCAGCCACAAAAAGTGCTGATGACAGATGCATCCTTCCTAGGGTGGGGAGCGCATGTAGATGGGCTCCATACACAAGGAGCTTGGTCCAGCATCTTCAGATCAATCTCCTGGAGTTGCAAGTGATCTGGAACACTCTAAAGGCTTTCAGAGATCGGCTATCCAACCAAATTATTCTAGTTCAAACAGACAATCAGGTTGCGATGTACTACCTCAACAAGCAAGGGGGTACCGGATCTCGCCCTCTGTGTCAGGAGGCCGTTGTCCTGTTTCTGCTATAGGTGAGCCCTTAGGTTCCCTGAGGCCCCGCAAGACCTCAGAGGACAGCCGCGCACCCCGAATCTTCACCCGCGGCGACCGCCGTTCACCAAGGGTTGAGCCCCCAGCTGCAGGCGGCCAGCAGGACTGCTGGAACCGCGGGGTGACGGCCGGCCTGGCTGGTAGTCAGCAACACAGTCTCTGAAGGGCAGCTAGCAAGGACGGCTAGCACTGAGGAGGAACACAGTCTCTGCAGACAGCTAGCAAGGACGGCTAGCACTGAAAAGGAACACAGTCTCTGAAGGTGGCTAGCAAGGACGGCTAGCGCTGAAGAGGAACACCGGCTCTGAAGGTGGCTAGCAAGGACGGCTAGCCTGAAGAGGAACACAGTCTCTGAAGGTGGCTAGCAAGGACGGCTAACCTGAAGAGGAACACAGTCTCTGAAGGTGGCTAGCAAGGACGGCTAGCACTGAAGATGGACTCAGTCTCTGAAGGTGGCTAGCAAGGACGGCTAGCACTAAAGATGGACTCAGTCTCTGAAGGTGGCTAGCAAGGACGGCTAGCACTGAAGATGGACTCAGTCTCTGAAGGTGGCTAGCAAGGACGGCTAGCACTGAAGATGGACACAGTCTCTGAAGAGCAATCCTCCGATATCCACTGTGTCTGCTTCTGACATCTGAAACGGAAGCACTGGACCCTTCCCGTTCCGTAGTTTAAATCTCCCGCCAGTCCATCCCCTCCTTAGAAGAGGAACCAATCCCCTCGGCCCTGGCAGGCAAGGAGCGCCTGGATTGGTGAGCCCACCTTGCAGGCGGAGTCTTCAGCTGTAATGCGCCAATCCGGCGCGAGTAGGCGGAGCTTGATCGCTGGTCTGCGCTGAGCCAGGGAGACGACGACGCCGGCGCCGCCATCTTGGCCGGCGTGCTCCCTTCTCCGAGGCCGGCGTTCGCTCTGGGCACCGCGAGCCCCGCTGACCATCGCTCCCCCCTGAGGGAGCACAGGTAAGGGCCCGGGACGGGACAGCCGTGCAGATGTGGCTTTGGGCTCGCCAACATGGCATGTTTCCCCAAGCCATTTATCTAGCCAGAGTAAACAACAGTCTGGCCGACAGGCTGAGCAGGATAATGCGGCCTCACGAGTGGTCATTGAACATGACTATTGCCAGAAAGATTTTTCGAGAGTGGGGCACCCCCTCGGTGGATCTTTTTGCCACTCAGTCCAATCACAAGGTCCCTCAGTTCTGTTCCAGACTTCAGGCCCTCGGCAGGCTAGCATCGGATGCCTTTCTCCTTCATTGGGGGACAGGCCTTCTGTATGCGTATCCTTCCATACCTCTGGTGGGGAAGACTTTACTGAAACTCAAGCAAGATCGTGGAACCATGATTCTGATCGCTCCCTTCTGGCCGCATCAGATATGGTTCCCTCTTCTTCTGGAGTTGTCCTTCGAAGAACCCTGGAGATTGGAATGTTTTCCAACTCTGATTACGCAGAACGAGGGGGCACTTCTACACCCCAACCTCCAATCCCTGGCTCTCACAGCCTGGATGTTGAGAGCGTAGATTTCGCCTCTTTGGGTCTTTCTGAGAGTGTCTCCCGAGTCTTGCTTGCTTCCAGGAAAGATTCCACGAAGAGGTGTTATTCTTTTAAATGGAAGAGGTTTGCCGTCTGGTGTGACAGCAAGGCCCTAGATCCTCGCTCTTGTCCTACACAGACCTTGCTTGAGTACCTTCTACACCTGTCTGGCCTCAAAAACCAACTCTGTAAGGGTTCATCTTAGTGCAATAAGTGCTTATCATCATCGTGTAGAAGGTCAGCCTATCTCTGGAGATCCTTTAGTTGTCCGCTTCATGAGAGGTTTGCTTCTGTCAAAGCCCCCTATCAAACCTCCTCCAGTGTCATGGGATCTCAATGTTGTTCTCACCCAGCTGATGAAAGCTCCTTTCGAGCCACTGGATTCCTGCCATCTGAAGTACTTGACCTAGAAGGTTGTTTTCTTGGTGGCTGTTACTTCAGCTCGTAGGGTCAGTGAGCTTCAGGCTCTAGTAGTTCAAGCACCTTACCTTAAATTTCATCCTAACAGAGTAGTCCTCCGCACGCACCCAAGGTTCTTACCGAAGGTGGTATCGGAGTTCCATCTGAACCAGTCAATTGTCTTGCCAACATTTTTTCCCCCTCCTCATATAAGTCCTGGCAAAAGCAAGCTGCACACTTTGGACTGCAAAAGAGCATTGGCCTTTTACATGGCGCGGACAAGCCCCCACAGACAGTCCGCCTAGTTGTTTATTTCTTTTAATCCCAACAAGAGGGGAGTTGCTGTCGGGAAACGCACCATTTCTAATTGGCTAGCAGATTGCATTTCCTTCGCTTATGCCCAAGCTGGACTGACTCTAGAGGGCCATGTCACGGCTCACAATGTTAGAGCCATGGCTGCGTTGGTGGCTCATCTGAGATCAGTCACTATTGAAGAGATCTGCAAGGCTGCGACGTGGTCATCAGTCCACACATTCACATCTCACTACTGCCTTCAGCAGGATAGCCGACGCGACAATCGGTTTGGGCAGTCGGTGCTGCAGAATCTGTTTGGGGTTTAGAATCCAACTCCAACCCTCCTAGGCCCATTTTTATTCTGTTCCAGGCTGCACTCTCAGTTAGATGTTTCTTGTTTTCAGGTCAATCTTTGTTATGCCCTCGCCGTTGCAAGGCCCAATTGACCATTGTTTGTTGTGTTGAGTGAGCCTGGGGGCTAGGGATACCCCACAAGTGAGAATATCAGCCTGCTTGTCCTCGGAGAAAGAGTAGTTACTTACCTGTAGCAGGTGTTCTCCGAGGACAGCAGGCTGCATATTCTCACAAACCCTCCCACCTCCCCTTTGGAGTTGTTTTATTCTTTTCATCTGTTGCATTCAACTGAGGAGCATGTCCACGCGGCAAGCGGGAAATCATTCGTGCGCACGCGCAATGTGACCATCTCGCGCAGTGGAACGCTCTAGAAGAGACTTTTGGCGATTTTGCTACAAAATCCTCCGGGCTGACGTGACGTCACCCAGATGTGAGAATATGCAGCCTGTTGTCCTCGGAGAACACCTGCTACAGGTAAGTAACTACTCTGTATCTTATATTAAAAGAGTGGGGTGGAGGAGTCACGTGATGTGTTAGAGGGAGCAGGACATGCGATCTGCTCTCTCTGAGGAGCCCGAGCCCTTCTTTGCTTTAAAACACAACCGGAATTTGCAAAGTGATCGCCGCAGACTCTAAGTGGCATAATCTAGGTATGGACAAATTTGTGGAGGCTATTCCGAAACCGATAGCCAGCAGAGTTAGCAAACGCGACAAAGACAAAGCCAGGCAGGAAGATGCAATGGCGGAACAAAAATGGCCACAGAGCGGGAGCGCGGGGTTCACCAAAGAACAACTTACACAGCTCACCGCCGCGGTAGAAGCAGCTACGGAACCCAAGTTGGAGAAACTTTCAACTCAACTAACTTTGAGACGGCGCAACTTGAGCTGGCATGGCAGACGGGTGAAATTAAACAGCGTGTATCAGATTTGGAAGATGCCACGGCGTTGACGCCCCTGCTTATCAAACAATTGAAAGACACAATTGAAACAAGTCGCTGAGAGCGAACCTTAGGTTGATTGGCATCCCGGAATCTGTGTGAGACAGGAACTTGGCCTCGGAACTGGAAGCCTGGTTAAAAAATTAATTTGCACTGTCTGACCACACGGGGCCATTATGTCTGGAGAGGGCCCACAGGCTGGGATGGGTACGAGAAGGTCGTCATGCACCAAGGGCAGTGATCGTGAAGGTGCACAACTATCTACATAAAGTGGAAATTTTGAATGGATATCGTTTAAAAAAGGAATCCACTAAATTTAAAGACAGCCCCGTGAGGATCTATCAGGATTATTCTGCCTCACTGCAGGAAAAGAGGAAAGCATTCACTCCGCTGTGCAGTCGCCTATACAACCTGAAGATCCAATTCATGTTAATTTACCCAGCTATTCTAAAAATCAAACAAAACGGGACCTGGCGCTTCTTTACATCGGAGTGTACTGCCAGTGACTATGTGTGGGATCTAGAAAAGAACGGTAACACTAACAATACAGGCTGACTTGCTGGTCTCCGACATTGTGGCCTAGTGGCACGCGATGGGTGTGAGTGACTTCCAGAAACAGGTTTGCAGGACAGTGTATCTGATGAATGCAGGGTACTGTATGTTGTGATCATGAAAGGGTTTGGGGGGGGGCTCTGCATGTAAGTGACTCCAGATATGTTTGTAAACGGAAGGTTGGGGAAGAGGGGGCAGTGTGGGAGGGGGGAAAGAGCAGGGGGGGTGGGGGAGGGGCAGAGGGGGAATGGGAATTAGAGGGGATGGGGGGCATGAAAGGATTCAGTGGAGCTTGCTATGGATGGATAGATGACATAAGGTGGTCTCCTGCTCGCTACGTCATGAGAGTGTCCCTGGGGGAGGGGCTGGGTCCCCGGGGATTCTGGAAAAAAGGAAATTTGAGAGTAATTTTGTGGGAGAGGGGATAGAGGATTAGTCGCCCTGGTATTATAATACTGTCATGGAATGTCTCAGGTATAACATCACCTGTGAAGCGCTATAAGATCCTATCCCAGTTACGGTGTCAGGGTGCGGCCATAGCCTGCTTACAGGAAACAAAATTATCGGACATAGAACATGAGAAACTTTGTCAACAATGGGTGGGGAAGTGTCACTTCTCCTCGTCAGGCAACAGGAAAAGTGGGGTGGCAATATTATTGAAGAAGGGGTTGCCCTGTAAAACCAAACTGGTGTATAAGGACTCAGAGGGACGCATTGTATTGCTGCATATAAATTATCAGGGGCAGAAGTTTTACCTGTGCACAATTTATGGCCCAAACACGTATTCTTCTAGTTTCTTTCAATCCCTTATTGCACTAGGCTTACAACACGCAGATGCCCCCTGGGTGTGGGCAGGGGATTTCAATCAAGTATAAGACCCAGCTCTGGACAGATTATCCCCCCAGGCCATCCCAGGGGTGGGGAAAGGGAGGGGACTGCCGGCATTATCAATACACTTAATAGATCCTTGGCGCTCCCTCCACCCCACCACAAGGGACTACACAAGGTCCACCGTTCTTGGTCGAGAATAGATTACATACTAATATCCCAACCCTGGTTTTTTAAAGTCCAGAAAGCTAGCATTGGCCCAATGGAGATCTCGGACCACAACATGATTTGGATAGAATTGGACCTAGCGGAGGGGGGGAGGGGGGAGGGGGCTCTGGCGGGCAGGTGGTGGAGATTCCCCGCCTACTTGTGTCAGGATAGGCAATTTCAAGATCACTTGTATAAGAAGTGGCAACTTTACGTAGACACAAACCTTTCATCGTGCGAATCACCAGTGATATTTTGGGAGGCCTCTAAGGTAGTTATGAGGGGGGAAGTGATAGCGTTTATGAGTGCTAGGGCGAAACGTCTGGCAACAGGTATTCTGAGAATGGAGAAAGCATACGCGATAGCAAAGAGAAAATACCTGGTTAGTCCTACCGCGGCCAATAGAGATTTATTGTCATCAGCCCTGGTAGCATTAAATTCCCTCATTCATGAACAAGCCATGAAACAGCTGACAGCAAGGCATCTGAATTTTCAGTGCTTTGGTAATAAGTCAGGCAGACTTCTGGCGAGGATAGCTAAAGTGCATAGGCCACACCAATTCATTCCAGCGGTCGTGAACCCCCGGGGGGTTAGAGTTACTCAGATGCAGGACATCGTAGATGCATTCCAAGGGTATTTTGCAGAAATGTATGCCCCAAAGGATAGATTTCAGGGGCCCCTGACACGGGACTATTTGGAAGATGCAGGAATGCCCAGGTTAATGGAGGAAGCACAGCGGGCAATGTCAGCACCTGTCCGGGCACAAGAGGTGCAAAAAGTTCTGAGGGCCTTGCAGCTGGGTTGTGCGCCAGGGACTGATGGGTTCTCTAATGAGTACTATAAAATGCTAACCTAGCAAGTGTGTGGGCCCATGATTGCTTATTTTGATGTGGTAGTGGAAAGGGGGGTTTTTTCACAGAGGGAGAATGAGGCACTGATTACACTAATTCCAAAGCCGGGTAAACCAAAAGATCAAGTAGATTCATATAGACCCATCTCACTAATCAATGTAGATATAAAAATCTTGTCCCGGGTGCTGGCAAACAGATTGATGCAGCATATTCCAAGACTGATAGGAGAACATCAGGTAGGGTTCGTCAAGGGCCGCCAGGCTGTTACACATGTGCGCAAAGTGCTTTTGGCTGTAGCATACGGGCAAGCCATGGGCGACCCTCTACTAATGGTAAACTTAGATGCAGCCAAAGCCTTGGACAAGGTCAACTGGGACTATTTGTTCCAGGTCCTTGAGTATATTGGGATGGGAGGGTGGTTCCTGGCGGCGGTACGGACTCTTTATAAGAATACTACTGCACAGGTACTGATCAATGGGACCCGGTCCTCGCCCTTTCGGGTAGAACGGGGTACTAGGCAGGGCTGCCCTCTGTCACCCCTCCTGTTCTTGTTATACCTAGAACCTCTTTTGCGTACAATCCTGTTGGACCCAGGAATAAAGGGTGTAGCGCTGAGTGAGAACTTGATAAAGGTATTGGCCTTTGCAGATGACATGTTCCTTACTCTCACTCAACCGAGAGACTCAGTCCCGCGCCTATTAGAAGTTATAGAGGAGTTTAGCTTCTTTTCAGGGCTCAGTTGAACTTGCAGAAGTAACTGGCTTTACCAGTCCAGTCGACGGTGTGACTGTAGTGGGGGGGGGGGGGGGGGGGGGGGGTGGCAGTTCCCCTTTCAGTGGGCTACAGAGACAGTCAAATATCTGGGGATACATGTTCCCGCAGACTTAGCAAAACTATACCTAGTAAATATAGGCCCTTTGAAAGGGCGCACAGTGGAGGTTTTGCATGGCTGGCAGGGACTGCCATTATCTTTGCAGGGTAGAATTACTCTATATAACATGTTTCTTTCCCCCAAATGGACGTATGTACTTCAAATGATCCCTATCACGTTGGGACACAGGGAGGTGAAGTGGCTGCATAGGGTACTTAATGGATTTTTGTGGCAGGGTAAAAGAGCGCATATAGGACTTAAAAAACTAATGAGACCCAGCGCAAAGGGGGGACTAGGAATGATGGACTTGAAACTTATGGCAATGGCTAGTTGCCTGCGCCATCTATCCAATTGGTTCCGCTCTAGGGAGTTCTTCTCTTGCACAGGAGTGGTGGCGCCACTTGGATTTGCTTATTGGCTTCATGCCCCGTCAGATGAGTTGCCTGCATTGAGACCTTATGGATATATCTTGAATCCCTTGCGCAAAGCGTGGAGATGGCTGTGCGAGACCTATAAATGGAATAGAGCGGCCTCACCCTTACTCCCTATTAGGGGCAATCTAGCATTTCCTGAAGGGGGATCCTCATTATTGTTTAAGAGGTTGGCAACCTGTGGAATTCACTATTTGTTTCAGGTGGTGACAGAACAGGGGACCACCAAGCCTTTTCAGACATTGTGTGAGGAATTTGGACTAGATCAGAGAGACCATTTTGCTTATTTACAGATTAGCCACTACATTAGGACAATATCTGCGCAATATCTGACACAGGAAATATGGGACGCTATGAATGACTTGCTGGGCTTGGAGGCACAACATAAAGTACCGCTGAAATACTTTCACCATCATCTAAGAGAATCATTGGAGCACAACGATCTTGCCCTGGTGTCGAGCCAATGGCAGCAAGAACTTAGGTGGAGACTAGATCCAGAACAAGTTGTAGCCTGTTTGTCAATCGTGTACAAAGTGATAGAAAGTGCTGTATGGAGGGAAATGCAATACAAATTTGTCATGCGATTGTACATCTCACCACATAGGGCATATAGGGCAACTTTGAGGATGACAGATGATTGCCCAAAATGTAGGCATGTGGGAGCCACCCTGGGCCACATGTTTTGGTTTTGTCCAGCGGTGAACTCTTTCTGGACAGAGTTGGGAAGGCGGACATCACAAATGTGGATGGTACAATGGCAGCCCTCCCCGGGACAGTTGTTTGACGTTTTCACGGTCCGCAGCAGACCACCATAGAGGTTTAAAGCCTTTCTGAAAAGAACAGTTTTGATGGGAAAGGGAGCCATCCTACAACTGTGGCTGAACTCAGAGGCGCCTAGTGTTTCACAGTGGAGAGGGGCCATCATGCAATGCTGTATGTTGGAAAAGAAGAGGGCAGGAGACTTGTATTGAAGGAGGACAGACCAGTTTTGCAAGATTTGGCTACCTTTTTGGGACACATTGACATCTGTAGCACGAAGTAGGATTTTTAACTGTTGAAGGGAGAGGGAGGGGTGGACGATGGGGTAGCGGGCGGGAGGGAGGGCTAATAGGGAGGAGGGAGAGGGAAAAGTTGAAAAAACAAGTGTATTTCTTAGACGTATACATGAATGTATCACTTGTGAAGCTAGCTCATACAAAGTTTGTTACCTAATTATTTTGTTAATAAACAAATTTCAAAAAAAAAGAGTGGGGTGGAGGGAAACACGATTAAAAATGAAAATCAATAAAAAGCAATGTATAAAATATGTTAAAACTGCAGGATACGAGTTCAAAATGGCCGCTGAGTAGGTCAGACGTATTTTTTCAGCTCCTGCGAAATTGCCTCAGAGTTTTTTGCTGGTTCCTTGTTTTAGCACCAACAAAACTTTCCTAATATGCCGAAGAGAAGGGGGAAGGCTGCTGCCATAGCCCACCAGCAACCGAGACTCCCCCCTCGAAGTGGCCCGATTGATACTTTTGTTCAGCGGACTCACCAAGACGCAAGTACGCCGGTGAGCGGCTCGCTGAGGTCCCCAGCTGTGGTTGGAAGCCTGTTGGGATCTCCAGAGCTGGAAGTTTCTTTAAGCCCCGACGCCCGAACGCCTCCACCTCCTCCAGGACAGCACGGACCTGCTCCTCTATTATCGGTGTCACTGACTCCAAACCCGGAAAGGGAAATGGACGAAGGAAGACTGAGGGCAATTAGAGAGCGTGAAGGAGCAGAGTTCATACTGTCACAGACATCAATAGAAGGAGGGAATACTCCTGCTGGGTCTGGACTTTCTTCACAACAAACGGAGGTAGGAGCCTTTTCACTTGCTCTATTTCAGACTAAACCCCCCAAAGTGACGATTGCCTCTGGAACTTAATTGCAGGCTTAGGCAAAGCTTTGTTACCACAGATACAAACACTTAAACAAGAAGTGGCTTGTGTGGAGGAGACAGTAAAACGCTTAAATGTACAGGTGGAAAATCAAGCTAAAGCACTACAGCAGACACAAGAAATTCAAACTGTAATGCTAAAAGATCTAGCTAACCTGAGAAGGAAAGCAGAGACTATGGAAAACTTTACTAGAAGCAACAATTTGCGCTTTGTGAACTTTCCATATGTGAGTAATGTTGCACCTAAAGAGATGTTAAAATTATACCTTAAAGAAGTGCTTCAGATCAAAGAGGAAAATATGCCTCCCTTCACACAAGTGTTTTATATCCCTTCTGGGAGTATGCGACAGCAACAACAGCAAGAGACTCAACCTCTGGATATATCTGCTATATTAGAAACCTCTGATACAGATTTAGCTTTGCCAGCTACGTTGGTGGCGACTGTGGTTTTATCAACAGATAAACTATGGATACTGAGATTATTCTATAAAAATCGGGATAAAATTTTTAAGGGGTTAAAAATTAATATTTTCCCAGATGTATCAAGGGAAACACAGCTACGCCGGAAAAGTTTTTTGCAGAAGAAGCAAGAAGTGATCAACTTGGGAGCAACTTTTTTCCTAAAATTTCCTTGCAAGTGTTTAGTCACCTACCGAACTGAGAAATTTATCTTTTTTGATCCACCCCAACTGGAGTTGTTTATAACATCTAGAAAGATGGAAGGAGCAGCTGCTCCATCCACCGATAACGTTTGATAAAATAAGGCGTCTTGAAAACGTCTGACCTATTGTTTCATAGTAATATTTGCCTGTTATTTTATTCCAACTAATTTTGTACATTTTGAACTCCCTCAATGTGGACTTATGTTGGAGTGAAGGGGGGAAAAAGGTGTAAATGTTTCTTTCTTTTTGATGAGATCACTTGTTCACCCAATTTTTCCTGTTACAAGATTTATATGCTTGTAAATTATTTGAAAATTTCATAAATTAAAAACAAAAAAAACTGCAGGATACTGTTTGCCAAACTGCAGGATACTGTTTGCCAAACTGAGGATGACGGTACGCTGCACCTGGGAAACTGAAACTCATTGTGGCTAATGGAAACAAACCGAAATACTGAAGAAAAAACAAAAAATACAAAGTAAATGTGAATAAATATTCAAGGCAAAGAAGATTGGATGAACGTAGGATAAATTTAAAATTAAGGATCGAAAAAAACAATATGAAATAAAATTGATTTAATAATTAAAACATGCTGTTATAAACTTAATATGAAAGATGACGGTGAGTTGCAACTGGGAAACTAAGACTAGTGGTGACTAATAGAAATGAAATGGAATACAAAGGAAACAAACGAAAAAAAAAAAAACAATCAAAAAGACAAAGAGGAAGCAATCAAAATCAACTCTATTGAAAGAACAAAAATAAAAATGGCTCTGAATGAAAGACCAAAACAAAAACATATTGGAACATGAATGAAAGAAACCAAAAACAAAAAAATGTGATAATATATATGACATATGAAAAAAAATATTAGATATTCATCCAATCTTCTTTGCCTTGAATATTTATTGACATTTACTTTGTATTTTTTGTTTTTTCTTCAGTATTTCGGTTTGTTTCCATTAGCCACAATGAGTTTCAGTTTCCCAGGTGCAGCACACCATCATCCTCAGTTCGGCAAACAGTATCCTGCAGTTTTAACATATTTTATACATTGCTTTTTATTGATTTTCATTTTTAATCGTGTTTCCCTCCACCCCACTCTTTTAATATAAGATACATGTTTATTATTCAGTGCTTTTTTTCACACATCCAGTTCAGTTTTCTTTCTTTTTTTTTTTTTCTTCGTAATCTTACGTCATTTCCTTCCTGTTGACGGTTTTTTGCGATATTTTTTGGCACCTTTTTCTTGGCGCTTTTTTCTGCTTATATTCACTTGGTGTCCGTGATACACCCTTTTGCCATTACAAAGCACTTTGCAGCGTGTGCAGAAGTCTAATCAGACCAACACGTTTACTTCAACAACAGTCTTTAAAAAGGTATAGTACTTCAGCACGGTTTAATTTACTACTTCTACTACAAATCATTTCTATAGCGTTACCAGTCGTACGCAGCGCTTCACAATTGAACATGAAGAAAAGACAGTCCCTGCTCAAAAGAGCTTACAATCTAAATCAGGACAGACAGACAGGACAAATAAGGGATAAGGGTAGGACAGACAGATAAGACACATAGGGAAGAGGGACTATTGAAGAGAGGAAGACAAGATAAGGTTACGAGCAGGTGACAAGATAGGAATTAAAAGCAGCATCAAACAGGTAGGCCTTTAGCCCAGATTTGAAGACGGCCAGGGATAGAGCTTGACGTAATGGTTCAGGAAGTCTATTCCAGGCATAAGGTGTGGTGAGATAAATTTAACCTTTATTCAGTGTAGCAACTAAATCAGCAGCGTTTTTTATGTGCACTTGTCTACTCTTTCCCAATCGTTTTTCTCCATAAATATGTTTTTTAAACATATAGCTTTGCCACTTTATCTGTTCAGTATGCAGTCCATATAGACCCATGTGCATGTTTATCATTATAATGGCCTTTTCCATTTATATAGTACCTTTGGATTTTATTTCTTGTTTTTATTCTTTGATATGCATCTTGTTTACGTATCTTTTATATGCAGCCCATATAGACCAATGAGCATATTTATTATCACAATGGCTTTTTTCATTGGTACAGCACCTCAGGTTTTTATTTCATGTTTTCACTTTATATTCTTTTATATGCATCTTTTTTTCAAGTAACCAGTTCAGTTACTTTTCTGAACAATTATTTCAGCAATTTTTATATGCTTAGCTTTATTGTTATTCATTATCATTTGCAGTTTTCACATGCTCAATCTCATTATTATTCATTATTGTTTGTTTTTATTGATTATTATTTTTTCATCTTTTTTATCACATTACCATATTTTTTAATTGTTCATTTTTTCTTTTACCATTTTTTCTTTAGTCATACAATATATTTTATGCTTAATTATATTTCTTTAGTCCATATATATGCATTTTTTTCAATTCATGTTTGGATTTTTTATCAGACTACTCTGCAACTCTGAAGATTTTTCTCTATCATTTTCCAGAAGCATTCTGTGAAAAAGGTCAGTGTTAACACAGCTATTCTTAGCTTTCATTATTCATCCATTTTTTGGTTTCACCATCTCAAGTTTAATTTTCATGTCTGGGTTTCATTAACTAAATGCTTCAAACATTATATTTGCCATTTAGCATCCTTTTTAATTCAAACCTGTCTTAGGATGTTAGTAGTTCGCCCATGTGTTTATACATTCCATTCTTTACCAACATACATCTTCCAGTCTTTGGTATCCTTGGTCACTCTCCCACTTTTATTATTGTTAAGATAGCTTTCACAAGAAACCAGAGGCTCAACCCCAGAAATTATGTTTTAGGCTTTTAAAACAAAACTAATGGTTTTTACAATCAATTCCACTCTCAGCTAGGCTTTAAAACCAAAGTAATTTTTTTACATGTGATTCTCTTCTTAGCTTTCAGCACAGAGATCAACAAATAATGTGCTGTGGAAGATCATGTCTACACCTCTCAAGCACTCCCCCTCCCTTTTTCCTGCAGACAGCTGTTTGTAGAGCCCCCCAGTGTGCACAGCTCCCCCCTCCAATCCTCCTTTCAGAGGGCCCATTCAGAAGAAGCTGACAGAGAGAAACCCAAAGCCCCTCCCTCACCATCCCAGGTAGGCAAGGTCACGTGAATGAAAACGTAAAAGAACAAACATTATAACATTAACTGGGAAAGGTTACAGATAAGCAAACTGGGTTTTTTTTAAACAAAACTAGTTCTAGAGCAGTGCTTTATTTTGTTCTGTGTTAACCTAAGAAGCATACAAAAGGGCGGCAGTGGAAGAGCACATCCTGTTTCTGAGGATCAGCAAATTCAGGACCCGGTGGCCTCTGTAAAGACAGTAAAATGAAGGGCTCGGGCTGAGCCAGAAGGGTTTGTC
The DNA here is from genome assembly GCF_901765095.1 of Microcaecilia unicolor. Lineage (NCBI taxonomy): Eukaryota > Metazoa > Chordata > Amphibia > Gymnophiona > Siphonopidae > Microcaecilia > Microcaecilia unicolor. The sequence continues at coordinate 146,274,477 of NC_044037.1, forward strand.
CTTCAATGTCAGTAAAAGTAAGAAAAAAAAGAAATGGCTTCTTTTTTATTTCTCTCTCTCATCTTTAAAGTGGAGTAACAGAGTCAGCTCACTGCACTGATCCCTGTTCCTGAGAGCTGCTCCTCAACACTTTATGTACTTCCATGTGCCAGGCTGGCTGCTTGGTTTGACTGTCTCTGCCATATACAACAACAAACAAGGGAAAGGGATGAGATTTGATATACTGCCTTTCTGTGGTTATAATCAAAGTGGTATACATATTATGCAGGTAATTGTTTCCTCCCCAGGAGCATTAGGTCACCGTACATAAATAGATGCAATGTCCAGCTAAACATTCACCTCCCCTTATACAGTTCCACCCACCTTTCAGCGCCAAGGGCTTTTTAAAATAAACCCCCCTCTTTTTTCAGCAAAGCGCTAATGTTAAAATTCGCACCACTCTATAAAGTCATGTACAAAAAAATCCTCAGCAGAATTTTCTTCAATCCGGAGGTAGTTGTGAGTTTAAATTTTCGCTATGGCTATGATGAGTTTGATGCATGCTTGCACCATCCCTTCTCGTGCATCATAGCAGGGCCCTTCAACAGTTGTAAGTGTTTGTTTAAAAATTGTTAGAACATGCTGATCTTACTTACATTCAGTGTGAAACCCAAACAAATCATATGGTGTTACACCTATCAGCAACCTATGGGCCCTGTTGTGAAATAACAGAGGGCTGAAAAAGGAAGCGGGGGGAGGAGGTAGTGAACGGAATTAAAAACAAAGAAATAGTTTAAGGGATAGGGATAAAACAAACGTCTTGAACCAGCTTAAAATAAGCACACTTTAATGCTTAAAATACTTTGAGCTGTGGCTTACACAGCAAGGTATCCTTTTGAAAGAAAAAAAATAAAAAGAAACAGTTTGAAGGCTAAAGATGCCTATTTTCTTTCCAATGAGAAAAAAAAAAGGTCAAGCTGCACACATTCCTCCAAGGCTGTAGAGGGTGGTATCGGGGGCTTTTGATATTACTTCCCGTCACGTGACCCTATCTAAGATGACAATGAGTAGTGTGAAACAAGAAGTGACGAGGTATGTCCAGTGTACACCACCATATTGGGAAAGGGGGTGTGGCTATGACATCACATCCTGTGATGTCACTGAAAGGGATGGGGTTATGAAAAAGGGGTGGGAGGAGTGGATGAGTAGACTAGTTGTTAGTTCACTTTGATCCTGGCAACCTTGGTTCAATTCCCACTGCAGCTCCTTGGGACCTTGGGCAAGTCACTTAACCCTCCATTGCCCCAGGTACAAAAACGTGTGAGCCCTCTAGGGACAGAGAAAGTACCTGCATATAATGTATAATGTATACAGAGCTTAGCCGAGATTGGGTGGCAGAGCCAGCCGGTGGTGGGAGGTGAGGATAGTGCTGGGCAGACTTATACGGTCTATGCCAGAGCCAGTGTTGGGAGGCGGGGCTGGTGGTTGGGAGGCGGGGATAGTGCTGGACAGACTTATATAGTCTGTGCCCTGAAGAGGACAGGTACAAATCAAAGTAGGGTATACACAAAAAGTAGCACATATGAGTTTGTCTTGTTGGGCAGACTGGATGGACCATGCAGGTCTTTTTCTGCCGTCATTTAGTATGTTACTATGTTACTATATATGTCTAGTAGCACTATAGAAATGATTAGTAGTAGCAGTAGTACTATGCAAATAACTTGTGATTAGTGGTGGATTTAGGTAAATGGAGTGGGGCATGGGTGGGGTTATGATATCATACCCATTGACATCATTCAAAGAGAGTGAGGCAGGGCAGCGTGTTGTGGTGGGGAGCGGAAATGGCTTGGCCTTGTCTCGCTTCTGATTGGTTGACATGACTGGAAGTGGGCATGGCCACCTGTCAATAATATGCAATTTAGCTTTGACGAAAGCCAGTGAGGTATACTATTAGGATGTGGTGACATCTCTATGAGGAATTGCTAAAGAGTCTAGCCTGCTTATAATCGAAATAGAAAAACGCCTATATTGTGACCCAAATCGGGAGATAGACGTTTATCTCACAAAAACGAAAAAAGCGGTATAATCGAAATCCGAATTTGGACGTTTTCAACTGCACTCCGTCGCGGATGCAGACAAAGTTGATGGGGGTGTGTTGAAGGCGTGGTGAAGGCGGAACTGGGGCGTGGTTATTGGGCGATCAGAGATGGGCGCCTTTCGCCGATAATGGAAAAAAAATATGTGTTTTTAGCGAGAATTTAGGGCACTTTTCCTGGACCCTGTTTTTCCACGAATAAGGTCCCAAAAAGTGCCCTAAATGACCAGATGACCACTGGAGGGAATCGGGGATGACCTCCCCTGACTCCCCCAGTGGTCACAAACCCCCTCCCACCACAAAAATATGCCGTTTCACAACTTTTTATGTTCACCCTCAACTGTCATACCCACCTCCCTGGCAGCAGTATGCAGGTCACTGGAGCAGTTATTAGGGGGTGCAGTGGATGTCAGGCAGGTAGACCCAGGCCCATCCCCCCCCCACCTGTTACACTTGTGCTGGTAAATGGGAGCCCTCCACACCGCCCCCCAAACCCACTGTACCCACATGTAGGTGCCCCCCTTCACCCCTTAGGGCTATAGTAATGGTGTAGACTTGTGGGCAGTGGGTTTTGAGGGGGATTTGGGGGGCTCAACACCCAAGGGAAGGGTGCTATGCACCTGGGAGCTCTTTTACCTTTTTTTTTGTTTTTGTAAAAGTGCCCCCTAGGGTGCCCGGTTGGTGTCCTGGCATGTGAGGGGGACCAGTGCACTACGAATCCTGGCCCCTCCCACGAACAAATGCCTTGGATTTATTCGTTTTTGAGCTGGGCGCTTTCATTTTCCATTATCACTGAAAAACAAAATCGCCCAGCTCACAACTTGTCAAATAAAACATGGACGTCTATTTTTTGCGAAAATACGGTTCGGTCCGCCCCTTCATGGACCCGTTCTCGGAGATAAACGCCCATGGAGATAGACGTTTTCGTTCGATTATGCCCCTCCATGTTTCTTCAGCTTGGAAAAGAGACTGCTGAGGGGAGATATAACAGAGGTCTACAAAATACTGAGCAGAGTGGTAGACATGAATTGTTTGTTTACTTTTTCCAAATACACAATGAATAGGGGGCATGCAATGATGCTACTAAGGAATAATTTTAAAACAAATCAGAGAAAATATTTCTTCACTCAATGTGAAAGCAGTTAGCTTAGCAAGGTTTTAAAAAAGGTTTGGACAATTTCCTAAGAGAACAGTCCATAAGCCATTATTAAGATGGACTTGGGATAATCCACTACTTATTTCTGGGATAAGCAGCATAAAATCGTTTTACTCTTTAAGGATCTTGCCAGGTACTTAAACCTAGATTGGCCAGTATTGGAAATAGGATACTGGGTTTGATAGACCTTCAGTCTGTCCCAGATTGGCATTGCTTATGTTTTTATGTTCCTCAGGACAGTGAATCTGTTCTCAGATTGTTCTTCCAGAATCAAAAAGAAATTCTTGCACATGGAGTAAAATTTATACTTTTATTTTCTTTGGCAAGAAAGTCTGCTATCATCTCTGATAATACAGTGGTAAATACACATCGGTCAATATTCAGCCAGTGACAGTCAGAGTGTTTTTAAACACTGACCGTCACCAGCTAAATTACCCTCATATATTCAAAGTCAGGCCACATGTGGACACTGGGATTGAATACTGCTACTTATGTGGGTCCTGGTTGATATTCAGCTGGGACCCGCTAAGACACTTATACAGGTCTCGGCTGAATATTGGCAGGGACCCGCATAAGTAGAGGCCACATATTGTCCGCCCCCTTCCCTAAGCACCATGTTTTGATACATCCTTCCACCCCTCGGAGCACCTCCAGTCATTCCTCCAGGGTCCTCCAATCCCCCCTTTCCTGAATCCCAAATGACTCCATTGGGCCTACTTACTATCCCTGGTGGTCCAGTGGTCCTTGTGGCAGAAGAGAACCCACTCACTTCTGCTCATTGTGGTTCCTAATGGAGAATGGCTGTCACAACCTTTAGTGACAGCCTATTCTGCTTGCTTAAGTTGTTTTGATTATCAAGCAGACAATCATTATGGGACTGGCCCTTTTTGCAGCTCATGTTGTATTGGTGTTGTTCCTCATTAATTATAGTTTTTATTTATTTTTATTTTGTTTTTTTAAACTAAAGCTTATTGCTTTGTGGGATCCTTTGACAGGAGATGGCGATGCTTCTGGTACTGGATACAGAAAAATATTTGCTAGGAAGGGAGGGGGTGAAAGGAGGGGGTAGTTGTTTGTGCTTTTTGAGGGTTTCCTGAAGACCCAACGTGTGCCTGCTGTTAATACAGTTTATGCTTCTTTTTGGTTTTTAATTTATGCACTCAGGATTTCTATATCTCTCCCTTCTATTGATGTTGGATCTCTAGGATAATTATAATTATTTCTGATTTGTGTTTTCACATATTGGGCAGACAACTTTATAAAGCAGATTTCTGTGGGTAAAACACTCTTTTATCCGTGGAAATACTTTTGAAAATCCTCCTTTTGTCTATAGAAATTTATTGTCTTTCTATTTCATAAATTATGAAGATTTTGAATATCTTATCTCTCTCTCTTATTGTATATATGAAGAATCTGAGTGATTATTTCCTTTATTTCATTACAGGGTGATGAAGATTAGTTCCTTGGAATGGTACCATGACCATATCAGATCCCGCTTTAAGCACTTTGGGAGTGCAAAAGTAATGCGTTCCCTGTATGGATGGCTGCAGCAGGGACAGAGCATGGGCCTAAATATGACAGGTAAATGGAGTTTTACTCTTCTTTTAAGTATGATAACAAATGTTAATAACGATTGAGCAACATATCTCAGATTTTGTTAGGTAAATATTTTGAGTATTAGAGGCTTTAGAATGATTCCTAGACTACTATCCAGCTCATTTTTGAAAGTGATCGCCGTTGATCTTCCGACACAAATCGGGAGATCGCCGGCCATCTCCTGATCCCGGCCAAATCGGTATTATCGAAAGCCGATTTTGGCCGACCACAACTGCTTTTTTGTCACGGCGTCGGCCAACCTTCAAGGGGGCATGTTGGTACGGTAGTGAAGGTGGGACGGGGGCGGGGCGGATGTGTGGGTACGAGATGGCCGGCTTCACCTTATAATGGAAAAAAGTGGCCGGTTCGAGTGAGCATTTTGCCGGCTGGACTTGGTCCATATATTTTTAGGACCAAGCCTCAAAAAGTGCCCCAATTGACCAGATGACCACAGGAGGGAAGCAGGGATCACCTCCCCTTACTCCCCCAGTGGTCACCAACCCCCTCTCACCCACCCCCCAAAAAACATTTTTTTGCCAGCCTGTATGCCAGCCTGAAATATCATACCCAGCTCCTTGACAGCAGTATGCAGGTCCCTGAAGCAGTATTTAGTAGGTGCAGTGCACTTCAGGCAGGTGGACCCAGGCCCATCCCCCCCTACCTGTTACAGTTGTGGTGGTAAATGGGAACCCTCCAAGCCCCCCCAAAACCCACTGTACCCACATCCAGGTGCCCCCCTTCACCCCTTAGGGCTATGGTAATGGTGTAGAGTTGTGGCGAGTGGGTTTTGGGGGGGAATTGGGGGGCTCAGCCCATAAGGTAAGGGAGCTATACTCCTGGCACCTATTTTTGGTTTTTTAAAAAATATTTAGAAGTGCCCCCTAGGGTGCCCGGTTGGTGTCTTGGCATGTCAGGGGGACCAGTGCACTAGAAATGCTGGCTCCTCCCACGACCAAATGGCTTGCAGATTGAGACGGTTTGAGATGGCCGGGCCCGGTTTCCATTATGGTTGGAAAACGAAGCCGGCCATCTCATGTAAACCCGGTGATTCTGCTCTAAACCCGGCGATCAATTTCGAAAATACGGTTTGCTCCGCCCCTTTATTTCTAGGATAAGCAGCATAAAATATATTGTACTTTTTTGGGGATCTTGCCAGGTACTTGTAGCCTGGTTGGCCACTGCTGGAAACAGGATGCTGGGCTTGATTGACCTTTGGTCTGTCCCAGTATGGCAATACTTATGTACTTATGACTGATGTGTTGTCATGTATTTTGCTATATACAAATGTTACATATTTGTGGTAAAAACTGACCAAAACAAGTTTCATTTTTTGAATCCAGACACTATTCACTAAAATTACATTTGTCAGCCACAACCTGGGAACAAAGGGATCCTACATACCTCTTCCCCTTCCCCCCCCCCCCCCCCATGTACAATTAATAACAAGATACAGTGTCCCCATCATTAAAAATCAGTAACTATTTACAAGACAGTAAAACCATTTTCCCACCCCCACATGAATAAATCCAAACCCCCCAATTCTCAACAGCTAAAGCACATTTTGATTTTGGCAAGTGGAGGAGTAGACTAATGGTTAGTGCAGTAGTCTGAGATTTTTTGATTCCCACTGCAGAGCATTGTGACCCTTCACAAGTCACTTAACCCTACAATGCCACATTACCCCAGATACCAAAACTGATTGTGAGCCATAGGAACCGACTCTGTGGGTGCTGTGGGTGCTTGAGCATCCCCAATATTGAGAAACAATGTCTTGTATGTGTCCAGGGAGGAGTTATTTCCACCTGGCTTAGCACCCACAATAATTTTAAAAAGTTGGCTAATATGTTGTGAGCCCACTACAGGCAGAGAAAGCCAGGAATCATTGCCCTAGGTGGGACCTTCCTAGTGCGATTCCCTTGTGTTTTATTTCCTTATTACTTATTTGTTGAACCTAAGAAATTACAAGAGTTTGTGGAGTTGAAAGAATAGATGAAGAACCCTCTGCAGCAACTTCCTTTAGTTACCACTGTACCGGCTGCAATTACCGATTAACCTTCCTCCCTCAGAAAATGTGAATTGTAAGATTAACCATTTTGAGTTTTTCTTATTTTCTTTGAGATTGTTTTCCTGATCTTGGATCTCCCAATTGTGGACAATTATATAATATATATTGATGAGAGAAAATGTTTTCTTTTTCCTTTATATTAATTTCTGTTTTTCCTTACATTTATGTGATAAATGTAACAAAGTAACATAGTAGATGACGGCAGAAAAAGACCTGCACGGTCCATCCAGTCTGCCCAACAAGATAAACTCATATGTGCTACTTTTTGTGTATACCCTACTTTGATTTGTACCTGTCCTCTTCAGGGCACAGACCATATAAGTCTGCCCAGCACTATCCCCGCCTCCCAACCACCAGCCCCGCCTCCCACCACCGGCTCTGGCACAGACCATATAAGTCTGCCCAGCATTATCCCCGCCTCCCAACCACCAGTCCCGCCTCCCACCACCGGCTCTGGCACAGACCGTATAAGTCTGCCCAGCACTATCCCCGCCTCCCAACCACCAGCCCCGCCTCCCACTACTGGCTCTGGCACAGATTGTATAAGTCTGCCCAGCACTATCCTCGCCTCCTAGCCACCAGCCCCACTTCCCACCACCGGCTCTGCCACCCGATCTCGACTAAGCTCTTGAGGATCCATTTCTGCATAGGATTCCTTTATGTTTATCCCACGCATGTAGAGAGGTGTGGTAGCCGTGTTAGTCCACTCTTAAAGGTTATCAATAGAAATCAAACAAAATAAAACATGGAAAAGAAAATGATGATACCTTTTTTATTGGACGTAACTTAATACATTTCTTGATTAGATTTCAAAGGTTGCCCTTCTTCGTCAGATCGGAAATAAGCAAATCTGTTAGTTGATAGAATATATAAGTGAAGCTTCAAAGCATTTCAATGACAGTCTAGCAAGGTGGGGGTGGGTAGGAGGTATGCATGGGTACATCAAAGCATTTCATTTCATTGATAGTCTAACAGGATGGGTGTGGGTAGTTGAGAGGAGAGTGATAAACAGAGAAATACAACTTTATGGTTTATAATGGGCTAGAAAACCCAGATCCTTGTTAAGTCCTGTCTGTTGGGTGTCAAAATATTCAATCATTCTGACTTCAAAGGTCTTACGTTCCTGTATTGTTTTAAAGTTACCTTTCAGGATTCTTACTGTGAAATCACTGGTGCAGTGTCCTGGTCCTGTAAAGTGTTGGCCCACAGGGGTGGGAATCTGATTGGCACCAGCTTTCTTCATGTTGTGTCTATGTAAATTGAATCTTGTCTTAAGCATCTGGCCTGTTTCTCCAATATAGCATCCTTTGTTACATTTTTTACACTGAATGATATATACCACATTGGAAGATGAGCATGTGAAAGATTCCTTTATGTTGAATGTTTTTCCTTTGTGAATGACTGTGGGGTCCTGTGAAATGTTTTGGCATAGCTTGCAGCTGGATCTGTTACAGAGAAACGTACCCTTTTCTTTTTCAGTCTGTGTTGGGAGTTTACTTCTGATTAGCTTGTGCTTTAAGTTGGGTGGCTGTCGGAAGGCCAGCACCGGTGGGGATGGGAATATCTTTTTCAGTAATTCATCCTCAGCGGGTACCGATTCTTTATCGTGATGTTATTTAATCCATGGTAATCGATACAAGGTCAAAGTCCCCCATCCTTCTTCATCACAAAGAAGAACCCTGCCCCAGCTGGAGATGAAGAGGGTCGGATGAATCCCTTCTGCAAGTTCTCGTGAATATACTCTTTCATAACCTGGAATTCCTCCCGGGAGAGAGTGTACAGGCAGCCACGAGGAGGCCGTGTTCCCGGCATGAGGTCAATAGGACAGTCGAACACCCGGTGAGGAGGTAGGACCTCCGCCTCCTTGGGGCTGAATACATCTGCAAAGTCTTGATATTGCGCAGGTAGTTCCACCTGGTGAACTCCTGATGCGGCCACAATACTTGACAAGGGTGAAGCGGCCATAACATCCATAGGAAAACAGCGACCAGAACACTGAGTGCCCCAACAGCTGATCTCTCCGGTGGTCCAGTTGATAGTGGGGGCGTGAAGACGGAGCCACGGAAGACCCAGGACCACAGGATGAATAGCCTGAGGAAGAACCAGCAGCTGGATCTCCTCCAGATGTTGAGATCCCACCCGCATCTGAAATGGTGGCAAAATGGAGGTAATAGGCATGGGTAGCGGCGACCCCTGGATCGTGATCACTCGTAACACAGGCTGGCAGGGCATCGAAGGATTTCCCAGCTGCTCAAGCAATTCCGCACTAATAAAATTCCCACCAGCCCAGGAATCCACCAATGCCTGAGTGTTAAGATACCCATCCTGCCAGCACAGGGAAATCGGAATAGTAACAAGATTGTCCAGGAGGGGTGAGGATCGCCCCAAGGCCACCCCCCTTCACGGGGCACTGGTATTGTCGTTTCCCAGCCGCGTGGGACATGACTTCAAAAAATGCCCAGCCTCACCACAGTAGCTTGTTATTCCTTCGGTGGGCTCTCTCAGACGCTGAAAGTCTTTGCCTGCCCAGTACCATGGGTTCCTCAGATCTATGGGAGGACGGTGTTTCCTGAGATGGTCCAGGTCGAGTGGATCGTCTTCCAGTCTTGGGAATCGGTGGCTGGTTATTCTGCTCTCGTGCTCGCTCCTGGAAGCGTACATCCACCCGAATGCAGAGTGTAATGAGCACCTCCAAAGTGGTGGGAAGATCCCGCCCGGCTAACTCATCCTTAATATCACAGTTCAAGCCCTGCCAGAAAACAACACTGAGAGCCTCTGAATTCCATTTAACCTCCGCTGCTAAAATTCGGAATTGAACTGCATAGTCCCCCATGGATCCGCTACCCTGCTGGATCCGTAATAGATTAACAGCAGCCAAGGAGGGTCATCCAGGATCATCAAAGATCATTTTGAATTGACGCAGAAACTCCCCCAGGTTGGACAATAGAGGACCTTGTTGTTCCCACAGGGGTGAGGCCCATGCCAGCGCAGGTCCAGTGAGGAGTGAGATAATGTAGGCAATCTTCATTGAATCAGAGGGAAATGCACCTGGATTCATATGAAACAAAATCGAACATTGGTTTAGGAACCCTCTGCATGCCGCCGGGGTTCCGTCGAACCGGGGTGGCTCAGAAAGATGGAGTCCGGGCCCCGGAGGGCCACGGAGTGAATCCAGACCCCGGGGTGCTTGCTGAGCCTGGAGGGCCAAGACCTGTGCCCCAACTTCCTATAAGGCCCCCGACAGCTGATGTAGGTGAGCTTGCTGCTGCTGGAGAGCCTGAGCCAGGCTGACCAGGTCGGACTTGTCCGGTGAGCTCATGGCTTCGGCTTACTTGTCAGACTGTGAGCCCTTGTGCCTTGATCCCACACCTTTACCTTAGCTGAGTCCAACGTTGGTGTGGAAGGCGGCCGGACAACCCCGAATCTTCACCTGGAAAGGCCGCCGTTCCCTGGAAGTTGAGCCTCCAGGTGCAGGCAGTCTACAGGTCTTCTGGAACCACGCGGGGTTGTCGCCCAGGAAAGACACGGGTGGAAAACAGATACCCAGAAGGAGGTAGTCAGGATCTGGTCCGCGGTGAGGGCAGGCAGCAAACAAGCAATGGTCTGGATTCGGTCCGAGATCAGGGCAGGCAGCAAACAAGCAATGGTCAGGATTCGGTCCGAAGTCAGGGCAGGCAGCTTCGGCTTACTTGTCAGACTGTGAGCTCTTGTGCCTTGATCCCACACCTTTACCTTAGCTGAGTCCAACATCAGTGTCGGAAGGCGGCCGGACAACCCCGAATCTTCACCTGGGAAGGCCGCCGTTCCCTGAAAGTTGAGCCTCCAGGTGCAGGCGGTCAACAGGTCTTCTGGAACCACGCGGGGTTGTCGCCCAGGAAAGACACGGGTGGAAAACAGATACCCAGAAGGAGGTAGTCAGGATCTGGTCCGCGGTGAGGGCAGGCAGCAAACAAGCAATGGTCAGGATTCGGTCCGAAGTCAGGGCAAGCAGCAAACAAGCAATGGTCAGGATTCGGTCCGAAGTCAGGGCAGGCAGCAAATAACAGAGTCCAAAACAGGCAAAGGTCAAAAATCAGGAACAATACAAGAAGGTCCAACTACCCAGGAACTGAATAGAAGCCGAAGCATAGAAGGACTGAAGGCAAGGCTTTAAATAGTAAGGCAATCAGAGTCAACCATCCTCAGCTGAATCCAAAATGGCTGCCCCCACAGGAGATCTCAAAGGACCAAATATGGGCTTCCTTCCTGTCCTCGTTACTCCAAGATGGCTACGACTCTTGAGCTATCCAAGATGGCTATGGCCATTGATCCAACCAGGATGACGGCTGCCAGAAATAGGAAACAGAAACAGACCTTCCTAAGACTGATCCTTGTCCCTTTCAGATGGAACTGCGGGATGACCTAGCCGGGAGGAGCATCAAACAGGTGATGAATGTGACACCAGATTGGTGGAGGGTGCGCCTGAAGCTGGTATAGGAAGTATCACTATATCTGATCATGCACCGATTTGGGTGACTTTACACTCTGATGGAAGATGTTAAAAGTAAACGTTGGACTTTGATTACCGCTTTGTTGAGAGATGTGGAAGTGTTGCAAGAGTACATGGATAATAACAGGGATTCGGGCCCTTCCATGGAGATAGTTTGGGATGCGATGAAGGCGGTATCTCGAGGGTATTTTTTGCAAATTGCTAGTAAGAGGGCGCATTTACAGAGGAAGCAGTTGGTTAGCTGTTTGGGGAAAATTCAACACTGGGAGGCTATTCATAAAACAAATGGCTCACTGGAGGCACTGCAGGAGTTGCGTAACCTTAGGCTTTACTTGGATTCCATTTGCTTGGAACAACTAGAATTGTTGCAGGAGCAACATAAGGTACACTCCTACGAATTTACTAACAAAGCAGGGCGGGCGCTTGCACTCCAGTTACGTAAACAAAAAGTTTACCATACGATTGTACGCCTTAGACGCAGTGAAGGGAGAATGTTAACTACATCCTTACAGATACATGTGTCACGTCCATCGCTCCTTCCGGCTCCTCCGCGGCGAGGGGTGGTGGTCCGGAGGCCACGGCTGGGAGCCGGGGGCCGCCGCGGTAATGTCCGTTCCGTCCAGGACCGAGGCCGGAGGCCAGCGACTGCGGCCACCGGTCTCTCAGTCGCCGGCTGTGGGGGCTATGTTTGCGCCGCTGAAGGAGGCGGCGCCGAGGTGCGATGGCCGGCGTCTTCTTCTCTCCCGGGCAGGAGGGCCCGGAGCTCCGTCTCTGAGGTGCTGGATTGGGAGGCCAAGTTGGTGGTCCCGCCTGGGGAATCGGACAGAGCCAATCAGAAGGGCTCTGCCGATAACCAGGTCCGGATTGGGCGGCTGTACCTACGGGGGCGGGGTGGCTGATGCTGAACTGTATTTAAGGGAGGGGACTGAGCCAGAACTTTGCTTCAGGTTCTGTTCCCGAGGCCACTCTCCGTGGTTCCTGTGTTCCGTTGTTTTCCTGGTGTTGCTGATTTTGGACTTTGGACTGTTTCCTGGTTTCTCTGCTAGCTGCCTGCCTAGACCTCTGGCCTGACTTTGACTTCTCTACTAGCTGCCTGCCTTGACCTCTTGCCTGACTCTGACTACGCTGTTAGCTGCCTGCCCTGATCTGCTGCCAGTTTGTGGACATCTCTATTCCACCTGCCCGCTTCTCTCCCGGTTCCAGTCCAGGTCAGTCCGTCTACCCCGCGGTTCCTGAAGTCCCGTTGACCGCCTGCAGCTGGGGGCTCAACCCTTGGTGAACAGCAGTCACCGCGGGTGAAGACTTGGGGTTGCATGGCTGTCCTTAGAGGTCCTTCAGGGCCTTACGGGACCTAAGGGCTCACCTTCCTTGCGGATAAGACAGGAACCTGAAGCCATGAGCTCGCCTACGCAACCCGATCTACGGGACCTGGCTAAAGTTCTCCAGCAGCAGCAGGAGCAGTTGAACGCCCTGTCGGGGGCCCTACAGAATGTATGCTCTCAGCTATCTTCGGTCCAGGTACAGAACCAGGCCGCTGCGGTCCACCAGGTCGCTGCAGCGGCTCCCCGTCCGGGAGGGTCCTTCCCGGGACCTCGGTTCCCTGAGCCTGCACGATTTGATGGTGTTCCCGGAAGCTGCCGGGGTTTCCTCAACCAGTGCAACTTATACTTCAAGATGCAACCAGAGGCTTTTGCATCAGACCAGATAAGAGTGGCCTATGTTATTTCCTTGCTTACGGGATGGGCCCTGGCCTGAGCGTCCCCGTTATGTGAACAACAGGATCCGCTCTTGGACAACTATGCGGAGTTCCAACGCCGCTTCCGCATGGTGTTTGACCTCCCAGGAATGCCGTCTTCCGCCGCGTCCGAACTGCTGCGGATTCAACAGGGCGAAGGAACCATGGCAGACTATGCTATTTGGTTTCGGACTTTGGCAACCAAGTTGCGCTGGAATCAGGAGTCCTTATCTGCAATCTTCCTGGAGGGACTTCAGGATCGAATCAAGGATGAGCTGGCTGACCGGGAGGTCCCGGGGCAATTGGATGCCCTGATCTCGCTCTGTGTCCGGGTAGATACCCATTTCCAGGAGAGGGCTAGAGCCCGAGCAGACCGGCGGAAGGGACCCAGGGGTGTGCCTCGGTCTGGTCAGGGACTGTCCCCCCGCCGTGGCTCCCGAGAACCTAGGGAGACCTCCGAAGAACCTATGGTTATCGGCCGCCAACGACTGACTCCGTCGGAGAGGACTCAACGTTTGCGGGGCGGTCTTTGCCTGTATTGCGGCGAGGCGGGTCATTTCATTCGCACTTGCCCCGCACGGCCGGGAAACGCCACTCCCAAGGCGCCCTGAGGGGAGGGGTCTTGGGGCACTCTACTCCCCTACCTGATCATCTGATAACTCTTCCGGTAACTTTGCAGTGGCAGGAGACGATGGTTCACACCCGTGCCCTCTTGGATTCCGGGGCCGGGGGAAATTTCATTTGCCAGGAACTCTTGCAGCAGATGGAATGGCCCACACTGCCCTACCGACCTGCGCTGCAAGTGACATCCATCCAGGGTACAGCGTTACCCCAGCCTATCACAGAGGTGACTCCATTTTTGGGGCTTCAGGTGGGGGAGGATCACCGTGAGGAGGCTCAATTTCTGATCTTACCTCGCACCATTCATCCTGTGGTTCTGGGCCTGCCCTGGTTACGGCGCCACACTCTAATAGATTGGACTTTAGGGAAGATTCAGGCCTGGGGTGGCGCCTGCACTGAGGCCTGTTTGAAGGGCTGGGAATCCAGCTGTCCCGCAGTAGTAGCTACCCCTAGAACTGTGTCAGCCTGTCAAGCTACTCTGCCTGAGGAGTACCGGGAGTTCGCGGATGTGTTTAGTCCCGTGGAAGCGGATGTGCTACCGCCACATCGGTCCTTTGATTGTGCTATTAATTTGATGGCTGACAAGATGCCACCTCGGGGCCGTCTCTATACACTGTCCCGGGAGGAATCTAAGGTAATGCAAGCCTATATCCGGGAGAATCTCCAGAAAGGGGTCATCCGTCCCTCTACGTCCCCTGCCGGGGCAGGATTCTTTTTTGTGACCAAGAAAGATGGCTCCTTGAGGCCCTGTATTGACTACCGGGGCCTAAATGCCATCACCGTGAAGGACCGATACCCTCTGCCCCTTATTCCAGAGTTGTTTGATCGGCTGCAGGGGGCCCAGATCTTCACCAAGTTGGATCTCCGTGGGGCCTACAACTTGGTCCGTATCCGGCAGGGGGACGAATGGAAAACTGCATTTAATACACATGAGGGGCATTTCGAGTATCGGGTGATGCCTTTTGGCTTGTGCAATGCTCCCGCAGTGTTCCAAAGGTTCATAAACTTCGCTCTCGAGGACCTGCTGTATGCTACGGTAATTGTTTACTTGGATGACATCCTGATCTTCTCCAAAGATCCCATGGAGCATGTGACCCACGTTCGAACTGTTCTTCAGCGCCTACGACAATTCCGCTTGTTTGCCAAGCTCAGCAAATGTTCTTTTCATCAGCAGTCTCTGCCTTTTCTGGGACATGTTCTGTTACCAGGGGGTCTGCAAATGGATCCAGATAAACTTCGCGCTATCCGGGAGTGGCCTCAACCCCAGGGCCTGAAGGCGCTGCAACGGTTCCTGGGGTTTGCGAATTACTACCGTCAATTTATTCCTCACTATTCGCAACTAACAGCTCCTTTGACAGCGCTCACTAAGAAGCATGCGGATGTCCGAAACTGGCCAACTGAGGCGCAAGCAGCATTTAGTCAATTGAAGAAAGCCTTTGAATCAGCTTCCATCCTTCAGGCTCCGGATCCTGACAAGCCTTTTGTGGTAGAGGTGGACGCTTCTGCCTTGGGCGCCGGGGCAGTCCTCTCTCAAATTAACGCCAAGGGCCGGCGTCAACCTTGCTTCTTCTTCTCCCGTAAGTTCTCCCCAGCGGAACGCAACTATACTGTGGGAGACAGAGAACTGCTAGCTTTGAAGTTAGCTCTGCAAGAGTGGAGACATTTGCTGGAGGGAGCAGAGCACCGGTTTACGGTGATTACGGACCATAAGAATCTCTTGTATCTGCAGGAGGCCCAAAGGCTGAATCCGCGGCAAGCCCGCTGGTCACTGTTCTTCGCCAGGTTCCGGTTCCAACTTGTATTCCGGTCAGCTGCCCAGAATACCCCTGCGGACTCCCTCTCCTGAGCCTTTGAAGCTTCAGAGGACATTGAGGAGCCTCATCCTATGTTGGATCCAGTCTGCCTCAGTGCGGCCCCTGGAGGGGTCGCCCCGTTGCGGAAGCTTGTGCCTCCACAGGACCGGGGAAAAGTAATGCGTTGGGGACATTCTTCCGTATGGGCCGGACATTTTGGGTTCCAAAAGACCCTTCGTCTGATTTCTCGACAGTACCAGTGGCCTCACATGAGGCAAGATATCCTTCAGTTTGTCACGACCTGCCCTACCTGTGCCCGGACTAAGTCTGTGGTAGGGCGCCCCTGGGGAGACCTGCAGCCTTTGCCCATTCCTGCAGCTCCCTGGGAGGAATTATCTATGGATTTCATTACGGACCTTCCCCGCTCCCAGGGGCACACCGTGATTTGGGTTGGGGTAGACCGGTTCTCCCATATGGCACATTTCGTTCCCCTGCCAGGGCTTCCATCGGCAGCATTGTTAGCCCAGCAGTTCATCCAGCATATTTTCCGGCTCCATGGGCTACCTGTCAGGATCATCAGTGACCGTGGAGCCCAGTTCACTTCACGATTCTGGAGAGCCCTGTGTTCTGCTCTGGGGGTTGTTACCCATTTCTCCTCGGCCTACCATCCACAGACCAACGGTATGGTTGAACGAATTAACCAAACGTTAAAAGGGTTCTTGCGGGCCTTTGTCAACAAGCGGCAAGACAACTGGGCATCCCTTCTTCCGTGGGCCGAGTTCGCCTATAACCACAGTGAACATTCCGCCTCTGGGCAATCTCCGTTTTTCATGGTATATGGACAACACCCGCGGCTTCCATCACCCATTCCCTCTGACTCCTCTACGCCCATGGTTACTCGAACCCTGGCGGACCTGCAAGAAGTCTGGAATATGGCCCGTGAACAACTACAAAGAGTGGCTGCCAAGTACAAGTCGTTTGCTGACCGACACCGGCGTCCCGCCCCGGTGTTGCAGTCGGGGCAAAAGGTATGGCTTAGCACTAAATACCTAAGGCTCCGAGTACCCTCTCGGAGGTTGGGGCCACGGTACATCGGGCCGTTTGCTATCCAGTCTCGGATCGGAGCAGTGACATACCACCTGCGGCTACCTAGTACTCTGCGGGTTCATAATGCCTTCCATATTTCTCTGCTGAAGAGTTTCCGGGGGTCCAAATGGCATCCACAGAATAAAGAATCTGTCGTTCCAGAGGCTGACCCTGATCCCGAGTATGAGGTTGAAGAAATCATTGACTCCAAGAGGTGTCGGGGAAAGCTGCTCTACCTGCTATCTTGGAAGCATTTCGGTCCCGAAGACAATTCCTGGGAACCGGCTACCAATGTACATGCTCCGGAGTTGGTAAGGGCCTTCCATGATCGATATCCTCATAAGCCTGGCCCCAGGAGGAGGGGGGCATCCGGGGGGGATACTGTCGCATCCATCGCTCCTTCCGGCTCCTCCGCCGCGGGGGGCGGGAGCCAGTGTCCTCCGCGGCGAGGGGTGGCAGTCCGGAGGCCACGGCGGGGAGCCGGGGGCTGCCGCGGTAATGGCCGTTCCGTCCGGGACCGGCGACTGCGGCCGCCGGTCTCTCAGTCGCCGGCTGTGGGGGCTATGTTTGCGCCGCTGAAGGAGGTGGCGCCGAGGCGCGATGGCCGGCGTCTTCTTCTCTCTCGGGCGGGAGGGCCTGGAGCTCCGCCTCTGAGGTGCTGGATTGGGAGGCCAAGTTGGTGGTCCCGCCTGGGGAATTGGACAGAGCCAATCAGAAGGGCTCTGCCGATAACCAGGTCCGGATTGGGCGGCTGTACCTACGGGGGCGGGGCGGCTGATGCTGAACTGTATTTAAGGGAGGGGACTGAGCCAGAACTTTGCTTCAGGTTCTGTTCCCGAGGCCATTCTCCATGGTTCCTGTGTTCCGTTGTTTTCCTGGTGTTGCTGATTTTGGACTGTTTCCTGGTTTCTCTGCTAGCTGCCTGCCTAGACCTCTGGCCTGACTTTGACTTCTCTACTAGCCGCCTGCCTTGACCTCTTGCCTGACTCTGACTACGCTGTTAGCTGCCTGCCCTGATCTGCTGCCAGTTTGTGGACATCTCTATTCCACCTGCCCGCTTCTCTCCCGGTTCCAGTCCAGGTCAGTCCGTCTACCCCGCGGTTCCTGAAGTCCCGTTGACCGCCTGCAGCTGGGGGCTCAACCCTTGGTGAACGGCGGTCACCACGGGTGAAGACTTGGGGTTGCACGGCTGTCCTTTGAGGTCCTTCGGGGCCTTACGGGACCTAAGGGCTCACCTTCCTTGCGGATAAGACAACATGCCCGTTTCCAGGAATTGTACCAATCCCTAGATTCGCAGGAAACTCATCCATCTCCGGAAGCGATAACAGAATATTTGGCTTCTTGTCACTTGCCTACACTTACTCCTGAGCAAGCAGCGGACCTAGATAGACCAGTGACTCCACTTGAGGTCCAACAGGTCATTAAAGACTTACCGACTCAGAAATCTCCTGGATTGGACGGCTTTCTGAACGAGTTCTACAAAACATTTGGGGTAGAGTTGGCCCCACTATTAGCAGATCTTCTGAATCAACGGAGGTCAGGACGCCATTGCCGCCTTCTATGATGGAAGCCTGGATAGTGGTGATACCTAAACCAGACAAAGATCATACGGAATGTGCATCTTACCGTCCTATATCTGTTCTTAATGCAGATGTTAAGATATTAGCTAAAGTTTTGGCGAACTGTCTGGCTTGTGTGTTGCCGTCCATAATTCATCCAGATCAGGTGGGATTTGTGGCTCATACACAGGCAATGGATAATATTCGTACGACACTGGACTTGTTGCATCTTTCTAAAAGAGAGAAGATCCCTATGTGCCTTCTCAGCGTAGATGCTGAGAAGGTATTTGACAGATTTCATTGGCCTTTTATGTATTAGGCTATGCAGCACTTTGGGATAGGCCCAGAGTTTCTAGGCTGGATTCAGGCTTTCTACCACTCTCCCCAGGCATGTGTCCGGGTAAATGGAGGCAACTCTGCACTCTTTCTATTATTCAGGGGCACCCGACAGGGTTGTCCTTTGTCTCCTATGCTTTTTGCTATGGTGGTGGAGCCTTTTGCTGCAACAGTGCGAATGAATTTGGATATTACTGGCCTTAATTTTGATGGCCGAGATCACAAATTGGCACTTTTTGCTGATGACATATTGTTATTCTTAACTCGGCCACTGGCGTCTTTTCCTAATCTCTTGCAGGCTATTGGTGCATACTCGGTAGTTTCTGGATTCAAAGTCAATATGAACAAGTCGGAGGCCCTAAATATTACCTTGCCAACACGAGTGGTGGAGTCTTTAAAATCATCCTTCTCTTTTCGCTGGGCTATAAAGGTGATACGATACTTAGGGGTTTATCTAACTGCGCACTTCTCTGATTTGTTTTCTATCAACTACTCTGGCTTATTGAGAGCAATTTCGGTGGATTTGGAGAGGTTGCAAGACTTGTCAATATAATGGTTTGGGAGAATAGCAACTGTTAAAATGAATATTTTGCCACGTTTGCTTTACCTGTTCCAGGTGCTCCCGTTGAAGATGCCTAGGGGGTACCTTTCTAATCTTCAAGACCAAATTACTAGATTTATTTGGGCAGGCAAGCGCCCAAGATTGCCAAGATCTTTTCTTTATCAGGATAAGAGGAAGGGAGGTTTGGGGGTCCCAAACATTTTTTGGTATTATCGAGCAGCGCAGGCCCGTGCGGCACTGGAATGGTACCAGGGAAAACCACACAAGTTATGTGTTCATCTGGAACAATATTCCTTAGGCTCATGTCCGTTGGGAGCCCTTATGTGGCTTCCACATAAACAGAGGTCCTTGGGGATAGGACTGTGTCCTGCAATACACACCATGCTCTACTACTGGGGGAGCGGGGGAGTCGGAGAAACTAAACAAATTCTCTGTAACCTTGGAGGATGTAATGGGTCAGTTCAGCAAGCTGAAGAGTAGTAAATCACCGGGACCTGATGGTATTCATCCCAGAGTATTAATAGAACTAAAAAATGAACTTGCGGAGCTACTGTTAGAAATATGCAATCTGTCCCTAAAATCGAGTGTAGTACCGGAAGACTGGAGGGTAGCCAATGTTACTCCGATTTTTAAGAAGGGTTCCAGAGGAGATCCGGGAAATTATAGACCGGTGAGTCTGACGTCGGTGCCGGGCAAGATGGTGGAGGCTATTATTAAGAATAAAATTGCAGAGCATATACAAAAACATGGACTGATGAGACAAAGTCAGCACGGATTTAGTGAAGGGAAGTCTTGCCTCACCAATCTAATGCATTTTTTTGAGGGGGTAAGCAAACATGTGGACAATGGGGAGCCGGTTGATATTGTATATCTGGATTTTCAGAAGGCGTTTGACAAAGTGCCGCACGAAAGACTCCTGAAGAAATTGCAGAGTTATGGAATCGGAGGTAGGGTATTATTATGGATTAAGAACTGGTTGAAAGATAGGAAGCAGAGAGTAGGATTGCGTGGCCAGTATTCTCAGTGGAGGAGGGTAGTTAGTGGGGTCCCGCAGGGGTCTGTGCTGGGTCCGTTGCTTTTTAATGTATTTATAAATGACCTAGAGATGGGAATAACTAGTGAGGTAATTAAATTTGCCAATGACACAAAATTATTCAGGGTCGTCAAGTCGCAGGAGGAATGTGAACGATTACAGGAGGACCTTGCGAGACTGGGAGAATGGGCGTGCAAGTGGCAGATGAAGTTCAATGTTGACAAGTGCAAAGTGATGCATGTGGGTAAGAGGAACCCGAATTATAGCTACGTCTTGCAAGGTTCCGCGTTAGGAGTTACGGATCAAGAAAGGGATCTGGGTGTCGTCGTCGATGATACGCTGAAACCTTCTGCTCAGTGTGCTGCTGCGGCTAGGAAAGCGAATAGAATGTTGGGTGTTATTAGGAAGGGTATGGAGTCCAGGTGTGCGGATGTTATAATGCCGTTGTATCGCTCCATGGTGCGACCGCACCTGGAGTATTGTGTTCAGTACTGGTCTCCGTATCTCAAAAAAGATATAGTAGAATTGGAAAAGGTACAGCGAAGGGCGACGAAAATGATAGTGGGGATGGGACGACTTTCCTATGAAGAGAGGCTGAGAAGGCTAGGGCTTTTCAGCTTGGAGAAGAGACGGCTGAGGGGAGATATGATAGAAGTGTATAAAATAATGAGTGGAATGGATCGGGTGGATGTGAAGCGACTGTTCACGCTATCCAAAAATACTAGGACTAGAGGGCATGAGTTGAAGCTACAGTGTGGTAAATTTAAAACGAATCGGAGAAAATTTTTCTTCACCCAACGTGTAATTAGACTCTGGAATTCGTTGCCGGAGAACGTGGTACGGGCGGTTAGCTTGACGGAGTTTAAAAAGGGGTTAGATAGATTCCTAAAGGACAAGTCCATAGACCGCTATTAAATGGACTTGGAAAAATTCCGCATTTTTAGGTATAACTTGTCTGGAATGTTTTTACGTTTGGGGAGCGTGCCAGGTGCCCTTGACCTGGATTGGCCACTGTCGGTGACAGGATGCTGGGCTAGATGGACCTTTGGTCTTTCCCAGTATGGCACTACTTATGTACTTATGTACTGGGATGGGCTTTTTCCCTGCCCAGGATCGGGTTCTTTCGCACCTTTCCCCCATAGTGTTTAATCCTATATTTCCACCGGGTACCGTGCAGGGAGTTTTCACTAGGTGGTACGATGCGGGCCTTCGGACATGGGGACAGTTATTTGATGATGCTTCCTTATTAAGTTTATCTTCACTTGTGGATGAGTTTCCTTTTGTAGCCTCAGATAGATATGCCTATATTCAGATTTCCCACCTTTTTAGTAAGGCTTCTATTTGCTCTGCAATCACACGAGAATGCTCTTTTTTGGAAAATCTTTGTGAAGACTCAGAATCTACGAGGGGCTTGATCACAAGCCTGTACAAGTATTTGGGCTTGCGAGTACCTATATATACTCTACATAGACAAAATTGGCAGCGTGAACTTGGGATAGAATTGAGGGTTGAGGAGTGGGAGGTTCTTGAGGGGGCTACTTCGAAGGTGTCTCTCTATGTGCCTTTTAAGGAAAATGCAGTCAAAGTGCTATTTAGATGGTACTTGACTCCTGTCAGACCTTGACATATGCTCCCATCAGTGTCGGACATGTTTGGCGGGGCTGTGGGGTGCCTGGTACGATGGGGCATATTTGGTGGTCCTGCGCCAAAATTTAGGTCTTTTGCAAAGCCATATCTTACAAATTGCAGAAGTGGGACGACTTCCCTATGAAGAAAGATTAAGGAGTCTAGGGCTTTTCAGCTTGGAGAAGAGACGGCTGAGGGGAGACATGATAGAGGTATATAAAATAATGAGTGGAGTGGAACAGGTGGATGTGAAGCGTCTGTTCACGCTTTCCAAAAATACTAGGACTAGGGGGCATGCGATGAAACTACAGTGTAGTAAATTTAAAACAAATCAGAGAAAAAGTTTTCTTCACCCAACGCATAATTAAACTTTGGAATTTGTTGCTGGAGAACGTGGTGAAGGCGGTTAGCTTGGCAGAGTTTAAAAAGGGTTAGATGGTTTCCTAAAGGACAAGTCCATAAACTGCTACTAAATGGACTTGGGAAAAATCCACAATTTCAGGAATAACATGTATAGAATGTTTGTACGTTTGGGAAGCTTGCCAGGTGCCCTTGGCCTGGATTGGCCGCTGTCGTGGACAGGATGCAGGGCTCGATGGACCCTTGGTCTTTTCCCAGTGTGGCATTACTTATGTACTTATGGGTGGGCTGTCAAATACCGTGGGCACCAACATTCTTCCTTTTTCCCAAGAAAGTACCGGGTTTGAAGTTATCACAGGCCATCTTGGTAAAATATGCCATGTATGCAGCCAGAATGGCTGCCCACTGAAACAGAGGATATCCCCACCCATAGCGAAATGGCTGAGCAAACTGTGGTATATTTGTGAGATGGAACTCCTAGTGGCAGAGCGTAGATATCAGCGCTGTAAGTAGGAATCAGTGTGGGAACCCTTTATTTCACATTGTTCAGTGTAATTAGTTTTGATGCTTGATATGAAGCTCTCTGTGGGTGGGTGGGTGGGTGGGAAAGTTATCAGGTTGTTCTTACGTTTATGATTGGGGTAGGTTAGGGGGGAGAGTGAAGGGGTGGCTGTGGGGGGAAGGGGGGATGGATGTTTTTGGGTATTATAAACTGTCTATCAAAAAGTTGAAGTTTTCTTTGCGTTACCTAGCAAGTGTGGGTTAGATAGAATGTTGTTTGATGAACTAACTTTCAGATAATGTTAGAGCACTGAAGTTATTGATGTATTATGTAAGCTCTTTATCCATGCTTATACTGTCAATAAAGACTTCTTATAAATAAAAAAAAAATTATACCAACTGACTCTGTACCATGCATCATGTTCCCATCATATATCTGCTCTTGGTTCCTCAGTTACATGGCAAGCCATATTGTAGAAAATCTTTAGCATTATCTATGTTAGTTGAATGTTCTAATGCTACTACTACTACTTATCATTTCTATAGTGCCACTAGACGCATGCAGCACTGTACACTTGATCATGAAGAGATAGTCCCTGCTTGACAGAGCTTACAATCTAATTAGAACAGACAAACAGGACAAACAAGAGATAAGGGAATATTAAAGTGAGGATGATAAAATAAGGGTTTTGAACAAGTGAATAAGGGTTAGGAGTTAAAAGCAGCATCAAACAGGTGGGCTTTTAGCTTAGATTTGAAGACAGCCAGAGATGGAGCTTGACGTACCGGCTCAGGAACACTATTACAGGCATATGGTGCAGCAAAATAAAAGGAACAGCGTCTGGAGTTAACGGTGGAGGAGAAGGGTGCAGATAAGAGAGATTTACCCAGTGAACGGAGTTCCCAGGGAGGAATGTAGGGAGAGATAAGACTGGAGAGGTACTGAGGAGCTGCAGAGTGAATGCACTTATAGGTCAATAAGAGGAGTTTGAACTGTATGCGGAAACGGACAGGGAGCCAGTGAAATGACTTGAGGAGAGGGCTAATATGAGCATAACAACACTGGCAGAATATTAGTCATGCAGCAGAATTTTGAACAGATTGAAGAGGAGAGAGATGGCTAAGTGGGAGACCTGTGAGAAGCAAGTTGCAATAGTCTAAGCGAGAGGTGATAACAGTGTGGATGAGGGTTCTGGTAGTATGCTCAGAAAGGAAAGGACAAATTTTGGTGATATTATAGAGAAAGAAACGACAGGTTTTAGCAGTCTGCTACATATGTGCAGAGAAGGAGAGGGAGGAGTCGAAGATGACCCCAAGGTTACGAGCTGATGAGACAGGAAGGATGAGAGTGTTATCCACAGAAATAGAGAATGGGGAAGAGGAGAGGTTGGTTTAGGGAGAAAGATAAGAAGCTCAGTCTTTGCTGCCTGGATGTCTCAGCGCCATCTGAAACTAAACATGACAATGTCAGACAGGCAGGCTGATACTTTGGCCTGAATTTCAGATGAGATTTCTGGTGTGGAGAGGTAGATCTGGGAGTCATCAGTGTAAAGATGATACTGAAAACCATGGGATGAGATCAGAGTACCAAGGGAAGAAGTATAGATGGAGAAATGAAGAGGTCCCAGGACAGATTCCTGAGGTACACCAACTTACAGTGGGATAGAAATAGAGGAGAATCCACTAGAGTATACACTAATGGTATGCTGGGAGAGATAAGAAGAAAAACAGGAAAGAACAGAGCCCTGAAATCCAAGTAAGGACAGTGTATCAAGGAGTAGGCTGTGATCAACAGTGTCAAAAGCAGCAGATAGATTAAGAAGAATGATGATAGAATAGAGACCTTTGGATCTGGCCAGGAACAGATCATTGGAGACTTTAGCGAGCACTGTTTCAGTTGAATGAAGGGGGCGAAAGCCAGATTGAAGTGGATCAAGAATAGCTTGAGATGAAAGAAAGTCAAGGCAACGGCGGTGAACAGCACGTTCAAGTATCTTGGATAGGAAAGGGAGAAGGTAGATGGGGTGATAGTTGGAAGGACAGGTAGGGTCCAATGAAGGTTTTTTAAGGAGTGGTATGACTATGGCATGTTTGAAGGCATCAGGAACAGTCACAGTGGAAAGTGAAAGATTAAGGATATAACAGATAAAAGGGATGACAGTAGGAGAGATAGTGTTAAGTAGATGGGCGGGAATAGTATCAGAGAAACAGGTAGTTAATTTTGAGGAGTAAAGAAGATGTGTAGTTTCCTCTTCAGTGATTTCAGAAAAGGAAGAAAAGGAGGCAGGGGTTGGAGGGTTGAGAGAATGGACTAAGGGAAGGAGAGGTGGAGGTGACCTGGTTGAGAATTCAAGTTTAATCTTGTGAACCTTATCATGAAAGTACTCAGTCAGAGTCTCGGGGGAAAGTGAAGGGGGAGTTGGAGGTGAAGGCACTTTGAGGAGAGAGTTCAGTGTGGCAAAGAGACGTCGAGGGTTTGACCCAAGAAAATTTGTCCACTGGATGTAATAGTCCTGTTTGGCAAGTAAAAGAGCAGACTGGAAGGAGGTCAGCAAGAATTTGAAATGTATGAAGTCAGCATGGGCACGCGATTTCAGCCAAAGGCGTTTGGCAGAGCGGGCACAGGAACATAGGTAGCGGATTCTAGAGGTCAGCCAAGGCTGGCGTTTGGAGCGTTTTACAGAACGGGGAATGGGAGGAGCGAGAGTATCCAGAGCAGAGGAGAGAATAGTATTATAGGAAGAGACAGCCTCATTGACAGACTTGGATAACATAGTGGTAGAGAAGAAATTTGAAACACTGGAGGACAGAGTAGAAGGGTCAATAGCCTGAAGATTCCTAAATGTATTGGTTAAGATTGGACGGGACTGGGGAGGAGGGTGTTTAAGTGTGAAAGTTATCAGATGATGGTCAGCGAGGGGAAGAGTTGAGGCACAGAAACTGGAGAGTGAGCAGTTTGAGAAAAGGATAAGATCAAGACAGTGGCTATTCTGGTGAGTGGGGGCCGTGGAGCACAGTTGAAGATTGAAAGAGGATGTTAAAGCAAGAAACTGAGAAGCATAAGAGTCGGAGGGATCATTAGAATGAATGTTAAAATCCCCAGAATGAGGGAAGTAGATGAAGGTTCAAGAAAGAAGGAAAGCCAGGCATCAAAGTCAGTGAGAAAGGAAGAAAGGGACTTATCAGGGGGTCGATAAATGACTGCTACTCAGAGAGGCAGAGGAGCAAATAGATGGATGGAGTGGATTTCGAAGGAAGAAAAACAGTGAGACTGAGGTGGAAGAAGAGGTTGAAATCTACAAGAGGGTGAAAGTATGCATGCTTATTAGGTGTATCATTAGTATTATGCTAACATTGTATTATATTTCTGGTATTTGAATTCCAGTGCTGTTAAATGTGTATATTTTTTATATTGCTTCATGATAGTTCTATTATTAGGTTTCAATTTACTGTTTTCTAGTTTACCTTATTTATTATATTTATGTTTATTCTTTGTTATTTTACTATTGTTATGCTGTTAACAAAATTATAAGTTTTATGTTAAACTGTACCTTCTGAAAGGTGGTTAATAAATCCCAATAAATAAGTAAATAAATAAACCAGCTCACCTTTATCGACATCTATATTCACACCTTCAAAGAAATGAAGCAAATTGGTGAGAAAAGACTTATCCTACCTGGTCCTCAATTCTCAGGAATGGTGTGTGGTACTCTATCCCTCTCTTAGGGAGCGCAGTCTTTATGTAATGCCTGAACTACGGTCCGTAAAGTTTCAGCTAAATGAGAGAAGCAAACAGTTAAAGAGAAATGGAGGAATGGGCTCTGACAGAAGGCTGTATTAGGAGAGAGAGAGCTTCAGCATAATTCTACAGTCGGCCCCACCTTATAGTTCCCTAACCTAGCCACATACTGTAGAACATGTAACTTTTAACAGGCAATACTCTGATAAACAGACAGTCAGTACACTATTCACAGACAAGTAAACAATTCTGAGCACAAGCTACAGCTCTTATCCGGGAACTATTGTATCACTGCTGTGAGCCACATACAAGCAGTCTTTCCCTATTTCTTTGAAGGTTAGCAAAATGAGGGCATCTTACCACTTTTGTTGTTGGTATCAGGAAAATATCATTCCTGATTTGTCTGTGATGGGACCTAGACTGCCCTTAGAATGCTCCACCAAGTTCTGTGGACCTGAAAATCAGGTAAGTTTATTACTACACACCAGTGTATAGGAGAGCAAACAGAGTTTGGATTCAGACAGATTGTGTTCTGAATACTAGACATAGGCCAACTCCTTATATAGAGAACTAAGGCTTAGAGAATACAAAAGATCAATGTTGTATAGTAACTAAATAAAAGTAATTAGTTACTGTACTAAAGTAAAAGTTTTGTCACTTTTCTTGTAAAGAAGTACAGGAAATATTTGCTACTTTTACTTGTACCGAAGTAATAATTTCACTGATCTAGATATATTTTATTTATTTATTGCATTGCATTTGTATCCCACATTTTCCCACCTCTTTGCAGGCTCAATGTGGCTTACAATACATCATGAATGGTGGAAATACATTAGAAAATAGATATTTAGTATTACAGAAGGATCTTGGGCAACATGATAATGAAAAACATGATAGTAGTATGACAGTAGATATTGTCGGACAGTTCTGAATATATGTGGAGGAGTTGTGTATATTTTCGTTGGTTGATCTTTGGGGTATGCTTTGTTAAAGAGATGGGTCTTCAGTAGTTTGTGAAAGTTCATTAGTTCGTAGATTGATTTTAAATTGCACAGCAATGCGTTCCATAACTTTGTGCTCAAGTAGGTAAAGTTTGACGCGTGCATTAGTTTGTATTTTAGTCCTTTGCAGTTAGGGAAGTGCAGATTAAGGAATGTGCGGGATGATCTTTTAGCATTCCTGGGGGGTAGGTCTATCAGGTCTGACATGTAGGCTGGTGCATCTCTGTGAATGATTTTGTGGACTAGGGAGCATATTTTGAACGTGATTGTTCTTTGAGTGGGAGCCAGTGTAGTTTTTCTCGTAGGGGTTTAGCACTTTCATATTTAGTTTTACCGAATATAAGTCTAGCTGCAGTGTTCTGGGCTGTCTGAAGTTTCTTGATTATTTGTTCTTTACAGCCGGCGTAGAGTGCATTGCAGTAGTCTAGATGACTGAGTACTGTTGATTGTACCAGGTTGCAGAAAACTGTCCTTGGGAAGAAAGGCTTATTCTTTTTAATTTCCACATTGAGTGGAACATCTTCTTGGTTGTGTTTTTCGCATGATTCTCAAGAGTTAGGTGTCGATCGATGGTCACTCCAAGAATTTTTAGGGCTTCCGAAATTGGAAGGTTCAGATTTGGAGTATTAATGGCGGTGAATTTGTTTTTGTTATGTTGAGAGGTGAGTATTAGGCATTGGGTTTTTTCTGCATTAAGTTTCAGCTGAAATGCATCCGCCCATGAATGCATGATCTGGAGACTTTGGGTGATGTCATTGGAAATTTAATTTAGATCTTGTTTAAATGGGATGTAGATCGTTACATCGTCTGCGTATATGTAGGGGTTGAGGTTTTGGTTTGATAATAGTTTGGCCAAGGGTATCATCATTAAGTTGAATAGAGTTGGTGAGAGGGGTGATCCCTGTCAGACTTCGCATTCAGGTATCCATGTGGCTGAAGTAATCGAGTTAGATGTCACTTGGTATGATCGTGTGGTTAGGAATCCCTTGAACCAATTGAGAATGTTACCTCCAATTCCGAAGTACTCAAGGATATGTAGTAGTATTCCATGATTGACCATGTCGAACGCGCTTGAAATATCGAATTGTAGAAGTAGTATGTTCTTTACAGTTGCAATCATTTGTTTATCAATAGAAATCAAACAAAATAAAACATGGAAAAGAAAATAAGATGATACCTTTTTTATTGGACATAACTTAATACATTTCTTGATTAGCTTTCGAAGGTTGCCCTTCTTCCTCAGATCGGAAATAAGCAAATGTCATTTGCTTATTTCCGATCTGAGGAAGAAGGGCAACCTTCGAAAGCTAATCAAGAAATGTATTAAGTTATGTCCAATAAAAAAGGTATCATCTTATTTTCTTTTCCATGTTTTATTTTGTTTGATTTCTATTGATAACCTTAAGAGTGGACTAACACGGCTACCACACTCCTCTATTTAATCATTTGTTTGAATTTGGCCATGAGAGTAACTAGTACTGTTTCAGTACTGTGGTTAGACTGAAATACTGACTGGGAGTCGTGGAGTATTGAGAATTTATGTAAGTAGTTTGTGAGTTGTTTGGTCACTAACCCTTCCGTTAGTTTGGTTATTAAGGGAATGGATGCTACTGGCCTGTAGTTGGTTAGTTCGCTGGCACTTTTCTTTGCGTCTTTTGGTATGGGGGTTAGTAGAATATTTCATTTTTCCTTCGGGAAGAGTCCATTTTGTAACATATAATTCAAGTGTTTCGTTATGTCTGTTATAAATTGTTGAGGAGTGGATGTCATAAGGTTGTTTGGACATATGTCTAGTTTGCAATGAGATTTGGCAAATCTTTTGAGCATTTGGGAGACGATATCCTCTGATAGTGTCTCAAAGTTGGTCCAAGCTCTCTCTGCTGGGTAAATGTCAGGGTCTGGATCTAGGCAGTCAAGGAGTTCAGCATAGTCGATGGTACTGACAGTTATCTTAAGACGTAGTTGTACGATTTTCTCGTTAAAGTATTTCGCGAGATTGTCTGCTCCTGGTGCATCTTTGCTGTTGGTTGTGACTGGTGTGGTATCTAGTAGTTTGTTCATGAGTTGGAAGAGTTTATGTGTGTCCTTGTAGTTTGGTCCAATTATAGTTTTGTACTATAATCTTTTAGTTTGTCTTATAGTATATTTGTACTTTCTTTGGAGTTGTTTCCAGGCGTTAAGTGTGGGGTCGTCTTTCTTTTATTCCATGCACGTTCTAACCTTCTAACTTGTGTTTTAATTTTTTTCTGCTCTTCATTGAACCATGGTATTGAATTCTTTCTGTGTGAGGTTCTGGTTTGGGTTGGAGCGATGCTGTCTAATATTGATCTGCACCTGTCATCCCATTCTAAGAGGAATTGGATTGTATCTGCTTTTATTGTCCATTCGTTGTGGTAGATCTGTTGCCATAATTTTACCAGGTCTATTTTTCCTCTCGTGGTATAGGTTTTTCGTTCTTGTTTATTCGGTGAGTCTTTCCTTCGCCATTGGAGGGAGATGTTTGCTTTATAGTGGTCTGACCATGGTGCGGGTGTCTGTTAGTATAAGGTTTGAGTCGGGGTTAAATTTGTGTGTGACAATATCTAGTGTGTGTCCTTTGATGTGAGTTGGCTGCGTGTTTGTCCTGTGAAGATCCCATAGTTATAGGGATTCTTCGTATTCTTGGGTGTTTGTTGAGTTGAGATCTTCAAGGTGTAGGTTGATGTCTCCTATTATGATAAGATTTGAGGTGGAGACACATGTGTTCGAGATAAAGTTCATGAAGTGTGTTTGGGAGTCTTGCCAGTTGCCTGGAGGTCTGTAGAGCAGGACTGCGTTAAGGTGTTCCTGCAGTTTAGGGTGATTGATTCTTACCAAGGCGATTTCAAGTTGTGGCAGAATGGATTCGGCTGTAGCTGTGATGGTGAACTCGGATTTGTATATTATGGCTATTCCTCCTCCTCTTTTTCCGTTTCTTGTCCAGTGGATGATTTTGTATTCTGGTGGACATAGATCTAAAATTATGGGGTCTTTAAGGTCATGAATCCAGGTTTCAGCGATGAATAGGAGGTCGAGATTGTCTATGGTGATCCAGTCTGTTATAGTCTCTGTTTTATTTACTACTGATCTGGCGTTTATGTATCCCATTTGTATTGGTCGATAAGGTTCAGTTTGGGACATGGTTGTGTTGATTTTTATTATTTGTCTATTTTCTTGGTATCTGTTTCTGTTGTGTCCTTTCTTGCTTTTCAGTTGTTTCCGAATGTATTTGTTCTTCCTTTTAGTTGGTTGTTATTCTTTTGGGCTGGTGAGCTGTTATAGGGTTGTCTGTAGGGTTTATGTGCTGTGGGTGGGTTGTCGTTTATATTGGGAGTTGTCCGTGCGTGGTAGATTAGGGGAAGGAAGTAGATTATCATGAGCAATTTGTTGATGTTCATGTTGGCAGTAATTGGTAATGGTTGGTAGTGCCTGGTAGTGTTAGTGAATGAATGAATGAAGTTTTGTGTGAGCGTCAGGCGGTATCCACGTTAAACATATGTAAACATTTATTAGCATTATAGTTATACAGTATATTTATACAATGCATTGATTTCTACTCTATATAACTTGCAAGGAATTTTTCCCTTATATAGCTTGCATATAACATAGGAGTTCAATAATATGTCCGTATTGTGAGATAGATAGAAAGAGTACAATGTATCAGTGATTGTAGCTTGCACATCCTAGAGAAAATACTGAGCTAGAAGGATATCACAAGCATTCAGTCAGTCTGTAGCATACAGTTCGGTTATACAATGGGTCAGTTATTGTGCCCTTCATAAGTTAGAGAGCCTACTGAGCTGGAAGGATAGTTCAGGTATTTAATCTGCCTGCAGCGAGTCATATAGTGAGTAAAGGAGTTATATTGTGTAACAATTTTAATTACCCTCCAACATAATCAGCAGTGAACCCTGCTATAGTTCTTTATTATGCTATCCTATGCTATCACATGTTAGGTAAGTGAAAAGACAGCTTCTAAGACATTGGATCTTAATATAGAGCATAAACATGTTATGATTTGCAAAGCGAGCATAGAATCAACAAGCAAGGTACTGATCCTATTACCGGTCTGTGTGTGGCTATAAGATGCATGGGGAGCTGCTTGGTGTTTTCAGTGCAGAAATTCAAGAGATGTGTTGAAAGCGGCTTTTTCTATCCTGAATTAGTTAGGTCCCAAGCTTTTTCGCTGCAGGTAGCGCCACGTGGACAGGACGCGACCTCGTGAGGTACAGGAGTCCAGGAGGTCTGGAAGTCGTGCCGCGGGCCTCGTGCGTGAGATGTCTGGATGCCCCCCCTCCCAACTGGAGGCCGTAGCATCTTGGCCCGGTGCTCCACTCAGACTGCGATCCAGCCTGGTCAGTGGGCGACCGCTTCCCAGGGCCGATCCGGCCCAGGATCCAAACAGGGGTGCTCAGCTCTGGCCCGACCTCTCCTTGTGCCCACGTCTCAGTCTGGTCAACGGGCAGCTGCCACCGGCGGGGTATGCTCCGCCTCGTGTCTGGACGAGGTCACTCGATCATTCCAGTCGCCTCTGCTCAATCATCAGGGTTGGGCGGACATGGGTGCTGTGACTGTGCCGAGGTTGACCAGCCACTCCGCAGCGCTTCGGGCCCCTTCCGGGCCATCCTCCACTCAGGCGGCGTGCTCCGCTGGGGGCGCCCGTGGCAAGTTGAACGTGTGCTTCGCGATCACTGGCCTCCGCTACTTCACTGATCGCCAGGGACCTCGGCTCAGGTGAGTGCTCAGGTGGCCGGGGCGTTCGCCACCCTGGCTCTCCGTGGGCTCTGCGAATTTGGACCAGGACGTCCACGGCGTCGCTTCCAGAGTCAGCTGCTCGCTCGTTGTTCTGGACGGTCAGATCGAGTGGCTGCTGATTGCAGTCTCCACCGTGGAGTTCCCCGGTATCGTCCGGAGGAGCTCTTCTCAGTTCGTCCTGTCGGCCATCTTTAGCCATCTGAATATATCAATGTGTATCTGGATTTTCAAAAGGCTTTTGACAAAGTACCTCATGAAAGACTCCAGAGGAAATCAGAAAGTCATGGAATAGGCGGTCATGTCCTATTTTGGATTAAAAACTGGTTAAAAGATTGAAAACAGAGTAGGGTTAAATGGTCAGTATTCTCAATAGAGAAGGTAGATAGTGGAGTTCCCCATGGGTCTGTGCTGGGACCGCTGCTTTGTAACATATTTATAAATGATCTACAGATGGGAATAACTAGTGAGGTAATTAAATTTGCTGATGACACAGTTATTCAAAGTTGTTAAATCACACGAGGATTATGAAAAATTGCAAGAGGACCTTACGAAACTGGGAGACTGGGCATCCAAATGGCAGATGACGTTTAATGTGAGCAAGTACGGAGTGATGCATCTGGGAAAGAGGAATCCAATCTATAGGTATGTGATACAAGGTTCACCACCCAGGTAAAGTCATCATTGATGATATGTTGAAACCTTCTGCTCAGGGTGCAGCAGTGGCTAAGAAATCAAATAGAATGTTAGGTCACAGCAGCCATTTCCCAAGTGTAGCCACAAGGGGTAGGAGTGAGGGGGCTTCACTCCTGCCCCCCAATGACCCCATTATGATCACCAGGGAGATAGGTAGGCCTGGAGGTCCTACCTAGACCTTGGTGGGGGGGAGTGTGAGGACTTGTTCGAGGGGAAGGGGAGGTGCTCTGTGTTTGCAGGCTAGGTGGAAGGGGAGAGGGGGCAATTTCAGAGGCCAAGAGGGGGATCAGGTTGGCTTTTAAGGACAAATCTAGTCATGTGAGTCCCAGCCAATATTCAGCTGGCTGAATATTAGCCAGGACCCGCATAGGCTCCGGTGGCCTTCCCCATCTAATTTAGTCCCCGGTATTCAGTTCTGGTGCCTGGATATGGTCCTGTACTGACCACTGTTGGCTGAAATTTAAAAGGAATATGATAAATACAGAGGATCTGTAATGAGAAGAGGATGGAAACCAAATTTGCACTCAGACCACTAAAAATGACTTGCACTTTAAAGGAGGCATGGGGGGGGGGGGGAGGGGAGAACCTGCAGAGAGCAGTAGCAGGTACAACTGTAACCACTTTACTGAGCAGAGTGGGTGGGCCACACTGGTCTTTATCTGTTGTTTATTATGTTATTGTAACCCCCCTGTTAAATTGGCATTACTAAAGAGAGTGAGTCCCTGTGAAGAGTCACTGCGGGGAGTATACTAATGGCGTCCTATTATAAAATTAACCCCACATGACCAAAGGTTATGTGGACAAAATGGAGTAGCACTAAAGGCAATATTCATCCACTATCCCAGTGGCGTTCCTGGGGGGGGCGGTGGGTGCTGTCCGCCTCGGGTGCACGCCGCTGGGGGGGTGCCGTGCGCGCCTGTCCTTCGTTCGTTCCATGCTCCCTCTGCCCCGGAACAGGTTACTTCCTGTTCCGGGCAGAGGGAGCATGGAACGAACGAAGGACAGGCGCGCGGCACCCCCCCCCCCCCCCAGTGGCGTGCACCCGGGGGGGGTCTTTTGCAGGGGGGGTGTCCTTTCACCGGGGGGGGGGGGGGAGGGCGCTGCATCCGGGGGGGGGGGGGGCGCTGCACCCGGGGGGCAGGGCGCATCAGCGATCCGCCCCAGGTGTCAGCCCCCCTAGGAACGCCACTGCACTATCCACATAATTTACCTACTAAGTCTGAAAGCAGAAATCACAGGCCTAACTTTATATAGATAAATTATCTTTACAAAGGTAAGACTGTATAGTCAGAGATCTGATTTATCTGGATAGTCTGGTTGAATATGCTAATAAGATACCTGTATAAATAACTTATACAGTGATCTTTATGTGTTTGGCATCTGGCTGAATATTGTCTTCTGTACTACTATATTGCTTTTGCAGTTATCAATAGCTCTTTTGACTGCATTTGATCTAGTTGACCATACCCTGCTTCTTCGCTGCCTATCCTCTATAGGCATTGCAGGCTCCATTCTAGACTAGTTTACCATTTTGTCAAAATCACTCCTTTAAAATCTATACATCCTCTCTACTCTCATGTTCACTCATTTGCGGAATGCCTCAGGTCTCCATCCTCTCTCCAACTCTATTCAACCTTTTTCTTAGTCCTCTGCTACACTTATATAGATACATGGTATCAGCGCATACTGTTATGCTGATGACATCCTTCTTGTTCACTACACCACTTCTGACTCCCTTGACCTTTATCCACTTCAGTCTTGTTTGAAGGATGTTGCTTCCTGGCTTCACAATCAGTGCTTTGATTTAAATTCCAGTAAGGTGACTGTTTGCTGGTTGACCAGACACTCTCCTGTACCAGACTTTAGTTTCACTCTTTTCAATCTACCTGTAACACCGGTTGATTCTTTCTGCTACCTGGGTATAATTCTTGATTCTAAATTGTCCTTCTCAGAACACGTTTCATTTGTTCTGCGTGCAAGCTTTTCAGCTCTATGTCAGCTGTGTTTTGTCTGCAGCTACCTACACAATGACTTATTACACTCCTTATTTCATGTTTTTATCACATTCTGTCTTGACTACTGTAAGTGTGTGTATGCTGGAATTCATAAGCATGAACTGAGAAAACTGCAAAGTTTGCAAAATACGATGGCATGTGTGTTGTGCCATGCTAGATGCTGAGATCATGTTTCACTGTTACTCTGTCTACTTCATTGGTTACCTGTTGAATTTAGAACTAAATTTAAAATACTGTCACTTATGCATAAAGCTCTACATACCAGCATTCCCCCTTACCATCCCTTAAGTTCATACCCATTTCCTTCGCTTGATAAATTACTTTAGACTTTAGGCCCTTCCCAAGCTTGCTGGGAATCTACTAGGCACAGTGCGCTTTTTTACTTAGCACCATCGCTCTGGAATGCCCTACCACTTTCTATACATTCTGATCTCTCTTACACACAGTTTAGATCCACTGTAAAAACTCACTTTTTTCAACTAGCATTTCCCACTTAGTACAGGAGGAGAAAGGTTTGAGGTGGATAGCCGTGCTGTTGAGTGGTTAAGTTCAGGATCTCTGTCCAAGAACATGAACTGATAGCTTTACTGAATTGATTGTTATACTTTTGTGTGCATTGTGACCTTTTCTATTATCTGATGGAGTTCTTTGCAGTCTTTTAAATTTATTTTCTGTATTGTAAACAGCCTTGATATGTCCCCCATATTAGGTGCTATATTAAGTTTGAATAAATGATAAACGATGCAATTAAATATATCCATAATTTTGTTGTTCTTCAGTTCACCAGCTGATGGCAGCACTGAACTGTGTTAATGGCTTCCAAATAGAAAACCTTCAGTACCACTGACACATTTTATAACCTGCAAGATATTAAAAAATAACAAAAATAAGCACTCATATTATGTAAGCTTCATTTTTCATGGGGCATAGAAATTGGAACTGAGACAACCAGGTGGTGATATGCATGACTTCAGTGATATTTTAGAAAGGTTTTTCCAAATTCTTGCAGGAGTGCCCATGTATTTGCCAGCATATGCAGTGGGAAAAGCCATTTTCCAAATATACATAATAGGTGTTGGTATGTACATGTGGCAGTGTTGATTTTGCAGCTTCCATATACAAATGGCACCACTTCCATATGTAGCTGTCCCATTTAATAAACCTGCACATGTAAGTGCTGCCAGTTAAGTAGTGAGGCTACAATTCTAACTTGGTTTTATTTTGGAGGATGAATTGAACAATGAGGTACATAAGTACATAAGTATTGCCATACTGGGAAAGACCAAAGGTCCATCGAGCCCAGCATCTTGTTTCCAACAGTGGCCAATTCAGGTCACAAATACCTGGCAAGATCCCAAAATAGTACAAAACATTCTATACTGCTTATCCCAGAAATAGTGGATTCTCCCCAAGTCCATTTAATAATGGTCTATGGACTTTTCCTTTAGGAAGCCGCCCAAACCTTTTTAAAACTCCGCTAAGCTAACCGCCTTTACTGGCAACAAATTCCAGAGTTTAATTACACGTTGAGTGAAGAAAAATTTTCTCCGATTTGTATTAAGGAGAATGACTCCCATAATCTCGTGTGTAAAGTTCTGGCCAAAATAAGCACTTATTTTAAAATCTATGAATGCCTTTGAGCTGGTATAAATTCTGACACAGATATTTTCCTCATACACGTGTATTCCCTTTGTAAAATAAGGAACAATTCTATATTTTATTTCCTCCCAATCTATACTCAAACTATGCCCCCTTGGAATTTCTTCATGGTCTGGATCTCCACACGTTAATAGTAGCTTTCTGAAATCAATATTTAGTATGAAAAATAATGGAGTCGCTACTGAAAGAAAGGATAGTTAACTTTCTAGAAGCCGACAGCTTACAGGGCCCAAGGCAACATGGCTTTACCAAAGGAAAATCCTGCCAAACGAATCTTATTGACTTCTTTAACTGGGTGACCAAAGAACTGGATGAAGGACATGCGCTAGATGTAATGTACTTGGACTTCAGCAAAGCCTTTGATACAGTCCCCCATAGAAGACTCGTGTGTTCAATTCTGGTCGCCGCATCTCAAGAAAGATATAGTAGAATTGGAAAAGGTGCAGCGAAGGGCGACTAAAATGATAGCGGGGATGGGACGACTTCCCTATGAAGAAAGACTAAGGAGGCTAGGGCTTTTCAGCTTGGAGAAGAGACGGCTGAGGGGAGACATGATAGAGGTATATAAATAATGAGTGGAGTGGAACAGGTGGATGTGAAGCGTCTGTTCACGCTTTCCAAAAATACTAGGACTAGGGGGCATGCGATTAAACTACAGTGTAGTAAATTTAAAACAAATCGGAGAAAATCTTTCTTCACCCAACATGTAATTAAACTCTGGAATTCATTGCCGGAAAATGTGGTGAAGGCGGTTAGCTTAGCAGAGTTTAAAAAGGGGTTGGACGGTTTCCTAAAGGACAAGTCCATAAACCGCTACTAAACGGACTTGGAAAAATCCAAAATCCCAGGAATAACATGTATAGAATGTTTGTACGTTTGGGAAGCTTGCCAGGTGCCCTTGGCCTGGATTGGCCGCTATCGTGGACAAGATGCTGGGCTCGATGGACCCTTGGTCTTTTCCCAGTATGGCATTACTTATGTACTTATGTACTTATGAATAAGCTGAAACGGTTGAACTTAGGACTGAAAGTGGTGAACTGGATAAGAAACTGGTTGGTGGTAAATGGAATCTGCTCGGAGGAAATGAAGGTGAGCAGTGGAGTTCCTCAGGGGTCGGTGCTGGGGCTTATTTTGTTTAATATATTTGTGGGAGATATTCCTGAAGGACTGGAAGGAAAGGTTTGCCTTTTTGCGGATGACACGAAAATAGCCAATAGAGTGTATACCCTGGAGGGAGTAGAAACGATGAAAAGGGATCTCCGAACCTTAGAAGAATGGTTGAGGGTCTGGCAGTTAAAATTTAATTAACATCAAGTACTCCAGATCCTAAAGTTTTATACTTATTTTACTGTATCAGCTTACATTAACACATATTATCCTAAAGCTCACTCAGAATTCTCTCTCACTCCACATTCGTTACGTCATTCAGAAATACACATCAACATTCCTTTACGAATTTTAACATTGATCTTGTCAGTCCACCTCACTTTAATGCCAAGAAGTGTAGAGTGATGCACTTGGGGTGCAGAAACCCGAAAGAGAGATACCGAATAGGAAAAAACCCGAAAGAGAGATCCCGAATAGGAAGGGAGAGATTAGTAAGCTTGACTCAGGAGAGAGACCTTGGGGTGTTGGTGTCTGAGGATATGAAGGTGAAAAAACAATGTGACAAGGCGATGGCCGTGGCCAGAAGGATGCTAGGCTGCGTAGAGAGGGGTGTAACCAGCAGAAGAAAGGAGGTGTTGATGCCCCACTTGGAGTATTGTGTTCAGTTTTGGAGACCATATCTTGCTAAAGATGTAAAAAGACTGGAAGCGGTGCAAAGAAAAGCTACAAAAATGGTATGGGATTTGTGTTGCAAACCGTACGAGGAGAGACTTGCTGACCTGAACATGTATACCTTAGAGGAAAGGAGAAACAGGGGTGACGTGATACAGACATTCAAATATTTGAAAGGTATTAATCTGCAAATAACCTTTTTCTGAGATGGGAAGGTGGTAGAACTAGAGGACATGAATTGAGGTTGAAGGGGGGCAGACTCAGGACTAATGTCAGGAAGTATTTTTTCACGGAGAGGGTGGCGGATATGTGGAATGCCCTCCTGCGGGAGGTGGTGGAGATGAAAACGGTAATGGAATTCAAACATGCGTGGGATAAACACAAAGGAATCCTGTTTAGAAGGAATGGTTCCGCGGAATCTTAGCGGAGATTGGGTGGCAACGCTGGTAATTGGGGAAAAAAATGGGAGCTGGGCAGACTTCTACGATCTATGCCCTGATTGTGACTGAATAGACAGGGATGGGCTGGAGTGTAAATTTTAAGGGGCTTCTACGTTAGCTTCAGAACTTAGTACAAGAACAGTGCTGGGTAGACTTCTATGGTCTGTGCCCTGAGAAAGGCAAGGACAAATCAAACTCAAGTATACATATAAAGTATATTTAAGAAGAAATCCACCAAGAGACGGAGAACGCAAAACGCCCCAAGGTAGATACAACAGTACAACAAAAAAAACGTGGGAGAGCAACCAAGGATTCCAAAGACTGGAAGATGAATATTGATAAGAAAGTTTATTGAAGTATGAAGACTCGACACAACGTCGTGTTTCAGCCATTAGGCCTGCATCAGCTCCTCGGCAGTGGCCCAAGGGCTCACAAACCTAGTTCCTGCCGTGAAAACGTGACAGGACCGTACAGGTCTTTATCTGCCATCATTTACTATGTTACTATATTATTATTTATAGTACATGTAAATGACACTATTTATATGTGGATATACATCTAAAATAATGGCCATTGTGAGAAGAACTATTTAGCTTGTATCAGTACAGTGAAAACAACTTTAAAAGTAAAAAGCTGTTATCTGGTAATATGAACATTTTTTTTTATTTGAAGCCATAAAAATGCCACGCAAGTTCATCAATGGGTACTTGTGTTACTGGATGATCCATTTTAATTGGAAGTTGTGTATCTGAATGCCATCCTGAGGAAGGGATACATAAATATGTCTATTTCGGTCTAATGTGGGTTATAAATGTCATGAGTAAATAAATACATTAATTAAGAAAGCTGGAAACAATATAAGGTGAGTACTTCAGGAGAGCAATTCTACAAAGAGTACCTATGTGGAGCCTGTTCTATAAAGAAAACTAGGCATTACAGGCTAAGAATTTTAGGTGTGATATTTTACACCAACCATAGAGTTGGTAAAAATGTTTGTGCTTAGATTAGCTAGAAATATGCATATATTATAGTATCCTATAATTTATACATGTAACTGTGCACCCCACTCATGCTCTGCCCAGAATCTGCTCATGTGTATGCCCACTTTCAAGCTATGTGCCAACACATTTATCTGCCATTTTATAGAGTAGCACGTTTGTATACACATATATGCATATACAGTATGCCAGTATTCTGTTCATTTATGTGCATTCTTGGCACCTTCTTTATAAAATTACCATCTAGATGCCTAATGAAAGTTGAATGAACATCTTCTAAAAAGCCCTCATTTCAAGGCACATTTTCACTTTAATACAGTCACCTACTTCCCCATTTCATTCATTTCTATAGGCTTCAGCGGCTTCAATGGTTTAACACTGTAATTATTACATTTATTTCCCTAAAATGATGCATTTGGTTCACCTGATATTTCAGGGGGAGGGGGGGAACTGACTGTGGGGTACATAAGTACATAAGTAATGTCATACTGGGAAAAGACCAAGGGTCCATCGAGCCCAGCATCTTGTCCACGACAGCGGCCAATCCAGGCCAAGGGCACCTGGCAAGCTTCCCAAACGTACAAACATTCTATACATGTTATTCCTGGGATTTTGGATTTTTCCAAGTCCGTTTAGTAGCGGTTTATGGACTTGTCCTTTAGGAAACCGTCCAACCCCTTTTTAAACTCTGCTAAGCTAACCGCCTTCACCACATTTTCCGGCAATGAATTCCAGAGTTTAATTACACGTTGGGTGAAGAAATATTTTCTCCGATTTGTTTTAAATTTACTACACTATAGTTTAACCGCATGCCCCCTAGTCCTAGTATTTTTGGAAAGCGTGAACAGACGCTTCACATCCACCTGTTCCACTCCACTCATTATTTTATATACCTCTATCATGTCTCCCCTCAGCCGTCTCTTCTCCAAGCTGAATAGCCCTAGCCTCCTTAGTCTTTCTTCATAGGGAAGTCGTCCCATCCCCGCTATCATTTTAGTTGCCCTTCGCTGCACCTTTTCCAATTCTACTATATCTTTCTTGAGATGCGGCGACCAGAATTGAACACAATACTCAAGGTGCGGTCGCACCATGGAGCGATACAACGGCATTATAACATCCTCACACCTGTTTTCCATACCTTTCCTAATAATACCCAACATTCTATTCGCTTTCCTAGCCGCAGCAGCACACTGAGCAGAAGGTTTCAGTGTGTTATCGACGACGACCCCCAGATCCCTTTCTTGGTCCGTAACTCCTAACGTGGAACCTTGCATGACGTAGCTATAATTCGGGTTCTTTTTTCCCACATGCATCACCTTGCACTTGCTCACATTAAACGTCATCTGCCATTTAGCCGCCCAGTCTCCCAGTCTCGTGAGGTCCTCTTGTAATTTTTCACAATCCTGTCGCGAGTTAACGACTTTGAATAACTTTGTGTCATCAGCAAATGTAATTACCTCGCTAGTTACTCCCATCGCTAAATCATTTATAAATATATTAAAAAGCAGAGGTCCTAGCACAGACCCCTGAGGAACCCCACTAACTACCCTTCTCCATTGTGAATACTGCCCATTTAACCCCACTCTCTGTTTCCTATCCTTCAACCAGTTTTTAATCCACAATAGGACATTTCCTCCTATCCCATGACCCTCCAATTTCCTCTGTAGCCTTTCATGAGATACCTTGTCAAACGCCTTTTGAAAATCCAGATACACAATATCAACCGGCTCCCCTTTGTCCACATGTTTGTTTACTCCTTCAAAGAATTGAAGTAAATTGGTCAGGCAAGATTTCCCCACACAAAAGCCGTGCTGACTCGGTCTCAGTAATCCATGTCCTCGGATGTGCTCTGTAATTTTGTTTTTAATAATAGCCTCTACCATTTTCCCCGGCACCGACGTCAGACTCACCGGTCTATAATTTCCCGGATCTCCCCTGGAGCCTTTTTTAAAAATGGGCGTTACATTGCCCACCCTCCAATATTCCGGTACCACGCTCGATTTTAGGGATAAGTTGCATGTCACTAGCAGTAGCTCCGCAAGCTCATTTTTCAGTTCTATCAGTACTCTAGGATGAATACCATCCGGTCCAAGAGATTTGCTACTCTTCAGTTTGCCGAACTGCCCCATTACGTCCTCCAGGTTTACCGTGAAGTCAGTAAGTTTCTCCGACTCGTCCGCTTGAAATACCATTTCCGACACCGGTATCCCACCCAAATCTTCCTCGGGGAAGACCGAAGCAAAGAATTCATTCAGTCTCTCCGCTACGTCTTTGTCTTCCTTAATTGCCCCTTTTACTCCTCGGTCATCCAGCGGCCCAACCGATTCTTTTGCCGGCTTCCTGCTTTTAATATACCGAAAAAATTTTTTACTATGTTTTTTGCCTCTAATGCTATCTTTTTTTTCGTAATCCCTCTTGGCCTTCTTTATCTGCGCCTTGCATTTGCTTTGACACTCCTTATGCTGCTTCTTGTTATTTTCAGACGGTTCCTTCTTCCATTTCTGAAGGCGAACCTATAGGAGCTTCTTGTATGATAAGAGTTGCTTGTACTCTATTCTATTCTTTTTAATTATGTTTTTCAAAAGTCTTGAATATAATTTATTTATTTATTTACTAGTAAAAAAGGCCCGTTTCTGACACAATTGAAACGGGCGCTAGCAAGGTTTTCCTCGGAGTGTGTATGTTTGAGAGAGTGTGTGTGAGAGTGACTGTGTGAGAGAGAGAGAGTGAATCTGCAAGTGTGTGTGTGTGACAGAGAGAGTGAGACTGGGTGCGAGTGTGTCTGTGAGAGAGAGTGTGTGTGCCTGGGGCCCCTCCCTCCCACCCAGTTCCAGTGTCCCCCCTCCCTCCGAGTTCCAGGGTCGTCCCCCCATTTTTTAAAAAGTTTTTGTACAGGTGGTGCATTCCCCCCTCTTCCCCTATTGTCCCCCTCCTCCAAGTTCCAGACCCCCCTCCCTCCCTCCGAATTCTAGACCCCTCCCCCCTTTGAATTCCAAGACCCCCCTCCGAGTTCCAGACCCCTCCTGCTCTCCGAGTTCCAGACCCTACCTCCCTGCCTCCCTCTCTCCGATTTGCAGACCCCCACTCCCTCTCTCCAAGTTCCAGCCCCACCTCCCTGCCTCCCTCCCTCCAATTTGCAGACCCCCCTTCCTCTGATTTGCCCGCCCCCCCTCCGAGTTCCAGACCCCTGGACCCCCCCTGCCGCGACCCTCTCGAGCCCCCCTTCCCACTGCCAACCCTCGGGGCTTCGGAGCCCATCTGTGAAGAAAGTTACGGACACAGGCAGGCAGACGCATAGAACATTGGGGGTGAGAATTATATAGACGCGTCATAAATTGGTCTAGTGACATCAGCTAGGGCTTCAGAGCCCATCTGTGAAGAAGTTACGGACACAGGCAGGCAGACGCATAGAATGTTGAAGGTGAGAATTACTATATAGGATTGGTTGCATTTGTATCCCACATTACCACCACTCTTTGCAGGCTTCGATGTGGCTTACATTATGCCGTAATGGCGATCGCCATTTCCGGAATGAGAATACAAAGTGGCATTGCATTAAAGTTCATAAGTGACAGAGTAGATTAAGCAGTCAATTATAGAGAATTCATATTCAGAATGGGAAATAAAGTGGTATTACATTAAAGTTCATTCATGACAAAGTAACTCAAGCAGTCAAGTATAGAGTTCGGTTTTGTCCAGTTCTGGTATGAGTTTCGTTGTCTGGTATTTAGGATGGATCATTGTGGTATGCCTTATTGAACAGGTTGGTTTTTAGTGATTTACGGAAGTTTGTTAGGCCGTGCATTGTTTTTATGACGTTTGGTAGTGCATTCCATCAAGCCCGGCATCCTGTTTCCAACAGTGGCCAATCCAGGTCACAAATACCTGGCAAGATCCCAAAAAGTACAAACATTTTATGCTGCTTATCCCAGAAAAAAAGCAGTGGATTTTCCCCAAGTCCATTTTAATAATAGTCTATGGACTTTTCCTTTAGGAAGCTGTCCAAACCTTTTTTAAACCCTGCTAAACTAACCACCTTTAACACATTCTGTGGCAATGAATTCCAGAGTTTAATTACACGTTGAGTGAAGAAAACGTTTCTCTAAATCGTTTTAAATTTACTACTTTGTAGCTTCATTGAACGCCCCCTAGTCTGAGTATTTTTGGAAAGAGTAAACAGATGCTTCACGTCTACCCTTTCCACTCCACTCATTATTTTATAGACCTCTATCATATCTTTCCTCACCTGTCTTTTCTCCAACCTGAAGAGCCCTAGACGCTCTAGCCTTTCCTCATAGGGAAGTCGTCCCATCCCCTTTATCATTTTTGTCGCCCTTCTCTGCACCTTTTCTAATTCCATTATATCTTTTTTGAGATGCGGTCACCAGAATTGAACACAATATTTGAGGTACGGTCGCACTATGGAGCGATACAAAGGCATTATAACGTCCTCATTTTTGTTTTCCATTCCTTTCCTAACATTCTATTTGCTTTCTTAGCTGCCACAACACACTGAGCAGAAGGTTTCAATGTATCATCAACGATGACACTTAGATCTCTTTCTTGGTCGGTGACTGTAGGTAAATCACAGGTGATACTTATCGGAGAAATCTCCCCCCAGTGTCATCTGTGCCCAAGGTTCCCCACAGAATTATTTGCAAGCCAAATACTCTGTTTTCTGTCTAGGGAAGGGGTGGAATCTTGGATTGGCACCCAGCCAATACTTCCGATATGAACAGAACTGCAAAACCCAGCTGGAATATATATTAGATGTTATTATAGATATATAAAGGAAAGTATACAAAATAGCTGATATGCAATACAAAAATAACTGTTACAAAATATATTGTCACAACTACACACTAATTCCTTACTGGTTACTAGATAAATCACACCACTGAATGGTAATACTACAACTATGTTACGAAGTAGTACGGTTATTAGCAGCTTATCTCCTGACCACGGTTATGACTATAAACCAGCCTTATGCTCAGGTAATCACCACTCACTAAACCCAGACTAATAGGAAATAAATCACTGCATCTCTCACCAGGCTGTGTCTTGGGCAGTCTCTCGGGAGTTGGCACAGGATACTTCTCTAGGCTCAAGCTGATTTTCACAGCGAGTCTTAGTCTCTGAGATAGGACAGGTACTCTGCAGCAAACAGGGGGCACAGGTCACTCTGTGTTGGTACAGCTGAACCAACGATACTTCCTCCAGATACATAGTTCACAAGATGGTGGACCTTATCAG
Organism: Microcaecilia unicolor; assembly: GCF_901765095.1. Classification (NCBI taxonomy): domain Eukaryota; kingdom Metazoa; phylum Chordata; class Amphibia; order Gymnophiona; family Siphonopidae; genus Microcaecilia; species Microcaecilia unicolor. Next base: position 146,319,419 of record NC_044037.1, read on the forward strand.
GTCTCTCTCTCTCTCTCTCTCTCTCTCTCTCTCTCTCGTCTTCTTGTCAGCTTCCTCCTTCTTCCAAGGATTCCGAACAACTAACTTCTTTCTGTTCCCACTTTCCTGAGTCCCTGATTCACAGGTGTCCAGACGGGACCAATCTGGATCCTCCTCAGCTCACTGCATGGCAAGAAGCGACCGTTGTTCTTGACCTTCAAGTTGTTACATTGTGGTATGCATGTTCTGCTTCTCACCCAGCTTGCTGGAGCCATGTCTCACTCCCTCTCAGCTTCTCAGGGAGATAAAGGGGGGGGGGGGGCTGGTTGCCCACAGCATGTCCTTGGTGTTACATGACTGCTAGTGATTTTCCAGAAAGCTGAATTAGCTAAATCACTGATGTGCAGGTCATAGGTTGCAGACTCCATCTTGATGTCATAGGATTATACAGGCCAAGACCAGCAAGGTGAGACACACAGGGAAATACCCCTATAGACTCCTAACATGGAACCTTGCAATACGTAGCTATAGTTCGGGTTCCTCTTTCCCACATGCATCACTTTGCACTTGCTCACATTAAATGTTATCTGCCGTTTAGACGCCCAGTCTCATAAGGTCCTCTTGTAATTTTTCACAATCCTCTCGCGATTTAACAACTTTGAAAAACTTCGTGTCGTCCGCAAATTTAATTACCTCACTAGTTACTCCCATATCTAGGTCATTTACAAATATGTTAAAAAGTAGCGGTCCCAGCACAGACCCCTGGGGAACCCCATTATCTACCCTTCTCCATTGAGAATACTGACCATTTAACCCTACTCTGTTTTCTAACTTTTAACCAGTTTTTAATCCACAATAGGACACTACCTCCTATCCCATGACTCTCCAATTTCCTCTGGTACTTTGTCAAACACCTTTTGAAAATCCAGATACGCAATATCAACCAGCTCACCTTTATCCACATGTTTGTTCACCCCTTCAAAGAAATGTAATAGATTGGTGAGGCGTGATTTCCCTTCACTAAATCCATGTTGGCTTTGTCTCATTAATCCATGCTTTTGAATATGCTCTGGAATTTTGTTCTCTATAAAATAGCCTCTAAAATTTTGCCTGGCACTGACGACAGGCTCACCAGTCTATAATTTCCCAGATCTCCTCTGAAACCTTTTTTAAAAAATCGGCGTTACATTGGCGACCCTCCAATCATCTGGTACCACGCTCAATTTTAAAGATAAATTACATATTATTTATTTATTTGTAACATTTATATCCCACATTTTCCCACCTATTTGCAGGCTCAATGTGGCCTACATTGTTCCATAATGGTGATCACCAATTCCGGCAAAAGAGAAAATACATAGTTAAGATGGAGGTGACAGAGTGGATTAAATATTCAGGTAAAGAAAGTTCATTTTCATGCTGAGAAGTTAAAGGTATAAGATTAAACTTCAAACGTGATAAATCAGTTTGAACAATCAGAAATAATAAACTTCAATCGTGATAAATCAGTTTGAACAAACAGAAATAATAAACTTCAATTGTGAATAGATTAGTTTGAACAATCAGAAAATTAAAGGTTACGTTTTCTGAAGTTCCGGTGGAAATTTCTTACTGGTGTGTAGGATGGATCTTAGTGATATGCCTTTTTGAATAGGTTGGTTTTCAGTAATTTTCGGAAATTATTACTAACAATAGTTCTGCAAGTTCATTTTTCAATTCTGTCAGTACTCTGGGATGGATACCATCTGGTCCAGGAGATTTGTTACTCTTCAATTTGTCAAATTGCCCCATTACATCCTCCAGGTTTATAGAGATTTCATTCAGTTTCTCCGACTTGTCAGCTTTGAATACCATTTCTTGCACCGGTATCTCTCCCAAATCTTCCTCTGTGAAGACCGAAGCAAAGAATTCATTTAATCTCTCCACTATGACTTTGTCTTCCCTGATCGCCCCTTTTACCCCTCAGTCATCTAGCAGTCCAACCAATTCTTTTGCCGGCTTCCTGCTTTTAATAGACCTAAAAAAACTTTTACTATGTGTTTTTGCCTCCAACGCAATCTTTTTCTCAAAGTCCCTCTATTTGTACATGGCATGTGCAAAGAAACATTGTCTGAAACATATTTTATGCAGACAGATGTTTAGTTAGTGGAGTCCCAGGGATTATGTCTACACGGGGCTTTCTTGGACAAATATTACTACTACTACTACTTATCATTTCTAAAGCGCTACTAGACGTACGAAGCGCTGTACACTTGAACATGAAGAGACAGTCCCTGCTCGACAGAGCTTACAATCTAATTAGGACAGACAGACAGAACAAACAACAGATAAGGGAATATTAAAGTAAGGATGATAAAATAAGGGTTCTGAACAAAGTGAATAAGGGTTAGGAGTTAAAAGCAGCATCAAAAAGGTGGGCTTTTAGCTTAGATTTGAAGACGGCCAGAGAAGGAGCTTGACGTACCGGGCAGGAAGTCTATTCCAGGCATATGGTGCAGCAAGATAAAAGGAACAGAGTCTGGAGTTAGCAGTGGAGGAGAAGGGTGCAGATAAGAGAGATTTACCCAGTGAACGGAGTTCCCGGGGAGGAATGTAGGGAGAGATGAGAGTGGAGAGGTACTGAGGAGCTGCAGAGTGAATGCACTTATAGGTCAATAAGAGGAGTTTGAACTGTATGTGGAAATGGATAGGAAGCCAGTGAATTGACTTGAGGAGAGGGTTAATTTGAGCATAATGACACTGGCGGAATATTAGTCGTGCAGCAGAATTTTGAACAGATTGAAGAGGAGAGAGATGGCTAAGTGGGAGACCTGTGAGAAGCAAGTTGCAATAGTCTAAGCGAGAGGTGATAAGAGTATGGATGAGGGTTCTGGTAGTGTGCTCAGAAAGGAAAGGGCGAATTTTGCTGATATTATAGAGAAAGAAACGACAGGTTTTAGCAGTCTGCTGAATATGTGCAGAGAAGGAGAGGGAGGAGTCGAAGATGACCCCAAGGTTATGAGCTGATGAGACAGGAAGGATGAGAGTGTTATCCACAGAAATAGAGAATGGGGGAGGAGGAGAGGTTGGTTTAGGGGGAAAGATGAGAAGCTCAGTCTTAGTCATGTTTAGTTTCAGATGGCGCTGAGACATCCAGGCAGCAATGTCAGACAGGCAGGCTGATACTTTGGCCTGGATTTCGGCTGAGATTTCTGGAGTGTAGATCTGGGAGTCATCAGCATAAAGATGATACTGAAAACCATGGGATGAGATCAGAGTACCAAGGGAAGAAGTATAGATGGAGAAAAGAAGAGGTCCCAGGACAGATCCCTAAGGTACACCAACTGACAGTGGGATAGAAGTAGAGGAGGATCCACTAGAGTATACACTAAAGGTACACTGGGAGAGATAAGAAGAAAACCAGGAAAGAACAGAGCCCTGAAATTCAAGTGAGGACAGCGTATCAAGGAGTAGGCTGTGATCAACAGTGTCAAAAGCAGCAGATAGATCGAGAAGGATAACGATAGAATAGAGACCTTTGGATCTGGCCAGGAACAGATCATTGGAGACTTTAGCAGATCATGGGAGACTTATAATTTATATTTTAGTATATTGATACATACTGTACTGCTTAGACTAACTGGGCAGTACAAAGTGGTGTTCATTCTACATATAAGGAAAAGGAACTCCATTGTTCAATAGGAAAGAGTAAGGCATTCACATAATAAAGACCAAATAACCATGTAATCTTAGGAAAAGGGTTAGGAAGGATAGATAATATCAGTGTGTTTTTTCTAGCAAAAAAGGTGCCGGTACTCAAATGCTAGGCCACCCTTCAGGAGTGGGGTTTTCACTGATTGACCCACCCCATAATAGTCAGGCCCCCTGCAACCAATCACAGAATCCATGACAAGGCAGAATTGGTGTGTAGAGCCTGAGCTCTATCAATAAATCTTGGGTTCCATGTGTCAATTTTATCAGACAATGGAAAAGGTGCCGGTACTCAGTACCCCCAAGTACCCCCTCAAAAAAGCCCTGGATAGTATTGATATCAAGAGCAAGGTCAGAAGGGAAAAAGGGTAGGTGGCAAACCTTATGTGTCCGAGACTCCAAAATCTTGTATGAAAAGCCAGGTTTTGAGCTCTAATTTAAACTGTTTTATTGAGGTGTTACTACGTAATGAGAGTGGGAGATTATTCCAAACGTGCCTCAAAAGAAAGAAGAAAACACAATTTCTAGTTGATTCGAGGTATGCGAATTTGGGGTTTGGAAGGATCAGATGGTGATCATTAATTAAATGGAGAACTCAAGCAGGGGAACATGGTATTGTCAAAGAAGTTAAATAATCTGGGAGACCTATACAGAAGGCATTAAATGTCAGTATTACAACCTTGTAGATGATTCATTGATGAACTGACAGCCAATGGAATTGTTTTAGTAAGGGAGAGGTGTGATCATAGTGGTTAACAATTATGTTGCTACTAATTGGGTTTCTGCCAGGTACTTGTGACCTGAATTGGCCACTGTTGGAACCAGGATACTAGACTAGATGGACTATTGGTCTGACCCAGTATGGCTATTTTAATGTTCTTATGACAAACCATCCCAATGTACTCCGTGTATCATGGTTACATGGTTCCACTTGGCACTTCTGATGCTGGGTGATTAATGCTGTTCCATACAGCATGATGTGGTAGTGCTAGGGTATGAAAAAAATGTTTGCAAGCATTATCCACACCAATCCACCCCATAGGCTGCCCACCCTCAGCCTGCATCCCTCAACATCCAGGATCTGGATGATTCGGGCCAAATTAAATCATCATCACAGATAACATTTTCCATGTGCAAAGATTAAAATATGTGGTGATGTATCATTAAGGTACTGTGGCTGTCAGGTCCCAGGTTGAACACACAGACAACTGGTAGTAGGTCCCTTGAAAACTGGGGCCTGAGATAAATGTCCTGTCTAGTAAATTCAATGGCAGTGGACTAATTTTATTCACCCTGATCTGTATGTATACACATTAAATGATGTCACAAAGTATCAAAACATAGCATGTGTAACACATTTGCGATGTACTGCTCACATTCATAGGTTCTGATCCCTGCAGTTGTATCCAGTATTCAGGCTGGCAGGTCCATCCTTCCCCCAAGCCTACCGCGCCCCCCCCCCCCCCCCCACACACACACACAGCTGCCATCATGCATTCCACAGACAGATGTCACCCTTACCTCTGGCACCAGCCACCTTTTGGTGGATGCAATAAAACAGCAGTGGTTCATTGTTGCACAAGTGGTGTGTCTTTGATTTAATTGCCTCCAGCTCATGCAGGGTTTCAAATCATCTGTAAGGACCAAGATACCATTTACTATACCTTACGCTCAGAGATCTCTTACATATATCACACGTCAATGCCCCAGTGCTCACTACCTCTCTTCTATTCAGGTCATGTAAAACAAATCGGGTCACAGACAATGGTACCAGGCCAGTCATACTATTGTAGGGGCCACAGTACTAGGAGAGTGGGTGTTAGCAGATGACATTGTATTCAATATGCATTACACCACTTAGAGAACACATTCTAACAGTACCATTGTATGACCCACATATATACCAGGGTGATAATCTGTGCAATTCAGTCTTACCATTGAAGGCAGCTCTGGAACCATCTCCAGAGCTTTCTTGACTACTGTAGGATGGCCCTCCATACTCTCAGGTATAGTTGTTCCTCAAGCTGGATGACTGGATAGAGTTCCAAACTTTCCTCAGAATAGTTTGGCAGCCTTTTCTTTGGAGCCATGTTTGTGATGTGACTCCCGGCCACAGAAAGCACTGGAGAAGGATCAGGAGATCTGAGCACAGTACAACATGATCCTGGGTATATAGTGGCATAATACAACTCAAAACACAACATCTAGGTTTTTGATGAAAAGTAAAAAAGGGCATGCTGCTTATGTTAATTTTGAGTTTTAAGATTTTGTATTCACAAACTCCAGAGTTGCTTTGCCCTCTCATTCAACATTATATCTCAAATTGTGGATTATGGTCTATAGATCAGAACCATTTGGTAATTCCAAATAGGTCAGTTTTTTATAGGATAAGAAAGGGAATGAAGGCTTTCCAACAACAGGTTGTTGAAGAACGGAATAGGCTGTTCAAGAATGGAATACCATCACATTTAGCCTTTAGGAAGGCACTGCAAACTTATTTGTTTCCCAAATTTAAACTTTTGATTTTATGTGTTTTATTTATGCACTTTTATTATTTCATTGTATTGTTCACCATCTTGAATGGCAATTTGTTCGCCAAGAAGAAGGTATATAAAGTTTTATAAATAAATAAATAAATATAACCACTTAACAGGCTGTTTGTTCCTAGATATATAGAACCACATATCTAAGTACAATGTCATCTGCACCTAGGTACGTGGTTCTTGGAAACCCTGGCCATTTCCATATTTGCACCAGTTTGGCCCTGTGAGACATGAACTATGACTATGCTTGGAGGTACAACTAGCATGGTACAGTTGATGTCACTACCGATATTCAGCGCTGACTAGCCAGGCTGTAAGGCACCGATTTACATAAGAGCATAAGAACATAAGCATAGCCATACAGGGACAGACCAAAGGTTCATCAAGCCCAGCATCCTGTTTCTAACAGTGCCCAATCCAGATTACAAGTACCTGACAAGATTCCAAAACAGTACAATACATTTTATGCTGCTTATCCTAGAAATAAGTAATGGATTTTCCCCAAGGCCATCTTAATAATGGCTTATGGACCTTTCTTTTAGGAAGTTATCTAAACCTTTTATAAACCCTGCTAAGCTAACTGCTTTTACCACATTCTCTGGCAACAAATTCCAGAGTTTAAATAAGCATTGAGTGAAGAAATATTTTCTCCAATTTGTTTTAAATTTACTACTTTGTAGCTTCATTGCGTGCCCCCTAGTCCTAGTATTTTTGTAAAGAGTAAAAAAGCAATTCACGTCTACCTGTTCCACTCCTCTCATTATTTTATAGACCTGTATCATACCTCCCCTCAGCCGTCTTTTCTTCAAGCTGAAGAGCCCTAGCCACTTTAGCCTTTCCTCATAAGGAAGTCATCCCATCCCCTTTACTATTTTAATCACCCTTCCCTGTACCTTTTCTAATTCTACTATATCTTTTTTGAGATGCGGTGACCAGAACTGCACACAGTATTCAAGGTGCGGTCACACCATGGAGCGATACAGAGGCATTATAACTTCCTCATTTTTGTTTTCCTATCCTTTCCTAATAATTGTATGATAATACAATATATACCTAACATTCTATTTGCTTTCTTAGCCACCACTGTACCGATGACACCTAGATCCTTTTCCTGGTCAGTGACGCCTAATGTGGAAACTTGCATCACGTAGCAATAGTTTGGGTTCCTCTTTCCCACATGCATCACTTTGGACTTGCTCACATTAAACATCATCTTCCATTTGGAGCCCAGTCTCCCAAGGTCCTCTTGTAATTTTTCACAATCCTCTTGCGATTTAACAACTTTTAATAACTTGACGTCATCAGCAAATTTAATTACATCACTAGTTATTCCCATCTCTAGATCACTTATAAATATATTAAAAAGCAGCGGTCCCAGTACAGACCCACCTGCGGAACCCCACTATCTACCCTTCTCCATTAAGAATACTGACCATTTAACCCTACTCTCTCTATTCTATCTTTTAACCAGTTTTTAATCCACAATAGAACACTACTTCCTATCCCATGACTCTCCAATTTCCTCTGGATTCTTTCACGAGGTACTTTGCTATATGCCTTTTGAAAATCCATATACACAATATCGACCGGCTCATCTTTATCCACATATTCACCCCTTCAAAGAAATGTAATAGATTGGTGAGGCAAGATTTCCCTTCACTAATCCATGTTGGTTTTGTTTCATTAATCCATGGAATATATCTGGCCTGGGCTTCCAGGATGATATTTTTGAACAGCATCCACACCTGATGTAAATTGTTGACCTTTGCAGCTGCTTCTCTAAGTTTTTTTTTCACCATTCTTCTCATTTTATCAAAATGTCTCCATTTTGAAAGTTTAATGATAATGTATTGGATTTCCTGTGTGTACTTACTCTAGAGCTCATATCAAATCTGATCATGTTATGATCACTGTTATCAAGTGGCTCCAGCACTATTACCTCCTGCACCAGATCATGCGCTCTACTATGGACTAGGTCTAGAATTGTTCCTCCTCTTGTTGGCTCCTGAACCAACTGCTCCATAAAGCAGTCCTTGGTTTCATCAATGAATTTTACCTCCCTAGTATGCCCTAATGTTACATTTACCCAGTCAATATCAGGATAATTGAAATCACCCATTATTATTATTATGTCCCTAAGTTTGTTAGCCTCCCTAATTTCTAGGATATTCCTATCACTATCCTTTTCCCCTTTACACATAGAATTTCAATCCATATGGATTACAATATGCGTTTTGTGTCCTGCAGAATTTTTAGTCTATTCATTTCAAAGCCCTCCTTAACATAAAATGCTGTCCCTCCACCAATTCGATCCACCCTATCACTGCGATATAATTTGTATCCTGGTATGACAGTATACCACTGGTTATCCTCCTTCCACCAGGTCTCAGATATGCCTATTATGTCTATTTTTTTTTTCATTTAGTGCAATATAGTCTAACTCTCAACAAAATAAGAAGCACAAGTGAACCTTTCCTTTGTCCTATTCCTGGAGGTCCACTTGTGCTTCTTGTTTTCTTCTGTTCTTGGACTGTAGTTGTGACCCTCTCTTTTCTGTCCCTATATATTCTAACTCTCCCATCTTATTTCTTACGTTTGCATATAGACATTTCAAACTATGTTTGTTGTTCCTATTTACATCTTGCTTAGCACTTGACACTGATAATTTGCAATCTTGAAAATCTGTCTGCTATTTATTTAAAGATACCTACTGCAACCTCGCTATTGGGATGCCATATCTTCCGTGTTTTGGTGACATCTTTGAACAATACCTTGATCCGAACCATGCGCTTTTGAACGACTGTCGGCCTTCCCCCAGGTTCTAGTTTAAAAGCTGCTCTATCTCCTTTTTAAATGCCGATGCCAGCAGCCTGGCCCCACTCTGGTTAAGGTAGAGCTCATCATTCCGGAATAGGCTCCCCCTTCCCCAGAATGTTGCCCAGTTCCTAACAAATCTAAAACCCTCCTCCCTGCACCATTGCCTCAGCCACACATTAAGACTCCAGAGCTCTGCCTGTCTCTTGGGCCCTGTGTGTGGAACGAGGAGCACTTCTGAAACTGCTACCCTGGAGGTTCTGGATTTGACCTTTCACCTAAGAGCCTAAATTTGGCTTCAAGAACCTCCCTCCCACATTTTCCTATGTCATTGGTACCCACATATACCAAAACAGCCGGATCTTCCCCAGCACTATCTAAAATCCTTTCTAGATGATGCGTGAGGTCTGCGGCTTTTGCAGACAAGTGACCAGGCAATCATCAGAACCACCAGCCACCCAACTACTGTATCTATATATCTATATGCCTAATAATCGAATCACTAACAGCCATCCTAACCCTTACCTCCTGGGCAGAAGCTCCTGGAGACATATCCTTGGTACGAGAGGATATTGCATCCCCTGATGGGCTGGTCCTGGCTACAAGATTACTTCCAGCTTCACCAGGGTGATGCTGTCCTTTTCGATCTCCCTCCTTCAAGGCAGCACAGGGCTGCCCGACTGCAGTTGGGACTTCTTTACAATGTCCCTGTAGGCCTCCTCTATGTACCTCTCTGTCTTTCTCAGTTCCTCCAAGTCTGCTACTCTAGCCTCACATGAACGGACTTGTTCCCTGAGAACTAGGAGCTCTTTGTGTCGAGCACAAACATATAACCTCCCACGAATGGGGTGATAATCATACATGTGACACTCAATGCAAAAGACTGGATAACACCCCTCTCACTGCTGGACTGCTGTCTGCATCTTAGTATTATAGAGCTGTTTAATTAAAACTTCTTAAAGTACAAGGGATATAAAATGAATATAAAGAGCCTTAAAATTATATGGTATAATGTGTAATTTATTTAGTGTTTGCTTCTCAGAAACTAATTAAATGTAATTAAAACTCTAATGCAAAATCTTCTCTTGTTATCCTAATCAGAATAATTGACTATAAATTGTCAGCAGGCCACCACCTTCAGGCCTTCCTGCAGGTATGAACTCGGCTGGCCCTGGACACAGCACTCCCAGAAGTAGACTCCAAAAATATGCTTAAAACCGCTTTATTCCATCAGCAAGGCCAAGACATTTCCTCTTCCAGACACAGTCCTTGGTTACAGCACATATCACCCCTTGTTTCTTCCCCCCCCCCCCCCCCCCCACTGGCCACAGTTTCTGGACACAGTTTAAATCACTCACTGCTTCCCCAGCATGGCAGTGTTCTGAACACAGTTCAAGTCACTCACTGTTTCCCCAGCATGGCACCACTTCTGGACAGAGTTTAAATTACTCACTGCTTCCTAGCATGGCATGGCTTCTGGACACAGTTCAAATCACTCACTGCTTCCCCAGCATGGCATGACTTCTGGACACAGTTTAAATCACTCATTGCTTCCCCAGCATGGCCAGGTTCATGGACACAGTTCAAGTCACTACCTGTTTCTCCAGCCGGGTCTGACTTCTGGCCACAGCTGAAATCATTCACTGCTTTACAGCACGGCACCTCTCTCCCCCTTGAGTGGAACAGCTGCTTAACTTTTCCTCCAAGCTTTCCCCAGCCTTGAAGAAGGTTTGTTATGAAGCTTTCAACTTCTTCCTTTGTACCTGAGCTACAGCAGCAATTTCCATGGGCTCACTTCCCCAGTCATCTTGGGCTTGGATCTCCTCTCCGACCTCTTTCTCCACCTCCCATTTCTCCCTTTATGGTCCCCAGCTGGTCCTCTCCCTCCTGATTATTCCTCATCAGCCAATCCCCCTCCTCTCCCTCAGAATCCTAGGACTTGTAGTTCCCTTGCTGCTCCCTTTGCTTGCCCTCAGGGCTTTGCAGGTGTTCTTGGGAACTGTAGTCCTACTCCCTTCTCTGGCTCTTGGGAAACTTATGCCTCCGTGGGGGCATGGCTTCCCAACCCCTAGGATCCTGGGACTTATAGTTGGAATCCCGGGTATGAAAGCTACCCATCTTGCTCCTCTCCCAAATCCCTTCTTCCCTGACCCTCAGGGGTTCCTCACAAAATATGAGTGGGAGATGGGGAGGGGGGGGGGGGGGGGTAGAAATGGAGACTGACTCTAGACCACGTTGTTCCTTCTAGAGGCTATCTGTTAATGCTGTGTGGCAGAAATTTCAAGTTTTAAAACTATAAGTAAAAGGGTATGGAGACTAGTTAATAAAGTTTGCTTTTTAAAAAAATTCTGTCTTTATCAATAACCTACAATTTCTCTTTTAAACCCTAATCTTTAATGGCCTCTTTACAAAGCCATGCTAGCAATTCCTGGTGTGGCAAATGAGAAGAAGCCTATTCAATTCCTATGGACTTCCTCTCATTTGCCATGCGGGAATTGCTAGCACAGCTTTGTAAAAGAAGGCCTATGTTAACAAAGCAGAGAGCAAAATAAAGTCACTTACCAAAAGAAATGTCCTCTTCTCTCAAAAATTCTTAGAAACCTGTGATTTAGATATTCAATAACACGATTATGGGCTAATTATGTATCTGCATATGCAGTTGCCAAGCCGCAAATACTGAGAAGAGTATCTGGTTATTTTCTGGCTAGAGATATATCCCATTACTTTTATGCAGTTTTCCCTGTGCTCACTGCATTTCTGAATATTGACACAAATGTATCCTAAGCTTTACACACACTCCATTCTTTAATATGTAATACAAAAACACAACTTGAAACCAACCATTTCTGGAAAAGCCTACAAGATTTCCTGTTGTGTATCACATAACTGTATGTTCTGTGTTCTTGCTTTACTAGGTTCATACCAGCATCAGGCCACTACTGGAGCTTACAATGAAGACAAGGAGAGTGAAGATGATCTTGACAGTGCTGAAGTACAGCATTATAACCTGGTAGGCAGCCTCTTCTCCTCTCTGCTCACCTCCTCCAAATCTTCTCTGCTTGTGTTTGATGATAATGATGAGAGGTAGTGTTGAATTCAGGAATATGCCTTGGAAAATGCTACTTCCCCACAGGTCATGTAGTTGCCATCCTCCCACCCCTTCTCCTACAGAAAATATAATATAATAGTACCATTAACAATGAACTAATATTGCCATAATTCAGTTTTTTAGTACTTCTACATGTAGCTTCATTCCTTCCTTTGTCCTCAAACTCAGGCACTCGGCATTTCAACACACATTCATACCCCATTTTATAACATCCAATGAGCATAGCACCAAACATTTGTGAGAGTTTTAAAATGTTTTTTTAATGACCACAGCATAACACATAACAAGGTTTAAAATACATTCCAACAGTGAAAATAATAAGGTAACCTAACATAAGACTTACTAATAGGGCCACCAGTTCAAGGTGAGAGATACACAGAACCTTAACTATAACTTTGTATAAATTGTGCTCCCCTGATCACAGGTTACTGTAGAAGTTGCCATCCACCTTATTGCACCACACATTCCCTCACATCAAAGAGTTGGCTGCTGTCAAAGCATCAGTGTACTCTTACTACTTCTACAACATTAATAATCACAATGAAAATTCAACCTGTCCCATTGAAGTCAGAGTCACCACTGTTCTGTTGTCAAGGGTATATCACAGTCACCAGCTATAGAAGACATCAACCTCACTTTTGTTTATAAAAATAAACACGCTAGCAGACCAGGAACAACCACAAGGGTACACCCTTCTTTACATTAGCTCCCTAGATGTCTTCTGTACCCTATCAAGGTCATTTCTGCCATAGACCATTGCAATAAAACCTCACGTATTGAAGGTTCCCCAACTAGCTAGTTCTGCAGTCATCCCTCAATAAGGTTCTGAAGGGCACTATTAAATACGTTGAGACCCATCTCTGAGAGGTACATACTGTCTGGACAGTAGACACCTGGACATGATTCAGTTAACATGTCATGTGCAATGGAAAATCCCTTGATAGTACCCATACACCTCAACATCCACACTTATTTTTCTAGCTTTTTTCTATGGAGCAATCCTTGGTATTATGTCAGACCATATGAGGTATGTAGATGGAAACATGCTTACTAACATATAAAAACTGGACTGACATGTCAGTATTTAGCTGGTGGCAGTCAGTGGTTTTTCCAACTCTGACCACCATGGGCAAAATTAGGGTCCAATATTAGGCATGTCTGGGCCTGACCAAACTCTATTATTTATTTATTTATTGATTTCGCTCATACCTTTTTCAGTAGTAGCTCAAGGTGAGTTACATTCAGGTACACTGGATATTTCTCTGTCCCAGGAGAGCTCACAATCTAATTTTGTACCTGAGGCAATGGAGGGTTAAGTGACTTTGCCCAAGATCACAAGGAGCAGCAGTGGGATTTGAACTGGCCACCTCTGAATTTCAAGACCGGTGTTCTAACTACTAGGCCATTCCTCCACTCCACTATTAGGCTGGTAACTCTTATGTAGGTCCCGGCTGATATTCAGTTGGGACTCAGATCCTTGTTGAATATTGGCAAGGACTCACATAAGGGTATCAGGGCAGTTCACCCCCCTCCCCCAGATTCTGGTCTACATCCCCTCAATTCGAATCCCCCTTCTCTTCCTCCCTAGCCCCCATGAAGCAACGACATAGGCCCAACAAGAACCCCACCCCCACCACCAACCCCTGTAGGCTCCCCTGGGCCTGCTCTATTAGCCCTGGTGATCTAAGGGTCCTAAGGGCAGAAAGAATACTCACTTGCTCCTGCCTCTTGCAGCTCCAGTCTCAAAATGGCCACCACGACCACTAATGCCAGTTTTATAGTAATAGATTGTGCAGTTAGGGGGCAATTCCATAAAGGGTGCTGAAAATCAGGTGTCCAAAATTTGTGTGCTAAGATAGTACTGCATTCTATATAATAGCATCTGGGCTCCCAGATTCTGTTATAGAATAGTGTGATAGTGTGACTTGCGGTTGGCTACAGGATCTCACAGACACAGGCAGTTTGTAGCGTAATGTCAAAGGAAAAGCATTACTGGTGAACAAGCAATCAGGCAATGCAGTCTGTTCCCCTGTCACAGACTCCATTCAACCTTGGGCAACAACCACAATAACATTTACTTCCTTCTTTCTTAGTTCCAGTTACTCATACATAAATTCAGGCCTGGCTACAACTAGGACATTCAGGACCTGGATATTCACAAAAAATAAAGGCACTCTTTTACATTTGCAGTCTTCTGTTCCTTCTCATCAGAGGCATACAGTTCAAGGGTTCCAATCTAGTGAAATGACTTCCAGGATGTTTAGCTACCAGATGTACCGACCAAATACTGAAAGTCATCCGAGAAAAGAGCAAGGCTTCAAATACTAATGTTGTAATTCACCTGGGGACAAATGACCTGGCCAACAATAGCAAGTTTACAGTACAGAGAGCATTCCAGAAGCTTAGGGAGGGACTGAAATCTTTGGTTCGGACTGTTGCTTTTTCTGAAGTAATTCCCACATGGGAGAAGACAGGGTCGTGCCTAGGGTCTCTGGTACCCCCCTGCAGACTATCAGTTGGCGCCCCCCCCCCCCCCCCCGTGTGGCACAAGATGGCAAGGCTTATAAGCCTTTCTTGCAAAATACTTGATCACAAATAACTTTTTATGATTTTTAACCGTGAAAATGATCGCTCACCACTTGCCACACTGACAGGAATTGTCAGCAATATTCTTAGAAAACAAATTGCTATACATTGCAAAATAAGATAGCAGATGTAAATTCTCAAGGTGGATATATTCCAAACACTAAAATGAAAATAAAATTTTTTTTTCTACCTTTGTTGTGTGGTGACTTTGTTTTTCTATCCATATTGGTCCCAGTCTCTGATTCTGCTGCTCTCTATCTGTTCTCTTAACTCCGTTTCCAGGGCTTCCTTTCCATTTATTTCTTTACTTTCCTCCTTTCTTCTTCATTTCTTGCCCTACATCCATAAGTAAAAGCTGTGTCCTCCTCTGTGGAATTGACTGGAGGAGGTATGACGTGGATCTAGCTTTTGCCTATTTTCTCCATCCATGTGCAGTTTTTCTCCTCTCTTCCCTTTCCCTCATCTCCATCCATGTGCAGTTTTTCTCCTCTCTTCCCTTTCCCTCATCTCCATCCATGTGCATCTTCTTCTTTTTTCTTTCCTCACCTCCATCCATGTCCAGCACTTCTCCTCTCTCATCCCCTCCATCCATGTTCAGCATTTCTCCTCTCTCGTCCCTCCCCTGTATCCATATAAAGCAATAATTCTCTCTCCCCTCTCCTCCCTCCAAGACCAGCATTTCTCCTCTCTCCCCACCAACTCCTCCATCCATCCATGTCCAGAAAATCTCTCTTCCCTGCCCTCCCCTCTCATCCATGTCCAGCAATTCTCTCTCCCCTGCCCTCCCCTCTCATCCATGTCCAGCGATTCTCCTCTCTCCCCTGCCCTCACCTCCCATCCATGTCCAACGATTCTCCTCTCTCCTCTGCCCTTCATGTCCAGTGAATCTCTCTTTGCTGACCTCCCCCTCCCCTCCATGTCCAGTATGTCTCCTCTGCCCCCTGCCCTCCCCTCTCATCCATGTCCAGCAATTCTGTCTTCCCTGCCCTCCTCTCCCCTCCCCTCCATGTCCAGCATGGAGAGGGGAGGGCAGGGGAGTGGAGAGAGAATTGCTGGACATGGAGGAGGGCAGGGGAGAGAGGAGAATCGCGACTTCGGGTAAAAGATTTTGGAGCACGAGAGCAGGAACAGAAGGGAGTGGGCAAGTGAGCCAGACCTGAGGAAAAAGGTACCAGTACAAAAAAGCACTGTATGCATCCCTCATTGATAAGTCTCTGACTCTAAAGTTTAGCAATTTCATTAAAGCAAATTTTCACATATCACAAACTCTTCCTATCCAAGCAGAATGTTTTATATTTATTTATTTATTTATTGCATTTGTATCCCACATTTTCCCACCTTTTTGCAGGCTCAATGTAACATAGTAAATTACAGCAGATAAAGACCTGTACGGTCCATCTAGTCTGCCCAACAAAATAAACTCATTTTACATGGTATGTGATACTTTATGTATACCTGAGTTTGATTTGTCCTTGCCATTCTCAGGGCACAGACTGTAGAAGTCTGCCCAGCACTCTTCTTATGCTAAGTTCTGATACTAACGATGAAGTCCCTTAAAATCAGTGCTTTTTTTGTGCCGGTACGCAACGGTACGGCGTACCGGCACCTTTTTTTGCCCCCCCCCCCCCCCCGCGACACTCCGGGCGAGTCCTGCACTTAGTTTTTTTTTTTTAAGACTCAGAACGCGCGAACGACGCAGCCGGCAGCGATTGAAAGAGGCTGTCTGGGCTGGCAGGCGTCTGCGTCGGAGCTTCCCTCACCCTCTGCGAGTCCCGCGAAACAGGAAGTTGTAACAACGAAGGCGGGACTCGCAGAGGGTGAGGGACGCTCCGACGCAGATGCCAGCCCAGACAGCCTCTTTCAATCGCTGCCGGCTGCATCGTTCGCACGTTCTGAGTCTTAAAAAAAAAAAAACTAAGTGCAGGACTTGCCCGGAGTGTCGCGGGGGGGGGGGGGGGGGGGGGGGAAGGATTGGGGAGAGAAAGAGGGAAACCAACAGAGGGAAGGATTGGGGAGAGAGAGAAAGAGGGAAACCAACAGAGGGAAGGATTGGGGAGAGAGGGAAAGAGGGAAACAAACAGAGGGAAGGATTGGGGAGAGAGGGAAACCAACAGAGGGAAGGATTGGGGAGAGAGAGAAAGAGGGAAACCAACAGAGGGAAGGATTGGGGAGAGAGGGAAAGAGGGAAACAAACAGAGGGAAGGATTGGGGAGAGAGGGAAACCAACAGAGGGAAGGATTGGGGAGAGAGAGAAAGAGGGAAACCAACAGAGGGAAGGATTGGGGAGAGAGGGAAAGAGGGAAACCAACAGAGGGAAGGACTGGGGAGAGAGGGAAAGAGGGAAACCAACAGAGGGAAGGATTGGGGAGAGAGGGAAACCAACAGAGGGAAGGATTGGGGAGAGAGAGAAAGAGGGAAACCAACAGAGGGAAGGATTGGGGAGAGAGGGAAAGAGGGAAACCAACAGAGGGAAGGATTGGGGAAAGAGGGAAACCAACAGAGGGAAGGATTGGGGAGAGAGGGAAACCACAGAGGGAAGAATTGGGGAGAGAGGGAAACCAACAGAGGGAAGGATTGGGGAGAGAGAGGGAAACCAACAGAGGGAAGGATGGGGAGAGAGAGGGAAAAACAGATGGAAGGATTGGGGAGAGAGGGGAAAAACAGATGGAAGGATTGGGGAGAGGGGAAAAACAGATGGAAGGATGGGGAGAGAGAGGAAAACACAGATGGAAGGATTGGGGAGAGAGGGAAAAACAGATGGAAGGATGGGGAGAGAGAGGGAAAACAGATGGAAGGATGGGGAGAGAGAGGGAAACCAACAGAGGGAAGGATTGGGGAGAGAGAGGAAACCAACAGAGGGAAGGATGGGGAGAGAGAGGGAAAAACAGATGGAAGGATTGGGGAGAGAGGGGAAAAACAGATGGAAGGATTGGGGAGAGAGAGGGAAAACACAGATGGAAGGATTGGGGAGAGAGGGAAAACAGATGGAAGGATGGGGAGAGAGAGGGGGAAAAAACAGATGGAAGGATGGGGAGAGAGGGGGAAAAAACAGATGGAAGGAGGGGGAGAGAGGGGGAAAACAGATGGAAGGATGGGGAGAGAGAGAGGGAAAACGGAAGGATGGGGAGAGAAAGAGGGAAGATGCTGGATGGAAGAATGCAGAAAGAAATAGGGGAGACACTGGAAGGATGGGGAGAGAAAGCAGAGCTGCTGGATGGAAAAGTGGAATAGAGAAAGACTGGAGAATAAGAGGAAGGGGCATGGGGAGAACAAGGGTGAGAAAAAGATGAAAAGCCACAGGTAGATGAAGGAAATTAAAGAATGGATAGTAAGAATGAATTAAATCTGGACAGAGAGAGAGCCTGAAAAATATTGAAGAAAGCAAGAAAAAGGAGACAAAAATGACAAATGGCACAGAAGAGTTAAGCAAAAACAAAGGAAAGCAGAATCACAGACTGGGACCAATATGGAAAGAAAAACAGTCACCAGACAACAAAGGTAGAAAAAAATAATTTTATTTTCATTTTAGTGTTTGTAATATGTCCAATTTGAGAATTTACATTGGCTGTCTTATTTTGCACTGGGTATACTGGAGCTGTAAGAGCTTACAGAGATTATTTATCATGAAAAAAAATCACGTTATTTTTTTCTCTTATAGTACTATAATATTTTCAATGATGTCTGTTTATATGCGCCATGGCTGGTATAGGAGGTGTGGTTAATGTGGGTGTGGCTATCATAGGGGTGGAGCCATATGTGGTGACCCTGCCCATAATGAGTACTGGCACCTTTTTTTCTACAAAAAAAGCACTGCTTAAAATATACACTCAAACCCATCCATATCTATTCAGTCACAATCAGGGCAGAGACCATAGAAGTCTGCCCAGCAATGTTCATATACTAAAAGTTTTGAAGATTCTGGTGGCTTACATACATCATGAATGGTGGAGATATATAAGAAATAAACATTTAGTAATTACACACAAAACATTTAGTAATTACACACAAAAAAAGCAATCAGATTTTCACTTACTAGCTCTAAGCTAAACTTCCTCTTTGAATCTACTGTTTGAACCATCAGCCAATAAAATGGCTTTTAGCTGTAGCTATCTCAGGTTACCTGATAATTATGCACACATCATTGCAGTCATGCCCTCCTCTCAGTGTACATGTTCAGAAAAGAAAACTTTGAACCACTTACAGATTTTAACAAACACTATTTATTTTGTATTTCTCCCCAGTCTCACTTGCACACCTCCCTCCAAACCTGTTTTCTTTAATTTGAATATTGTTCAAGCTCACCCTGAATGAAGAGTTCTTCCCACACCAAAGACATATATAGCACTGGTTGCACTCTTTGAAGCAACTTTAGCAGAATGTGTCTGCCTCAGCACTGCTGGGCTGCCTTCACGTCCTGACGCGGAGAGGGAAGGGCAGGGGAGAGAAGAGAATCACAACTTCAGGTAAAAGATTTTGCAAGTGAGCGGACCTGGGCAGCGCCCTCCAGAGGTCGGCACCCCCCTGCGATGCTTACCCCGCTTACCATGTTGGCACGGCCCTGGGGGAAGGGAGAGGCAAGACTATACAAAACAGTGGATTTCAATAAGTAGCTTGAGTCTTGGTATAAAGAAGAAGGTTTTAGATTAGAGAGCTGCACAGGAACGGGGTTTGCGGGCTACATCTTTCTGTGATGGGAAAAAGGATCCTTGGGAAGAAATTCAGACAGTATGTTTCTAGACATTTAAACTAGAAGGTGGGGGTGACAAAAGGAAACAAGGGAATTCAGAAAGCCACCCCCAGAATAAACATGATGGCAGAGGGAAAGGTCATCTAAATATAGAAAACCACCTAAACTCACTAAACACATGGAAAGCAATGAGCACAAATGCTCGTAGTCTAGGTAAAAAGGTTCAAGACTTGCAAGCCCTGATGTTTGAAGAAAACTTGGATATTGTTTCTATTACAGAGACATGGTTCAATGATTCCCATGAATGGGATGTGACTATACCGGGCTATAATCTTTTTAGGAAAGATAGAGAGGGCCAAAGAGGTGGAAGAGCAGTGTTGTATGTGAGAGACAATATCAGAGCATCTTTAATGCAGGGAACCTGGGGAAAGGAAGAAGACTTATGGATCGTCCTGGGAAGAGAAGATGGAACTTGTATCCACACGGGGGTTATCTACAGACCTCTGGCACAAACGGAGAAGCTAGACAAAGATCTGATAGAAGATATTCAAAAGATTGGTATGAAAGGGGAGGTGCTACTGCTGAGAGATTTCAACTTGTCTGTGTGGATTGGAACGTCCCGTCTGTAGAATCAGAAAGAAGTAGGGAGATTGTGGATGCCTGTCAAAATGCCTTGTTCTGACAAATGGTGACGGAACCCACGAGGGAAAGGGCAAAGCTGGATCTAGTGCTCAAGAATGGAAGAAGTGTTTCCAGTATCCAGGTGGGTGCCTATCTATGTAATAGTGATCATCACACGGTATGGTTTGATATAAGAGCGAAAGCGGAGTGTGGACGCACAAAACTCAAAGTATTGGGATTTCAGACATACTGATTTTGATAAAATGGGGAAATACCTGAAGAAGGAGCTGTTGGCGTGGGAAGGCATAGAAGAAGCGGAAAATCAGTTTTCAAAGCTAAAGGCTGCTATAAATATGACAACTGATCTTTACGCAAGGAAAGTAAGCAAAGAGAAACAGGAAGCCTATATGGTTCTCCAAACAAGTAGCTGAAAAAATAAGAGCAAAAGAGGCTTTGTTCAAGAAATACAAAAGAACGCAACAAGAGGATCACAGAAAAGATTATCCGATTAAACTCAAAGAAGTGAAGAGGGAAATACAGCTAGCAAAAGCTCAAGTGGAAGAAAAAATGGCTAAAGATGTAAAGAGAGGTGACAAGACCTTTTTCAGATACATCGGAGAAAGGAGAAAAGATAGGAATGGAATTGCAAGACTGAAAGATAATGAGAATGGCTATGTGGAGAGTGAGGAGGATAAAGCGAACAT
Organism: Microcaecilia unicolor; assembly: GCF_901765095.1. Taxonomy (NCBI): domain Eukaryota; kingdom Metazoa; phylum Chordata; class Amphibia; order Gymnophiona; family Siphonopidae; genus Microcaecilia; species Microcaecilia unicolor. The sequence continues at coordinate 146,340,152 of NC_044037.1, forward strand.
GCTAAACAATTACTTCTCTTCAGTGTTCACAGAGAAAAATTCTGGTGAAGGACCGCGGTTGGCCGCCAAGGGAATATCTGTTAATGGAGTGGATACTGCGCCATTTATGGAAGAAAGAGTTTATAAACAGCTGGAGAATCTGAAGGTGGACAAAGCTATGGGGCCGGATGGGATACATCCCAGGATACTAAGGGAGCTCAGAGAGGTCCTGGCGGGACCTCTTAAAGATTTATTTAATTTATTTAATAGATCTTTAGAGACAGGAGAGGTTCCACAAGATTGGAGAGGAGCAGATGTGGTCCCTCATCATAAAAGTGTAGACAGGGAAGAAGTAGGAAACTACAGACTCACGTCGGTGGTAGGAAATATAATGGAGTCGCTGCTGAAAGAAAGGATAATTAACTTTCTAGAAGCCAATGAGTTACAGGACCCAAGGCAACATGGCGTTACCAAAGGAAAATCCTGCCAAACGATTCTTATTGACATCTTTGACTGGCAGGCTTATTTTCGAAAAAGAGAAGGGCGCCCATCTTTTGACACAAATCAGGAGATGGGCATTCTTCTCTCAGGGTCGCCCAAATTGGCATAATCGAAAGCCGATTTGGGCGTCCCCAACTGCTTCCCATCGCGGGGACAACCAGAGTTCCGGGGGGGGGGGGGGGGGTGTCGGAGGTGTAGCGAAGGTGGGACTGAGGTGTGTATAACAGATGGGCGTCCTCGAGCGATAATGGAAAAAAGAAGGGTGTCCCTGACGAGCACTTGGCCGACTTTACTTGGTCCATTTTTTCTTACGACCAAGCCTCAAAAAGGTGCTGAACTGACCAGATGACCACCGGAGGGAATCGGGGATGACCTCCCCTGACTCCCCCAGTGGTCACTAACCCCCTCCCACCCTCAAAAAAAACAACTTCAAAAACTTTTTTTGCCAGCCTGAAATGTCATACTCAGGTCCATCGCAGCAGTATGCAGGTCCCTGGGAGGGGAGGTGTGTGTGTGTCAGCAGAGGCATAGTGAAGGCGTGGACATCCTTCTTTCAAACATTTTGGATGTCCTGAAATGCCCCCCCCACACACACACACAGGGACATCCAAATTTCAAGGGAGTGGAGTGGAGGAGTGGCCTAGTGGTTAGAGCACGGGTCTTGCAATCCAGAGATGGTCAGTTTAAATCCCACTGCTGCTACTTGTGATCCAAAATCCAAATAAATAAATAAAGGGGATGTCAGAGGCATAGCATAAGGCATGGACATCCTTCTCATAGAAACACCCACATTTTGGACATCCTCAACTGCCCTTCACAGGGACGGAGGCATAGTGAAGGATGTCCTTCACCCATAATCTAAAAAAAAAAAAAAAAAGACTAGCACTTGGACATTTTCACCTGGACTTGTGTTTTTCTAAGGTTGTAGACGGCAATTTATTTAAGGTTGTAGACGGCTACTATACACGCAGCTTGTCTGCATGAATGAAGCCGTCTTTGGCATGCTCTGCACTGGCTTCCCCTCCTTAGGAAGGAAATCATGTGCAAATGAGCTAACAGCGAGCAGCTCATTTGCATGCAATTTCCTTCATGCATGCCCATTCCTTTCCGAATCGCTAAGGGATCGGTAAGGGAAGGGCTTTTTCCATTCAGTTAGTGCATCTGGCTGAAGATAAGGGAGCTATGTACCTGGGAGCAATTTGTGAAGTCCACTGCAGTGCCCCCTAGGGTGCCCGGTTGGTGTCCTGGCATGTCAGTGAGACCAGTGTACTACGAATGCTGGCTCCTTCCATGACCAAATGGCTTGGATTTGGTTGTTTCTGAGATGGCCGTCCTTCTCACAGGGTCACCCAAATCGGCATAATCTAAAGCCGATTTTGGGCGTCCCCAACTGCTTTCCATCGCGGGGATGACCAAAGTTCCCTGGAGTGTGTCGGAGGCATAGCGAAGGTGAGACTTGGGCATGCCTAACACATGGGCGTCCTCGACCCATAATGGAAAAAAACAGGGCGTCCCTGATGAACACTTAGATGACTTTACCTGGTCCTTTTTTTCTTACGACCAAGCCACAAAAAGGTGCTCGAACTGACCAGATGACCACTGGAAGGAATCAAGGATGACCTCCCCTTACTCCCCCAGTGGTTACTAACCCCCTCCCACCCTCAAAACAATTTTTAAAATATTTTTTGTGAGCCTCTATGCCAGCCTCAAATATCATACCCAGCTCCATGACAGCAGTATGCAGGTCCCTGGAGCAGTTTTAGTGGGTGCAGTGCACTTCAGGCAGGTGGACCCATGCCCATCCCCCCTTCTACCTGTTACACTTGTGGTGGTAAATGTGAGCCCTTCAAAACATACCAGAACCCACTGTACCCACATCTAGGTGCCCACCCTTCATCCCTAAGGGCTATGATAGTCGTGTAACAGTTGTGGGGATTGGGTTTTGCCGGGGGGGGGGGGGGGGGTGGGGGGGGGCGGGGGGTTGGGGGCTGAGCACACAAGGTGAGGGAGCTATGTACCTCGGAGCTTTTTCTGAAGTCCACTGCAGTGCCCCCTAGGGTGCCTGGTTGGTGTCCTGGCATGTCAGGGGACCAGTGCACTACAAATGCTGGTTCCTCCCACGACCAACGGCTTGCATTTGGTCATTTCTGAGATGGGCATCCTTAGTTTCTATTATCACCGAAAATCAGAAATGACCAAGTCTAAGGACGACCATCTCTAGGGACAACCTAAATGTCAAGATTTGGGCGTCCACGACCGTATTATCGAAAGAAAAGATGGACGCCTATCTTGTTTCGATAATACGGGTTTCCCCGCCCCTTCGCCATGCCCCTGTATGGCTCCAAGGCTGTCTGCTAAAGCTTATGAATTCACAGCTCTGATAACTACTTGGAAGAAACACTTCTTGGACAACTGGATATACTTGCATCCTTGAAGCCCTCTTTGTACCAGAACTGACTTCTATAACTCTCAAGCAGCAAGTGTCAGCAGGCTTCACTTTAACAGTCCACCCAGATTGGCACCACAAAATTCTTTCAAGGCAATGCAATTTACTTTGACAAACTTTCCAGCTTAGAAAGAGGTCTGAGACATCAGAGGTAATTATATATGTATCCACAACTGTTACATTCACTCTGTACAAAGAGCTGATTTAATGGCTATGTGCTTTCCTTTAAGGTGCTGAGATAAACACTGCACAGTTCTCTTGCAAGACTTATACCGTTCACAATTCAATTTTCTCTTGAGGTCACACACTAGGAGCTTTTAAAGCAATGCACTTTTAACTCTGTTTTACTTTCACAATAAGGATTTGCTGATGTAGTGCTTGTAATTACTCTATATGCAACTTGCACTTAAGCTGAAACATTCTCTGTTATTCACACGTGTGATACTTTGAAAATGTCCATTACAATTTCACTGGAGAACTCCAAGATTCTTCGCTGTGCTGTTCTAGGCAAAGTGTGGCCATAAAGCTTCAACAGCTAGCATAAACTACTCCCAAGTAAAGGCTTTATCAGTAGACTTTCAATTCTTAATCCAACTGTCCTATAATGTAGTAGTCATAGCAAACAAAGAAAATCAACTTACAGTTCAGTTGCTTAGAAAGAATTGTAACTTTCTGCAAACAGAGTCCATATCTGTTTGCAGAAAGATGCAGAGAGATGCCCAGAACCTCAGCCAGAGGAAAAGCTGTAATACTCAAGGGTAATAAATGTGGTAAAGAATCTTGATGGAATCACAGCAGATTAAGAGAGGGATCAGCCGCTAGAACAGCTGCTGATCACAAAGATATACTGGGAAGACTGGACTCTCTTTCATAGCCCCCAGAAGAAGCGAGAGGGCTGACCCTGGTCCAGAACTAAGAGCCAATAGGGAATGTTCACAAGGAGTCAATCACAGGAAATTGCAAGCTATAGGGATAGCAGCCCTAGTACACAGACAATGCAACTGAATACAAATAATACTCATACTAAATATATATAACAATGCTTCCATGAATATGGGGGTAGAACAGCAAATACAGAATTCTGCGCAAATTCTTTCATTCCCTAGCTCTCACATTTCCCATATCACTCATTTCCAGGCTCTTCTTACCTTTTTATCTTTCATCTACTCTCCATTACCACTTTTCTACCCTCTATAACCACTATCCTCCTCTCATCTTGAGAACCCTCTCATGGCCTTTTCCACATGAATCCATAATTCCTAGCATCTTCCCTTCCTATCCCCCACTTCACAATTGTAGCCCAGCATCTCTTCCCTCTCTCTCTTTCTCTCCTCACCCCAAATTAGATTTGTTAGGAACTGGGCAACATTCTGGGGAAGGGGGAGCCTATTCCGAAAGGATGGGCTCCACCTTAACCAGGGTGGGACCAGGCTGCTGGCGTCGGCATTTAAAAAGGAGATAGAGCAGCTTTTAAACTAGAAATGGGGGGAAGGCCGACAGTCGCTCAAAAGCGCATGGTTCGGGAAAAGGTATCTTGCAAAGATACCTCACAAACAGGGAAGATAGGGTTTCTGGATTGTGAAGTTGCACAACAGACCGTGGTAGGCCAGGTGCCCTTAAATACAACTAAAGATCAGACAAAAGATGTCAAATCAATAGTGTCAGGTACTAAGCATCATGCAAATAAGAACAACAAACATACTCTGCAAATGCTAGGAGTCTAAGAAATAAGATGGGAGAGTTGGAATATATTGCACTAAATGAAAAATTGGATATAATAGGCATTACTGAGACCTGGTGGAAGGAGGATAACCAGTGGGACACTGTCATACCGGGGTACAAAGTATATCGTAATGATAGGGTAGACTGGACTGGTGGAGGGGTAGCATTGTATATTAAAGAGAGCCTTGACTCAGATAGATTACAAATTCAGCAGGACACAAATCACACCTTTGAATCACTGTGGGTTGAAATTCCATGTATAAAAGGGAAATAAATGGTGATAGGAGTGTACTACCGTCCACCTCGCCAGGATGAGCAGGTAGGCACAGAAATGATAAAAGAAATCAGAGACGCGAACAAAATGGGCAATGTGATAATAATGGGTGACTTCAATTATCCAAATATAGACTGGGTAAATGTAACATCGGGACATGCTACAGAGATACAATTCCTTGATGAAATCAAGGACAGCTTTATGGAGCAACTGGTGCAGGAGCCGACGAGAGAAGGAAAAATTCTAGACTTGGACCTTAGTGGAGCACATGATCTGGTGAGGGACGTTATGGTACTGGGGCCGCTTGATAACAGTGACCATAATATGATCAGTTTTGACATCAACCTTGAAGTAACTGTACACAGAAAGTCAAATACGTTAGCGTTTAACTTTAAAAAAGGAGACTATGATAAAATGAGAAGAACGGTAAAAAAAAAACTTAGGGGGGCAACTGAGAGAGTAAAAACTGTACAACAGGCATGGACGCTGTTCAAAAATACCATCCTGGAGGCCCAGGCCATACATATTCCGCGAATTAGAAAAGAAAGACGGAAGTACAAAAGACACCCGGCCTGGTTGAAAAGTGAGGTGAAGGAAGCTATTAGGGCTAAAAGAAACGCCTTCAGAAAATGGAAGAAGGAACCGTCTGAAAATAACAAGAAACAGCATAAGGAGTGTCAAAGCAAATGCAAGGCGCAGATTAAGAAGGCCAAGAGGGAGTATGAAAAAAAGATAGCATTAGAGGCAAAAAAACATAGTAAAAATTTTTTTCGGTATATTAAAAGCAGGAAGCCGGCAAAAGAATCGGTTGGGCCGCTGGATGACCGAGGGGTAAAAGGGGCGATCAAGGAAGACAAAGACGTAGCGGAGAGACTGAATGAATTCTTTGCTTCGGTCTTCACCGAGGAAGATTTGGGTGGGATACCGGTGTCGGAAATGGTATTTCAAGCGGACGAGTCGGAGAAACTTACTGACTTCACGGTAAACCTGGAGGACGTAATGGGGCAGTTTGGCAAACTGAAGAGTAGCAAATCTCCTGGACCGGATGGTATTCATCCTAGAGTACTGATAGAACTGAAAAACGAGCTTGCGGAGCTACTGCTAGTGATATGCAACTTATCCTTAAAATCGAGCGTGGTACCGGAAGATTGGAGGGTGGCCAATGTAACGCCCATTTTTAAAAAAGGCTCCAGGGGAGATCCGGGAAATTATAGACCGGTGAGTCTGACGTCGGTGCCGGGGAAAATGGTAGAGGCTATTATCAAAAACAAAATTACAGAGCACATCCGAGGACATGGATTACTGAGACCAAGTCAGCATGGCTTTTGTGTGGGGAAATCTTGCCTGACCAATTTACTTCAATTCTTTGAAGGAGTGAACAAACATGTGGACAAAGGGGAGTCGGTTGATATTGTGTATCTGGATTTTCAAAAGGCGTTTGACAAGGTACCTCATGAAAGGCTACAGAGGAAATTGGAGGGTCATGGGATAGGAGGAAATGTCCTATTGTGGATTAAAAACTGGTTGAAGGATAGGAAACAGAGAGTGGGGTTAAATGGGCAGTATTCACAATGGAGAAGGGTAGTTAGTGGGGTTCCTCAGGGGTCCGTGCTAGGACCACTGCTTTTTAATATATTTATAAATGATTTAGAGATGGGAGTAACTAGCGAGGTAATTAAATTTGCTGATGACACAAAGTTATTCAAAGTCGTTAAATCGCGACAGGATTGTGAAAAATTACAAGAGGACCTTACGAGACTGGGAGACTGGGCGGCTAAATGGCAGATGATGTTTAATGTGAGCAAGTGCAAGGTGATGCATGTGGGAAAAAAGAACCCGAATTATAGCTACGTCATGCAAGGTTCCACGTTAGGAGTTACGGACCAAGAAAGGGATCTGGGTGTCGTCGTCGATAACACACTGAAACCTTCTGCTCAGTGTGCTGCTGCGGCTAAGAAAGCGAATAGAATGTTGGGTATTATCAGGAAAGGTATGGAAAACAGGTGTGAGGATGTTATAATGCCGTTGTATCGCTCCATGGTGCGACCGCACCTTGAGTATTGTGTTCAATTCTGGTCGCCGCATCTCAAGAAAGATATAGTAGAATTGGAAAAGGTGCAGCGAAGGGCGACTAAAATGATAGTGGGGATGGGACGACTTCCCTATGAAGAAAGACTAAGGAGGCTAGGGCTATACAGCTTGGAGAAGAGACGGCTGAGGGGAGACATGATAGAGGTATATAAAATAATGAGTGGAGTGGAACAGGTGGATGTGAAGCGTGTGTTCACGCTTTCCAAAAATACTAGGACTAGGGGGCATGCGATGAAACTACAGTGTAGTAAATTTAAAACAAATCGGAGAAAATTTTTCTTCACCCAACGTGTAATTAAACTCTGGAATTCGTTGCCGGAGAAAGTGGTGAAGGCGGTTAGCTTAGCAGAGTTTAAAAAGGGGTTGGACGGTTTCCTAAAGGACAAGTCCATAAACCGCTACTAAACGGACTTGGAAAACTCCAAAATTCCAGGAATAACATGTATAGAATGTTTGTACGTTTGGGAAGCTTGCCAGGTGCCCTTGGCCTGGACTGGCCGCTGTCGAGGACAGGATGCTGGGCTCGATGGACCCTTGGTCTTTTCCCAGTATGGCATTACTTATGTACTTATGTACTTGAAGCCTTCTCTTCCTTCTGCCTGCCCTTTCCGACATCTCTCCTTCCTTCCTTCCTTCCTTCCTTCCTTCCTTCCTTCCTTCCTTCCTTCCTTCCCTACCATCCTCCTCCCTCAAGTCTGACATCTCTCCTTCCCTTCCTTCCACCCCTCCCCTAGTCTGATATCTCTTCCTCATCCCTTTCACCTGATCCCCCAGTCCGATATCTCTTATCCCTTCTGCCCTTTTCCCATCTGACATCCCTCCCTCAGCCCTTCTGCCCCCAAAATCCATCTCTCCCTCTTCCCTTTCTACCCTCCCTTGAGTCCATCTCTTCTTTTCTGCCTCCACCCTTTCCCCCTTCACTCCCTCCCCCGAATCCATGTCCCTTACCCCTTCCGTTCCCTCCCTCAAGTCCAACATCTCTCCCTTTCCCCCAAGTCCGACATCTCTCTCTCTCTCCCTTCTGCCACACCTTCACAGAGTCTGACATCTCTCTCTCTCTCTTTTTTCCGCCACACCTCCCTTAAATCCATCATCAATTTCTCCCTCCCTCTACAACCTCCTACCCTATCCAACATCTCTCCCTCTATCCCTTCTATACCCCCTCTCCTGACATTGTCCCTTCCTCCCCCCCTTCTGCCCCCTCCCCAAATCCATCTCTCCCTCCTTTCTAATCCCGAGTCCAACATTTCTCCCTCCTTCCCCTCCAGAAGTGATATATTTCTCCCTCTCTGCCTCCCGTTCTCCAACATCACTCACTTACATACTCTCTCTCCCCTCTCCTCACTACCCCCTCCCCAGCCAGTGATCTGGCATCTCCCCATTCTTTTCTCAACTCCATTCCCCTGTGTCTACCTTGATTTGCATTCCAAAAGTCACCAGTGGCAGCAGTGACTCAAATACACTGCCCTGCTGCTGGCCCCCATGTCTTCTCTCTGCATAAATCAAGGTAGTCTTCGGGTTGGGGGGTGGAAGGAAAAATGTTGGCCTGGGAGGATTGAGGTGGTAGCTGAAGGGAGAGAGAGATATGGATTCAGAGGAAGGGGTTAGAAGCTTGCGAGCAGGCAGGCCAGTCAGCAGCAAGATGCCACTTCCTGAAAAATGCTTCCTAAGGCTTCTGTCTCAGTTGGCCTAATTATAGAACTGCCCCTGGTCACATCAATAAAAATATCATGAGTGATATGTCTGCATTTCCAGTATACTCCGAAAGGCTGCAGTACTTGATAGTTGAAATGCACAAAAGGATGAATGTCAAGAGATTAAGTTCAGATTTGTAAAAAATGGAGATAGTAAGATGTATATATGTGAAAAAAATGTTAGAGTGGTATCAAAATCTAGAAAGTAAAATAATATTTTCATTGGTTCATTTCATTAAGTATCAGTGTGTGAAATTACAGATAAGTGTTACTATTTATCTTCAGGTCAGGGGCAGCTGTCAAGAAATGTTTCAAATTCTGTTTTTTCTCCATTGCATTTGTGGACTGTATTTACAAGAACATCTAGAAATGTACATTAGAAGGAATGGAGGGTACAGAATATTGTTCACAAAGTTTGAAGAAGAACACTATCAGGCTTATTTTCGAAAGAGAAGGGCGCCCATCTTTTGACACAAATCGGGAGATGGGCGTCCTTCTCCCAGGGTCGCCCAAATTGGCATAATCGAAAGCTGATTTTAGATGTCCTCACTGCTTTCCGTCACGGTGACGACCAAAGTTCACGGGGCATGTCGGAAGCGTCGCGAAGGCAGGATTAGGGTGTGCTTAACACATGGGCGTCGTTGGCCGATAATGGAAAAAAGAAGGGCGTCCCCTGGCTTTACTTGGTTCTTTTTTTTACGACCAAGCCACAAAAATGTGCCCTAAATGACCAGATGACCACTGGAGGGAATCAGGGATGACCTCCCCCTACTCCCCCAGTGGTCACTAACCCCCTCCCACCCTAACAAAATATTTTTCCAGCCTCTATGCCAGACTCAAATACCATACCCAGCTCCATGACAGCAGTATGCTGTCCCTGGAGCAGTTTTAGTGGGTTACTGCAGTGCACTTCAAGCAGGCGGACCCAGGCCCATCCCCCCTTACCTGTTATACTTGTGGTGGTAAATGTGAGCCCTCCAAAACCCACCACAAACCCACTGTATCCACATCTAGGTGCCCCCCTTCATCCCCAAGGGCTACGGTAGTGGTGTACAGTTGTGGCGAGTAGTTTTTTTTTGGGGGGGGGGTTGGGGGGTTCAGCACACAAGGTAAGGGAGCTATGCACCTGGGAGCTTTTTCTGAAGTCCACTGCAGTGCCCCCTAGGGTGCCTGGTTGGTGTCCTGGCATGTGAGGGAGACCAGTGCACTATGAATGCTGGTTTCTCCCACGACCAAATGGCTTGGATTTGGTATTCTGAGATGGGTGTCCTCGGTTTCCATTATCGCCGAAAATCGGGGACGACCATCTCTAGGGACGACCATCTATAAGGTCGACCTAAATGTTGAGATTTGGGTGTCCCTGACCGTATTATCAAAAAGAAAGATGGCCGCTCATCTTGTTTCGATAATACGGGTTTCCCCGCCCCTTCATGGAGCCGTCCTGTGAGGACGCCCTCAGGAAAACTTGGGCGCCCCGTTCGATTATGCCCCTCCACATTTACTAATTTTGAAAATAGTTGGTAATATGATTTTGAAAAGGATAAAAAAAATAATTATCAGTTAAAGAAAAACGTGTCACTCTGATTTCTCTCTCCCTGGAGTATAAGCAAAAGCTCTATATCTGATTTCTTTCTCTGAGGGAGAAGCAAGGAGTATGTTTCTGATTTTACTCTAATAGACAAAAGGGAAAGATGGGCAGCTAAAAAAGCTAACACAGATTCCCACTCACTCCCAGATAGTATTGTGTTTTAATTACCATGCATTTCCTCTTAGTCTTTCTCCAAACTTGTGGGCCAAGGAAAGGATGCCTCTCAAAAGGAATCTCTGATTGCTGAAGCAGACCTTGCTGCTATGTTCCATCACATTCTGCAACAGCAGGGAGAAACCACATCACCACCAGGGCAAGAATTCACCACCGAGGTCAATCTTCCTGGCAATTCAAACTGGAAGAACCTGGATAAAAATAGTCGCCATAGAGCAGGTAGGTGTACCCAGCCAAAGGTTAAAAGTTGGAAATGGTTTTAAATTGCTGCTTTATCCTTACAGTAGTGTATTACTATTTAACTTTTTCACAAGGCTGAAGACACTGAATATTGCAGTTTTATACTGGTTTCTTAACTTTCAGACAGCCACCCAACTTAAAACACAAGCTAATTAGAAGTAAGCTCCCAACACAGACTCAAAAAGAAGAGAATGGCACACATCCTTGCAATATATCCAGCTGCAAACTATGCCAAAACATCTCACAGGACCCCACAGTCATTCATAAAGGAAAAACATTCAACATAAAGGAATCCTTCACATGCTCATCTTCCAATGTGGTATGCATCATCCAGTGTAAAAAATGTGACCAAGGATGCTATATTGGAGAAACAAGTCAGATGCTAAAAACAAGATTTAACTTACATAGACATCACATGAAAAACGCCATTGCCAGCCAGGATGCCACACTTGTTGGGCAACACTTTACAAAAACAGAACACTGTACTAGTGATTTCACAGTAAGAATCCTGAAAGGTAACTTTAAAACAATACAGGAACGTGGGACGGGGGGCGTGTCAAGATGGCGACCTGAGCGTTTGTGTTGGTCGGTTGTGTCGGAACTGCTGGTGATTCCTTACCTTTTTCGTTTTCCAAAATGCCCCATACAAAAAGAAAGGGGCTAGTGAAAGGCCAAACGCCAGTGGCCCGAACTTCCTCTTCATCTCAGCAGTCGATAGAACGATTCACCACGCTCATTCCAACTACCAAGGCGTGCGATTCCGAGCTGAGGATCGAAGGAGGAGCCTCGGTCCTCTCGGACCTAGAAACATCACTATCGCCGCCAAATAATCGACCTTCGTGCCCAGCGTCTCTAGAACAGAGTGAGGAGATTCAGACCCGTACGGAAGTCGTTCAGGGTCAAATCTCTCATGGCGTCGACTCTTTCCAGAACGCCGAGGGAACAACTTTGGAAGGAAATCCTCCCACGGAGATTACTCTTCAGGTGATTTGACAGGCATTACAGGGATTGAACCAGACTGTTTTGAAATCAGCTCGGGAGACCTCTCAGCTCGTGAGTAAGATTGATTCTCTAACCTGTTCTTTTGAAAAGACTAAGCAGGAGACAGCGTCTCAAATGGAACAAATTCAACAAGAAGTTTAAAAACAACAACTGAATCTTTGATTGCAGACAAAACTATTATACATAGGAAGATAGAACAATTTGAAAATTGTAATAGACGACTGAATCTGAGACTGTTAAACTTTCCCTGGGTAAAAAATGTAAGCTCTACGGAAATGTTTAAAAAGTATTTACAAGATATTTTGTTGTTTCCGGCCTCAGCTATACCCCCTTTAAATAAAACGTATTATTTGCCGATGCCTGTGCAAGCTGAACCTGGGGATAGTGATGATAAATTGGATCACCTGAAGAGACTACCTTTAGATCAGCAAGCTATACAAGAACCTTTTGATATTTCATTGATATTAGAAACATCATTTTCTGAAATAGAGCAGCGTAGAACTCTTTTAGTATCTTTTGTCTTTGAGCAGGACTTAAATTCGGTATTGAAGTTATATTTCAGGAACTCTTTGAAAATTTTTTGTGGTCAAAGAATTTGGGTATATCCTGACGTCTGTAAGACAACTCAAGATTGGAGGAAAAAATTCTTGACTTTTCGAGAGGAAACCCGAGCTTTGGGGGCAACATATTTGCTTGCATAAATGTCTGATTAAATATATGGGTATAAAATATATATTCTATGACCCAGAACATCTTAAAGCTTTTTTAGAAATGAAAAAGCTAACCACTAAACCTAAAGAGTAATATGAATGTTATCACACTGATTATTGCAGAATTAATGGGAATGTTCAGGTCAGGCCATATAGCCTTTCTTTTTTTTTTCCTTTCTTTATGGATCTCCTAATGTCCTGATCACCCCTCCCCCTTCTTGTATAATTTTGGTTGTGGTCTAAGGAATTGTATAATTTGATATATGGAAAATTTGTATGTGAAGATTTCCTCAGTAGTATGTATTCAAAGATATGCAATGTGTTACAGAAACATGTTAATCATGTAAAAACATATGAAAATTTAAATAAAAAAAATAAAAAAACAATACAGGAACGTAAGACCTTTGAAGTCAGAATGATTAAATATTTTGACACCCACCAGACAGGACTTAACAGAGATCTGGGCTTTCTAGCCCATTATAAGCCATAAAATTGTAAATTGTACTGCTTTGTTTGCCTACTCGCGCCAGATTAGCGCATGGACCAGGAGACCCCGCCCGCCGGGCACGCTGGCCAATCCAGGCCTCCCTTGCCTGCCTAGGCCGGGGGGATTGGCTCCAGCTGCTTCAAGGGGATGGACGGGCGGGGGATTTAAACAACGAAACGGAAACAGACCAGTGCTTCCGTTTCGTTCGTCAGAAGCCCCCACAGTGGATCGGAAGGCTAGCCACCTTCAGAGACTGTGTCCTTCCAGCTAGCCGTCCTTGCTAGCCACCTTCAGAGACTGTGTCCTCTTCAGCTAGCCGTCCTTGCTAGCCACCTCCAGAGACTGTGTCCTCTTCAGCTAGCCGTCCTTGCTAGCCACCTTCAGAGACTGTGTCCTCTTCAAGCTAGCCGTCCTTGCTAGCCACCTCCAGGGACTGTGTTCCTCTTCAGCTAGCCGTCCTTGCTAGCCACCTTCAGAGACTGTGTCCTTCCAGCTAGCCGTCCTTGCTAGCCACCTTCAGAGACTGTGTTCCTTTTCTGCGCTAGCCGTCCTTGCTAGCTGCCCTTTAGAGACTGAGTTGCTGACTACCAGCCAAGCCGACCGTCACCCCGCGGTTCCAGCAGTCCTGCTGGCCGCCTGCAGCTGGGGGCTCAACCCTCGGTGAACGGCGGTCGCCGCGGGTGAAGATTCGGGGTGCGCGGCGGTCCTCGGAGGTCTTGCCAGGCCTCAGGGAACCTAATGGCTCACCAACCATCGGAACAGGACAGGAAACGGAAGCCATGAGCTCGCCTACGCAGCCCGATCTACGGGACCTGGCCAAGGTACTTCAGCAGCAGCAGGAGCAGCTGAACGCCCTGTCGGGGGCGCTCCAGAACGTATGCTCTCAACTTTCTACGCTTCAGGTACAGAACCAGGCCGCTGTGGTCCAGGGGGCCGCAGCGGCTCCCCGTTCGGGAGGGTTCCGCACGGGACCTCGGTTCCCTGAGCCGGCGCGATATAATGGGGCCCCCGGAGGTTGCCGGGGGTTCCTCAATCAGTGCAACTTGGCCTTCCGGATGCAACCGGAGACATTTGCTTCGGACCAAAGTAAAGTGGGATATATCATGGGCTTATGTGAAGGGAAGGCCCTGGCCTGGGTGGCCCCACTTAACGAGCAACAGGACCCCATCTTGGATGACTATAGTGAATTTCAGAGCCGGTTCCGTATGGTGTTCGACCTTCCTGGGAGACCATCTTCCGTGGCATCGGAACTGCTGAGAATTCATCAGGGTGAGGGAACGGTGGCCGATTATGCCATTCGTTTCCGGACTTTAGCCACGGAGCTCCGTTGGAACCCGGAGTCCTTAATGGCCATCTTTACGGAAGGGTTACAAGAACGAATCAAGGACGAATTGGCAGGGCGAGAGGTCCCAGGCCAACTGGACGCCCTGATTTCGCTCTGTATCCGCGTAGATACCCGGTTCCAGGAGCGAGCAAGAGCCCGGGCGGAACGGCAGAAGTGGGCACGGGGAACGTCCCGGACTACTAAGGGGCCGTCTCCTCGCCGTGGGAACCGGGACTCCAAGGAGAATGGGGAGGAGCCGATGGTGATGGGCCGTCAACGACTGGCCCCTTCCGACAGGAAAAAACGCTTGTGGGACGGACTGTGCCTCTATTGTGGTGAGGCCGGACACTTTATTCGAGCCTGTCCCGCCCGGGCGGGAAACGTCTCCCCCAAGGCACCTTGAGGGGAGGGGTCTTGGGGCATTCCGCTCCCCTACCGGATTCCTTGATCACACTGCCAGTAATTCTACGGTGGCACGAGACCGCTATCCAGACCCGGGCCCTTGTGGACTCTGGGTCGGGGGGCAACTTCATCGGGTACGAACTGCTACAACAGATGGGCTGGCCCACGCTCCCGCGGCGGCCGGCGCTGCAAATCACCTCCATCCAGGGAACTACATTACCACAGCCGGTCACGGAGATCACCTCCTTTTTGGAATTGCAGGTGGGGGAGGATCACCGGGAAGAAGTCCAATTCCTGGTACTATCCCGGACCATTCATCCAGTGGTTCTAGGATTGCCCTGGCTACGGAGTCATAGCCCTGTTATTGACTGGACCAAGGGAACTATCCAAGCTTGGGGCAGTTCCTGTCGGGAGAACTGTTGTAAGGGCCGGACCGGCAGCTGCCCCGCATTTACTAGTACGCCCGGGGGGGCGCGGATAGAGCTGGGCTCCCTGCCCATGGACTATAGGGACTTTGCAGATGTGTTTTGTCCAGTGGAGGCGGAAGTTCTACCGCCTCATCGGTTGTTTGACTGTGCCATTAACTTGATGGCAGATACCATGCCACCGCGGGGCCGACTGTATACCCTGTCCCGAGGGGAGTCCAAGGCGATGCAGGAGTACATCCGGGAGAATCTGCGAAGAGGTTTCATCCGGCCCTCTACGTCTCCGGCCGGGGCCGGATTCTTTTTTGTTACTAAGAAGGATGGCTCCTTGAGGCCCTGTATCGATTATCGGGGGTTAAATGCCATCACGGTAAAGGATCGCTTTCCTCTTCCGCTCATTCTCGAACTCTTTGACAGGCTGCAAGGAGCCCAGATGTTTACCAAGTTGGACTTACGGGGGGCCTACAACTTAGTGCGGATCCGGCGAGGGGCCGAATGGAAGACGGCTTTTAACACCCACGAGGGACATTTCGAGTATCGGGTGATGCCATTTGGCCTATGTAATGCCCCTGCGGTGTTTCAGCGACTTATTAATTTTGTGCTCGAGGATTTGCTGAACTCCACGGTAATTGTTTATCTGGACGACATCTTGGTGTTTTCCCAAAACCCCGCGGAACATGTGGGTCATGTTCGCGCAGTGCTGCAGCGGTTACAACAATACCGCCTGTTTGCTAAGCTCAGCAAGTGCGCTTTTCACCAGAGGTCGTTACCATTTTTGGGACACATTCTGTTACCCGGGGGGCTACAGATGGAACCGGACAAACTCCGGGCAATTCGAGAATGGCCACAACCGCTGGGATTGAAAGCACTGCAACGTTTTTTGGGATTCGCGAACTACTATCGCCAGTTTATTCCCCAGTATTCACAACTGACGGCGCCGTTGACAGCGCTCACTAGAAAAAACGCGAAGGTCCGGGACTGGCCGCCCGAGGCACAGGTGGCTTTTCGCCAGGTAAAGGAGGCATTCAACTCAGCGTCCATTTTGTTAGCCCCGGATCCAGACAAGCCCTTTATTGTGGAAGTGGATGCGTCCGCGTTGGGAGCTGGGGCGGTCCTCTCGCAAGTGAATTCTAAGGGCCGGCGCCAGCCTTGCTCTTTCTTCTCTCGTAGATTCTCCCCGGCGGAATGTAATTATACAGTAGGGGACAGAGAGCTCCTAGCATTGAAATTAGCCCTGCAGGAATGGAGATATCTGCTGGAGGGAGCGGAACATCGATTCACAGTGATCACTGACCACAAGAATCTACTGTATCTACAAGAGGCTCAACGGCTCAATCCCCGACAAGCCCGGTGGTCATTGTTTTTCGCCAGATTTCATTTTCAATTAGTTTTTCGGGCGGCTGCTCAAAATACCCCTGCGGATTCCCTCTCCAAAGCATTTGAGATTCCAGAGGAGACTACTACTACTACTACTACTTAACATTTCTAGAGCGCTACTAGGGTTACGCAGCGCTGTACAATTTAACAAAGAGAGACAGTCCCTGCTCAAAGAGCTTACAATCTAATAGACAAGTGAACGGTCGGTCCGATAGGGGCAGTCAAATTGGGGCAGTCTGGATTCACTGAACGGTAAGGGTTAGGTGCCGAACGCAGCATTGAAGAGGTGGGCTTTAAGCAAAGACTTGAAGACGGGCAGGGAGGGGGCTTGGCGTAAGGGTTCAGGAAGGTTGTTCCAAGCATAGGGTGAGGCGAGGCAGAATGAGCGGAGCCTGGAGTTGGCGGTGGTGGAGAAGGGTACTGAGAGGAGGGATTTATCCTGTGAACGGAGGTTACGGGCGGGAACGTAAGGGGAGATGAGGGTAGAGAGGTAGTGAGGGGCAGCAGACTGAGTGCATTTGTAGGTAAGAAGGAGAAGCTTGAATTGAATGCGGTATCTGATCGGAAGCCAGTGAAGTGACCTGAGGAGAGGGGTGATATGAGTATATCGGTTCTGGCGGAATATGAGACGTGCAGCAGAGTTCTGAACAGACTGAAGGGGGGATAGATGGCTAAGTGGGAGGCCGGTGAGGAGTAAGTTGCAGTAGTCCAGGCGAGAGGTAATGAGAGCGTGGACGAGAGTTCGGGTGGTGTGTTCAGAGAGGAAAGGGCGAATTTTGCTGATGTTAAAGAGGAAGAAGCGACAGGTCTTGGCTATCTGCTGGATATGCGCAGAGAAGGAGAGAGAGGAGTCAAAGATGACTCCGAGGTTGCGGGCAGATGAGACGGGGAGGATGAGGGTGTTATCAACTGAGATAGAAAGTGGAGGAAGAGGAGAAGTGGGTTTTGGTGGAAAGACGATAAGCTCGGTCTTGGACATGTTCAGTTTCAGGTGGCGGTTGGACATCCAGGCAGCAATGTCGGATAAGCAGGCCGATACCTTTGCCTGGGTCTCCGCGGTGATGTCTGGTGTGGAGAGATACAGTTGGGTGTCATCAGCATAGAGATGATACTGGAAACCATGAGATGAGACTAAGGAGACCCATTCCATGTTGGATCCGGCATGCCTCAGCGCGGCCGTGGCTCCTACGAGAGAACTAGTGCTGGCCGCTGAGCGAGCGAAGGTAATGCAATGGGGGCATTCGTCCAGATGGGCGGGACATTTTGGGTATCAAAAGACTCTGCGTCTCATTACCAGACAGTATCAATGGCCTCAGATGAGGCGGGACATTCTTCAATTTGTCACCACCTGTCCTGTGTGCGCCCGGATCAAACCGGTGATCGGGACCCCCATGGGGAAGCTACAACCACTGTCCGTACCGACAGGGCCCTGGACGGAGCTTTCCATGGATTTTATCACCGACCTTCCCAGTTCCCGGGGACATACGGTGATTTGGGTGGTAATTGACCGTTTTTCCCGAATGGCCCATTTCGTTCCCTTGCCGGGACTTCCTTCGGCGGTCGCATTAGCTCAACTCTTCATCCAACACATTTTTCGACTTCATGGGCTGCCTCTTCGGATTATTAGTGACCGAGGCCCCCAATTCACCTCGCGTTTCTGGAGGGCCTTGTGTACTGCATTGGGGGTGAAAACCCATTTCTCATCCGCATACCATCCCCAAACCAATGGCATGGTCGAGAGGACGAACCAAACGTTAAAGGGTTCCTACGAGCATTTGTTAACAAACGCCAAGATAACTGGGTCTCCCTACTCCCTTGGGCCGAGTTTGCATATAACCACAGTGTCCACTCGGCTTCGGGAGACTCTCCATTCTTCTTGGTGTATGGACGACAGCCTCGACTTCCAGCACCGTTCCCGTCTGGATCTCCGACCCCCATGGTTAATGAAACTCTGGCAGATCTGCAAAGAGTCTGGGAAACGGCCCGAGAACAACTGCAGAAGGCAGCCACCCAATACAAGATCTTCGCAGATCGGCATCGGAAAACCGCTCCCGTCTTGCAACCAGGGCAGAAGGTATGGTTAAGCACGAAATACCTCCGGCTTCGGGTGCCCTCCCGTAGATTGGGACCTCGGTACATCGGACCCTTTGCAATCCAATCCCGACTTGGAGCTGTGACATATCGGTTGCGGCTACCTAGTACCCTGCGGGTGCATAACGCATTCCATGTTTCCTTATTGAAGAGTTTCCGAGGGTCTCGATGGCATCCTCAACGGCAGGAAACCGAAAATCTAGAAGCAGATCCCGATCCAGAGTTTGAAGTGCACGAAGTCCTGGATGCAAAAAGACAGCGAGGAAAGCTATATTACTTATTGTCCTGGAAGAATTTTGGCCCCGAAGACAACTCCTGGGAGCCCGCTGCGAATGTACATGCTCCAAAATTGGTCAAAGCCTTCCACGCCCGGTATCCTTCCAAACCCGGGCCCAGGGAAAAGGGGGCATCCGGGGAGGATACTGTCCCGTCCCGGGCCCTTACCTGGGGGCCCCCAGCGGGGGGCGAAGACCGACGGAGGCCGCGGGATCCGGGGCGGCGAAGACGAGCCGCCGACGGGGCCGACGCTGCCGCGGGCCGCTCCGAGGCCAGCGATCCGCTGGAGCGAGCGCCGGCCACGGAGAAGGGGATACGCCGGCCAAGATGGCGGCGCCGGCGTCGTCGTCTCCCTCGCTGGAGCGGACCAGCGAGCCAGCCCCGCCTACTCGCGGACCAGGAGACCCCGCCCGCCGGGCACGCTGGCCAATCCAGGCCTCCCTTGCCTGCCTAGGCCGGGGTGATTGGCTCCAGCTGCTTCAAGGGGATGGACGGGCGGGGGATTTAAACAACGAAACGGAAACAGACCAGTGCTTCCGTTTCGTTCGTCAGAAGCCCCCACAGTGGATCGGAAGGCTAGCCACCTTCAGAGACTGTGTCCTTCCAGCTAGCCGTCCTTGCTAGCCACCTCCAGAGACTGTGTCCTCTTCAGCTAGCCGTCCTTGCTAGCCACCTTCAGAGACTGTGTCCTCTTCAGCTAGCCGTCCTTGCTAGCCACCTTCAGAGACGGTGTCCTCTTCAAGCTAGCCGTCCTTGCTAGCCACCTCCAGGGACTGTGTTCCTC
Source organism: Microcaecilia unicolor (assembly GCF_901765095.1). Taxonomy (NCBI): domain Eukaryota; kingdom Metazoa; phylum Chordata; class Amphibia; order Gymnophiona; family Siphonopidae; genus Microcaecilia; species Microcaecilia unicolor. The sequence continues at coordinate 146,359,739 of NC_044037.1, forward strand.
TTCAGCTAGCCGTCCTTGCTAGCCACCTCCAGGGACTGTGTTCCTCTTCAGCTAGCCGTCCTTGCTAGCCACCTTCAGAGACTGTGTCCTTCCAGCTAGCCGTCCTTGCTAGCCACCTTCAGAGACTGTGTCCTCTTCAGCTAGCCGTCCTTGCTAGCCACCTTCAGAGACTGTGTCCTCTTCAGCGAGCCGTCCTTGCTAGCCACCTTCAGAGACTGTGTCCTTCCAGCTAGCCGTCCTTGCTAGCCACCTCCAGAGACTGTGTCCTCTTCAGCTAGCCGTCCTTGCTAGCCACCTTCAGAGACGGTGTCCTCTTCAAGCTAGCCGTCCTTGCTAGCCACCTCCAGGGACTGTGTTCCTCTTCCAGCTAGCCGTCCTTGCTAGCCCCCTCCAGAGACTGTGTTCCTTTTCTGCGCTAGCCGTCCTTGCTAGCTGCCCTTTAGAGACTGAGTTGCTGACTACCAGCCAAGCCGACCGTCACCCCGCGGTTCCAGCAGTCCTGCTGGCCGCCTGCAGCTGGGGGCTCAACCCTTGGTGAACGGCGGTCGCCGCGGGTGAAGATTCGGGGTGCGCGGCGGTCCTCGGAGGTCTTGCCAGGCCTCAGGGAACCTAAGGGCTCACCAACCATCGGAACAGGACAGCAGTATTGTAGGGATGTGGGAATGTTTTTCCTTTCTAGTACAGAGATTCTATTAATGAATGTGCATATGCACATATCACTGATTATCCTTCAATGCAGACTACAGTTTGTGCTTGCACTGCTGAGGGAGCTCTTATATGTGTAGCTAAAGGAAGGGGCTCTGATAGCCTAGGGGGGGGGGGGGGGGGGGGGGGGGGAACAAACACTTACCTTTCCAACCTGTCCCTTATCTCACCCCAGGCTTCGATGGAGAGAATCCTGGGGGGCAATTGGTGGTGGTGCCTGAAAAGGATTCGTCTGTGCTTGATGCACAGCTGCACCAAGTATACAATTTCAGCTTTGCTGAAATTTGGCTCACTTCTCATAGCTATGTTTCTCAGTGAATAACAGTTGGAAAGCGTGCATCACCTTATATGGACGCCCATGCGTGATGGACGTCCTTACATGCACAGGTCCATATACGGACCACCATCCCATATATGGATGGGTCAGTACGTGCACGTTCTGGTATACATAATGGCTCCACACATGGATGGCTGTCACGCATGGACGTCAATGGACCATTGTCACGCGTGCGGGGCCTTATCTGGATGAGTACGTAACCACACATGCGGAGGCTTCCTTATATGGATCATTATCAAGTATGCGAACCTCTTCATATATATACAATAAAATATGTATGTTCCTTATATTTACAATAGCTGCATGTTCCAGAAGTACATTGAGAAGTATAATGTACAGTAATAAGGACGTGTTTCTCACAGAATGGCCGAAGGACGTCCCTATTACAGGGCCGCCGTCCTTAGGTTGCAGTATTTTTCCTATACTTTGGGCATCCCTGATTTGGGCGTTTCCAACTGCGATAATGGAATGTCTAAAGGCGTCCTTTTTCCTATACTTTGGGCGTCCCTGATTTGGGTGTTTTCAACAGCGATAATGGAAAGTCTAAGGACGTCCATACTATTTTCCATTATACCTACCTGATTTTGGCCGACTTCAAGAGGGCGCCCTAATTCATACTTGGACGACCTTTCGAAAATGCCCCTCCAAGTCATACTTTGTACTGTTGTTTGAATGTTTTTACTGCTGAAATTGTCTATTGCTTATGTTTGACTTATTCTTGCTGTACACTACCTTGAGTGAATTCCTTCAAAAAGGCGGTAATAACATAAATAAATATATATATATATATTAACTCCAACAGGCAGTGTCACCTTGCAAATGAGCATGATCTATATTGAGCAGGATCTGGGTATGTGGCAAGGTTCATATAATGGAGTACAAAAAAAGGATCCACTGTGCACATGAGAGCCATATTGGACACACCCTCTCCTGCATTTGGAATCTCACTGCTATCAGAGGTGCATGTCTGGCCTCTTCCACCGGTGCCTGGGAGGTTCAGATTGCTGGACCAGGTGAGGGAGGGAGGGCTGGATCTCTCGGGTGGAGTGGAGGAAGAGAGGATGAGCTGTACATGCAGAGGAGAAGGGAAAGGAGGGAGGGAGAGAGAGAGAGAGATGTTTGGTCACAGGAGTGGGGAGGGAGGGACGAGAGAGAGGAAGAGATGTTGGACTGAGGGCAGAGGAAGAGATGCTGGACCCTGGGGTGAAAGGGAGGGTGGGATAGAGAGATAAGATGCTGGACAAAAGGAGGAAGGAAAGAGAGAGGAAGAGATGCTAGACAAAGGGAAGGAGGGAAGAGAGAGGGAGAGATGCTGGATCGCAGAGGTAGGGAGGGAAGGAGGGAAAAGAGAAAGAGATGCTGGACCATGGGGAGGAGAGACAGGGAGGCAAGATAGATGGGACAGGGAGATGCTGGGTGCTGGAAACAAAGGGACAGGGAGATGTTAGGCTACAAGGGTGTAATTGGGGAGAGAGAAGATGCTGGGCTACAAGGATGGAGGGAGAGGATATACTGGGAATGGTGGAATCATATGTCGGGAGGCCATGGGCAGGAGTGTCAAGGAGATAAGTGAGAGGAGGGTTAGAAAGGCGGTATCTGGGAGTAAACATAGTAGATGACGGCAGAAAAAGACCTGCACGGTCCATCCAGTCTGCCCAAGAAGAGAAATTCATATGTGCTACTTTTTTATTTGTACTGTCCTCTTCAGTGCACAGACCGTATAAGTCTGGCCAGCCCTATCCCCGCCTCCCAACCACCAACCCCGCCTCCCAACCACCAGCTCTGGCACAGACCATATAAGTCTGCCCAGCACTATCCTCGCCTCCCAACTACCAGTCCTGCCTCCCACCACCAGCTCTGGCACCTTTTTTAAGTCTGCCCAGCACTATCCCCGCCTCCCAACTACCAGTCCCGCCTCCCACCACCAGCTCTGGCACAGACCGTATAAGTCTGTCCAGCACTATCCCTGCCTCCCACCACCGGCTCTGGCACAGACCGTATAAGTCTGCCCAGCACTAGCCCCGCCTCCCAACCACCAGCTCTGCCACCCATTCTAGGCTAAGCTCCTGAGGATCCATTCCTTCTGCACAGGATTCCTTTATGTTTATCCCACGCATGTTTGAATTCCGTTACCATTTTCATCTCCACCACCTCCCGCGGGAGGGCTTTCCAAGTATCCACCACCCTCTCCGTGAAAAAATACTTCCTGACATTTTTCTTGAGTCTGCCCCCCCCCTTCAATCTCATTTCATGCCCTCTCGTTCTACCGCCTTCCCATCTCTGGAAAAGGTTTGTTTGCGGATTAATACCTTTCAAATCTTTGAACATCTGTATCATATCACCCCTGTTTCTCCTTTCCTCCAGGGTATACATGTTCAGGTCCGCAAGTCTCTCCTCATACGTCTTGTAACGCAAATCCCATACCATCCTCGTAGCTTTTCTTTGCACCGCTTCAATTCTTTTTACATCCTTAGCAAGATACGGCCTCCAAAACTGAGCACAATACTCCAGGTGGGGCCTCACCAATGACTTGTACAGGGGCATCGACACCTCTTTTCTTCTGCTGGTCACACCTCTCTCTATACAGCCTAGTAACATTCTGGCTATGGCCACCGCCTTGTCACACTGTTTCATCGCCTTCAGATCCTCAGATACTATCACCCCAAGATCCCTCTCCCCATCCGTACCTAGCAGACTCTCACCGCCTAACACATATGCCTCTCTTGGATTTCTACTCCCTAAGTGCATCACTTTGCATTTCTTCGCATTGAATTTTAATTGCCAAACCTTAGACCATTCTTCTAGCTTTTTCAGATCCTTTTTCATGTTTTCCACTCCCTCCGGGGTGTCCACTGTGTTACAAATCTTAGTATCATCCGCAAATAGGCAAACTTTACCTTCTAACCCTTCAGCAATGTCACTCACAAATATATTGAACAGAATTGGCCCCAGCACTGATCCCTGAGGCACTCCACTACTCACCTTTCCCTCCTCCGAGTGAACTCCATTCACCACCACCTTCTTGCGCCTGTCCGTCAACCAGTTCCTAATCCAGTTCACCACTTTGGGTCCTATCTTCAGCCCATCCAGTTTATTTAAGAGCCTCCTGTGGGGAACCGTGTCAAAAGCCTTGCTGAAATCTAAGTAGAATACGTCTATAGCATGTCCACGGTTCAATTCTCCAGTCACCCAATCAAAGAATTCAATGAGATTCGTTTGGCACGATTTCCCTTTGGTAAAACCATGTTGTCTCGGATCTTGCAACTCATTTTCTTCCAGGAAATTCACTATCCTTTCCTTCAGCATCGCTTCCATTACTTTTCCAATAATCGAAGTGAGGCTTACCGGCCTGTAGTTTCCAGCTTCTTCCCCCTCACCACTTTTGTGAAGAGGGACCACCTCCGCCGTTCTCCAATCCCTCGGAACCTCTCCCATTTCTAAGGATTTATTAAACAAATATTTAAGAGGACCCGCCAGAACCTCTCTGAGCTCCCTCAATATCCTGGGGTGGATCCCATCCGGTCCCATGGCTTTGTCCACCTTTAGTTTTTCTAGTTGTTGATACACACTCTCTTCCATGAACGGTGCTATATCCACTCCATTCTCAAATGAACTTTTGCCAGTCCATCGTGGTCCTTCTCCCGGATTTTCTTCAGTAAAAACAGAACAAAAGTATCTATTTATCAAATTTGCCTTTTCTTCATCATTATCTACATAGCGGTTTGCAGTATCTTTTAGTCTCACAATTCCCTTTTTAGTCATTCTCCTTTCACTAATATACCTGAAGAAATTTTTGTCACCCCTCCTTACCTTCCTAGCCATTTGTTCTTCCGCTTTCGCCAGACGTACCTCTCTCTTGGCTTCTTTCAGTTTCCTCCGGTATTCCTCCCCGTGTTCCTCGTCTTGAGTTTTTCTGTATTTCTGGAATGCAAACTCTTTAGCCTTTATTTTCTCAGCCACTTGCTTGGAGAACCATAGCGGTTTCCTTTTTCTCTTACTTTTATTTAGTTTCGTTACATAAAGGTTTGTGGCCCTATTTATAGCTTCTTTCAGCCTGGACCACTGTCCTTCCACTTCTCGTACGTTCTCCCAGCCCATCAGCTCCTTCATTAGGTATTCCCCCATTTACTAAAGTCAGCATGCTTGAAATCCAGGACTTTGAGTTTTGAGTGGCCACCCTCCTCTTCAGCCGTCATATCAAACCAAACCGTTTGATGGTCACTGCCGCCCAGGTGGGCACCCACTCGGACATTTGACACACTATCCGCATTTGTGAGCACCAGATACAGCGTGGCTCCCTCCCTCGTGGGTTCCATGACCATTTGTCTGAGCAGAGCACTTTGGAAAGCATCCACAATCTCTCTACTTCTTTCCGATTCCGCAGACGGAACCTTCCAATCTACATCCGGCAGATTGAAATCTCCCAGCAACAGCACCTCGCTCTCTCTTCTTTCCCAACTTTTGATTATCTGCGATCAGGTCTTTATCTAATTCTTCCAATTGTGTTGGAGGTCTGTAGACAACACCCACGTGGACAGAGGTTCTATCATCTCTTTTTAAGGTGATCCATATCGCTTCTTCCTTACCCCAGGTCCCTGTCATTTCGGTTGCTGTGATGTAAGATGTAAGATGAATGGAATAGGAAGCTGGGGAAAGAGTGTGACAGGAAATGGGATAGCTAGGGGTGAGAGAAGGAGATAGTTCCCAGAGATGACAGGGCAGGAGTGATTATACTCTCTGGTGGCTGCCTTATATGGCAGCTTCAAATCACTAGTGGAATCAGCTAAGTGGCAGGGGCACCATTTTGAAGGCGGCAGCCACTAGGGCAGGAGTGAGTGGGAATCACTCCTGTCCCCATTGAACCTGGGGTGAGTTGATATATGCAGCTGGATAGGGGAGGGATGCTGGTTGGCTGGCTGAAAGGCAGGAAATGTGGGCAGGTGGGGGGAAGATGGCTGGTTGGGAGCCGATATAGCTGTAAGGCAGTTGTGAGGAGAGGGCTGCCAATACAAAAGGTGGCTCAGAGCTCCACAATTCTTTGAACTGGTCCAAACCTCAGGGATAAGCAGTTGCTTTACCCGAATCCACCTACCTAATGGTTTATAGACTTTTACTCCAGGAATTTTTCCAAACCCAGCAACACTAACTACTTTTACCCCTTGCTCTGGAAATGAGTTCCAGAGCTCAACTATATGTTTACTCAAAAAAACATTTTCTCCTATATGTTTTAAAGGTGCTACTATATAACTTCATGGAGTGTCCCCTAGTCTTTGAACTTTTTGACAAGAGTAAAAATCAAATCGTGTTTAACTGTTCCACTCTATTTGGAATTTTATAGAACTCTATCATAGCTCCCTTCAGACATTTTTTTGCTCAAGCTGAAGATTCCTAACTTCTTTAGGCATTCCTTATGTATGAGAATTATTCCATCACTTTAATTATTTTGGTTGCTTTTTCTGTTACCTTTTCTACTCCAACATATCTTTCTTAAGATGAGGTAACCAGAATTGCACACAAGGTGCAATCTCACCATGGAGCAATAAAGAGGCATTATGATTCTTTGTTTTATGCTCTATAAAACAGAGAGTAGGGTTAAATGGTCAGTATTCTCAATGGAAAAGGTTAGATAGTGGGGTTCCCCAGGGGTCTGTACTGGGACCGCTGCTTTATAACATATTTATAAATGATCTAGAGATGGAAATAACTAGTGAGGTAATTAAATTTGCTGATGACACTTGTAAACGGGCCCGCTGCTCCAGTACGGGGGAGGAAGCCGCCTCCCGCGAATAGCCAGATCTTCACAAACTGCCACCAGGGGATACTTCAAAACATTCCTTTATTTCTCAGGTTAATGACCAAATCTTCACTCCAGAGCCCTGGGTTAGGGCTTCTCAGGCAGGGCTGTTCTGCCTTGCTTAGTACATCAGCCCACTAAACACAAAGTCTGTGCCCCCTTCCCTGAGGGGGAGGCAATAGTCCTTTTGAAATCCCTCCTTGTTGTCAAAATCACTAGCAAACAAACAGTAATTGCCCCCAAAGCAGGATTTCCCCCCCTTCATAAACAAGCCTTTCAAATTCAACAGAGTTTCTCAAAATAATCAGGTTTCAGTTTGGGAAACAGGTTTGTAATTCTCCCCAGCAAACTTTCCAACAGTCAGGGTTTCTCCCAAAGCAAACAGGTCCCACAAAAGAAAGCAGGCTTCCCTATTTAAGCAGGGTTTAAACCAAAATAAATTCCAAACAATGTAGGTTTGCAAACCTTCAGGTGCTGCGCTCCTCAGTGCTCTCAAGCTCCCATTCCACTGAGGTTTCTTACCCCTGCTCAGCCTGATTAACCCCCTCTTCCATACAATCCATCCAATCCTCCTTCTGGTTCTCACCCCACCCCTCTCTAGTACAGGTGGGCGGCATGATATACTGATTGCGGTTCCAGGGGAACTGGGCTCCTTCATTTTTCCTCCCTCTTGTGGTCGGAGATAGTATTTGGTCAGCTTGCCTATCCCCAGGGCTCCCCCTGTTGGGACTGGAAATGCATTCCCTTCTTTCGTGATCACCCTCTACTTTCCCTCCTGCAATGACTTCTGATAGATGTAGTTTAGGGTTTTGCTGCTTCATTCTATACATCTGGGCTGTAGCCTTGTCACACATCCCCTCCATCAAGAAATTACGACCCCCGGAGAACCGCTGAGGACCCTCCAGAGGGCCTGCAATTCGTGACAGGGCATCGGCATTCCCGTGGAGCTTCCCCATCCGATGTTGCACTGTGAAGGAAAAAGCCTGTAAGGCCAAATACCACCTAGTAAGCCGGCTATTTTGGCCCCACATCAGTTGTAGCCATTTTAATGGGGCATGGTCTGTTATAAGAGTAAAATGGCGACCCTGTAGGTAATATTTTAAAGCCTCCATGGCCCACTTAACCGCTAGGCATTCCCTCTCTATGACCGCATAGCGTCGTTCGGCCGGGGACAACTTCTTACTCAAAAACAGTACTGGATGCTCCTCCTGCCTGAATTCTTGTGGCAGGACGGCCTCCAGCCCTGTCTCTGAGGCGTCAGTTTGTAAGAGGAAGGGTGTCCCGAAATCCACCCCTCTCAAAACAGGTTCTTGACACAATATGTGACGCAGGGTATCAAAGGCTTCCCTCCCTTGAGTTCCCTATCTCAGAGTATTGGGTTGGGCCTTCTTTAACATATCGGTCAACGGACAGGAGATTTCCGCAAATCTGGGAATGAAGCGCCTATAGTACCCTACGAGCCTCAGAAAGCTACGGAGTTGCTTCTTGTTGAGGGGCAAGAAAACTCCTGTATCCCCTTTACTTTATCTGTTATGGGTTTTATGATTCCGCCCCCTACTCAGTACCCCAAATATGTTACCTTCCGGCTGGCGAACATGCACTTTTTGGGGTTTATCGTCAAGCTGGCCCTTCGCAGAGACCTCAACACTGCGGCCACCCGAGGCAGATGGGACTCCCAGTCTTGGCTAAATATAACGATATCATCCATATAGGCAGCAGCATACTCGTGATGCCCGCGCAGGATGAAATTGGCTAAGCGCTGGCAGGAGGCCGCCGCCCCATTTAGGCCAATCGGCATCCTTCGGAACTGAAATAGTCCTATAGGCGTGATAAAGGCCTTCTTTGGCTTGGCCTCCTCTGCCGAAGGAATCTGCCAGTAGCGTTTCGTAAGATCTAGGGTGGAAAGGTACCTAGTTTGGCCCAATCTGTCTAACAAATCGTCAATGTGAGGCATGGGATAGGCGTCAAATCTACAAATGGCATTGACTCTTCTGAAGTCTATGCAAAATCTTTGGGAGCCGTCGGGTTTTGGTACTAGCACTACTGGACTAGCCCAGGGGCTGTTGGACTCCTCAACGATGCCCAGGTCCCGCATTTCATGTACCTGTCTGATAATTTCCTGCCTCCTAGCCTCTGGTACCCTATAGGGTCTCTGGCGGCTAATCTGCCCCGGTGCCATATGAATATGATGTGTAATCACCCATGTTTCCCCAGGAAGGGGGTTAAGCACATCCTGGAACTCCCTCAACATTGTCTCGACCACTTGCCTCTGCTGGGGGTCTAAGGCCGACCCTATACCCAGGGTTCCCCTTTCTTTAAGGTCAGTAAGTTGTGGCCCCAGGTCTTCCTCCCGGATGACACCCAGTCCGCTCTGCTCTATCCAGGGGCATAGTACGTTTACATGGTATGTCTGGACCCTTCCCCTGTCATTTTTAACCCTATATGTCCAAGGACCTACCTTAGCAGCTATTGTGAAGGGCCCTTTCCATTGCGAGAGAAATTTATTTGGGTCCAAGAGGATCATTACCAGGACTCGCTCCCCCATCTGGAAGTGTCTAGCCTTAGTGCCCTGGTCATAGTACTTCTTCTGAATGCCCTAAGCCCTTCCCAGATTACTCTGGGCATATTCCGATAGGCGATGTAATCTAGCCCTTAAGTCTCTTAAATATGCCCTGATGGGTTGGGGGTCCTCGACTCTCTCGACCCACTGATCCTGTATAATATCCAGGACCCCTCGGGGCGTCCGTCCATAAACTAGCTCGAAGGGAGACACCCCCAGAGAGGCCTGAACATTTTCCTGGCAGGCATATAGGGCAAAGGGAAGTAGCTGATCCCAGTCCCCATACTGCCTGTTTAGTCCCTTCCTCAACATACCTTTAAGGGTTTTGTTGAACCACTCTACCATCCCATTAGACTGTGGATGGTAAGCGGAGGTAGTAATATGACGTATGCCCAAAAGTCTCCCATAATTGCTTGAGGCTACTGGACTTAAAATTAGAGCCCTGATCGGTCAGGACCTCTTTAGGGAAACCGATCTCACAAAAGATCTCACAAAAGAGTTTAATTAGCTCAGTGGCAATTCCCCCTGCCTTTAAGTTCCGTAAGGGTATAGCCCAAGGAAACCTACTACTACTACTACTAGTACTACTTATCATTTCTATAGCGCTACTAGACGTACGCAGCGCTGTGCTCTTGAACATAAAGAGACAGTCCCTGCTCGACAGAGCTTACAATCTAATTAGGACAGACAAACAGGACAAACAAGAGATAAGGGAATATTAAGGTGAGGATGATAAAATAAGGGTTCTGAACAAGTGAATAAGGGTTAGGAGTTAAAAGCAGCATCAAAAAGGTGGGCTTTTAGCTTAGATTTGAAGACGGCCAGAGATGGAGCTTGACGTACCAGCTCAGGAAGTCTATTCCAGGCATATGGTGCAGCAAGATAAAAGGAACGGAGTCTGGAGTTAGCTGTGGAGGAGAAGGGTGCAGATAAGAGAGATTTACCCAGTGAACCTAGTAGCCCGGTCTAAGATAACCAGAATATAGAGGAATCTTCTAGGAGTCTTGATGAGGGGCCCAATGATGTCCATGGCCAAGCTAGTCATGGGTTCTTTTATGATAGGAAGGGGCATCAACGGGGCTTTCGGGGGGAACTGGTCAATTAGTTTCTGACACTGGGGACAGCTCTGGCAATATTCCTGTACCTCTCAATGTATCCCTGGCAATAAAACCGCTCTAGGATCTGTCTCAGCGTATTCTGTGAACCCTTATGGCCGGCTAAGGGGTGATCATGAGCCCCCTTAAGTATGACTTTCCGAAATAGTTGGGGAACTACCAGCTGCTGTCGGATGGTTCATCCCACCGGTTCCATAATCTCCCTGTACAATAACCCCTCGTCTAGTCGAAAGCGCAGAAAACTGTCTGAGAGAACTCCCGTGGTTTGCTGAAAAGCTCTCTTAAGGACCGGATCTCCCCTCTGCTCTTGGGCAAAGGTCGGAAACTGGGCCAACACCTCCCCCGCAACCCAAGGCATACTTTCTCCTCGATTTATATGCCACAGGGCCAGGGCTCGATTCCACCTTTCCTGGATCTGGGTGTCCCTATCCTTCCTTCCTCTCCCCGGAGCCCCCAATACCTCTTTGTGAAAGGGAAAGATTTGCCCTAAGGAGTCACCCCCTAAGGGTACCGCCGTCCCCTTTGCCTCTTGGGCCCTTGTAGTCACCCACCCATGCAACTCTTGCAGACACTTGGAAAAAGGGGCCCAATCCCTCCCCAACATTAGGTCGAAGGGTAGCTTGGGTCACACTGCTAAATTAAGCTGCCCATTAAAAAGAGGGCTACGAATCCTCATGCGGAATACTGGGTAGGCTGTGGCGGCCCCATGAATGCATCTAATGGGTAGCGTTCCACAGTACGTTTCGTCACCACCCCCACCCCGAGTGTCCCTTATCTTTTTCCATAGAGCCTTGGATATCATGGATTGATTTGCCCCTGAATCCAGCAGGCCCCTAACCGGTACTCCCTCCAACTGCACTTCATGAAAAAAAAAAGGAGTCCTGGTCCCCATCACTCTGACCCATGAACCCGATTTTCGCTTTACAATCCCTCAGAAAATGACCCGCTTGGCTGCATTGAAAGCACCTGCCCCCTTTTTGTGGGTACTCCTTCTTCCCAGGTTCCTGCTACCTTACCCGGGTTTAGGATGCCATTTGGCCCATAGGCCCCTTGTTCCACGAGAGAAAAGGATTAAGGGGGAGTCTCTCTGCCTCATAATAGAGTTCGGCCCCCTTGGTCACTTCCTCCAGGGAGCGAACCCCTTGCTTGATCAACCATTCCCGCACTGGACAGGGGATAGCAAAGAGAAACTACTCCACAACTATCTCCTCTACCACCTGCCCAGCGGTTTTCCCCTCAGGATTCAGCCACTTAACCGCTAGATCCTTGAGCTTCTGGGCCAAGGCTCGAGGCTTCTCTTCTCCCTTTAAGATGGTCTCCCTAAAGAGTCTACAATAGTAATCTGGGGTTAAGCCCATCCTACTTTTAATGGCCGCCGCCACCTCCTCATATATCAGGGCCTGAGCCGGGGATAAGGCCCTATAAGCGGCCAGCGCTTCTCCCGTCAAACAGCCGGCCAGCCTTATGGCCCACTGTTCTGCTGGCCACTTCATAGCCCTGGCAATCCTTTCAAAAGTTACAATAAAATCCTCCACATCGTCCTTTCCCCCCATTTTCCCCAAGGAAAAAGGCTGATAGGCAGCTGACCCTACCGCCATGGGGGCCATTTCCGGGATGCTGGGTGCCACCACTTTCCGCATCAGATCCTCCATGGCTTGCATCTGGGTCTGGAGGGCTTTCAGAAGGGGCCTTGTTGTTCCTTGGTCGTTTCCACCACTTGATGTAAGGCGTGCTGCGAGCTCTCTTGCTGCTTCTGGAACTGGGCGGCCATCCAGTGCAACAACTCCTTCTGCTCCATCCTTGGCAATGAGGAAGATCCTGTGAAGCAAAAAGAAACATGACCCAAGTGCGCTCTATCTTTTAAGTGGGTCCCCTTTTAGAATCTGCCCGGGTTCTCCACCCTTTGGTTTCTATTCCCTTAACCCGCTCTTTGTCCAGCCTTGGCCCCCCTAGGTACAACTTACCTGAGGTGCCTGCTGGTCTGTGCAGTAATAAAGGCAAACCAGAGTCCTCTGTCCCTCTTGTCCATGTGGATCACAGTTTAGGTCCCATCTGGGATGCCACTGTAAACGGGCCTGCTGCTCCAGTATGGGGGAGGAAGCCGCCTCCCGCAAATAGCCAGATCTTCACAAACTGCCACCAGGGGATACTTCAAAACATTCCTTTATTTTTCAGGTTAATGACCAAAACTTCACTCCAGAGCCCTGGGTTAGGGCTTCTCAGGCAGGGCTGTTCTGCCTTGCTTAGTACATCAGCCCACTAAACACAAAGTCTGTGCCCTCTTCCCTGAGGGGGAGGCAATAGTCCTTTTGAAATCCATCCTTGTTGTCAAAATCAGTAGCAAACAAACAGTACCTGCCCCCAAGCAGGATTTTCCCCCCCTTCATAAACAAGCCTTTCAAATTCAACAGAGTTTCTCAAAATAATCAGATTTCAGTTTGGGAAACAGGTTTGTAATTCTCCCCAGCAAACTTTCCAACAGTCAGGGTTTCTCCCAAAGCAAACAGATCCCACAAAAGAAAGCAGGCTTCCCTATTTAAGCAGGGTTTAAACCAAAATAAATTCCAAACAATGTAGGTTTGCAAACCTTCAGGTGCTGTGCTCCTCAGTGCTCTCAAGCTCCCATTCCATTGAGGTTTCTTCCCCCTGCTCAGCCTGATTAACCCCCTCTTCCATACAATCCATCCAATCCTCCTTCTGGTTCTCACCCCACCCCTCTCTAGTACAAGTGGGTGGCATGATATACTGATTGCGGGTCCAGGGGAACTGGGCTCCTTCATTTTCCCTCCCTCTTGTGGTCGGAGATGGTATATGTGTTATGATTGGGGTCAGAACCCCTCTCAAACTTACCTCTTTCCTGGGGGTCAGCTTCTTAGCTGACTTCTGTTTCTTTTCTCTGTCCTTTCTGAGCTGGCTCTGTCTCTCTGTGCTGGCAGCTTCCAGCAGCATGGGGTTGTTTTACTTTACTACAGCTGTGTGGGTGGACTGAGTTAGCTCTACCTCTCTTTGGGTGTACTGGCTTCAAGTGCTTCACGGTGTTGCATTGGTGTGGGTTGGGCCTCTCTGGGTCAGTGTGCTTTTGCCTAGGTCTAGGGATTGTGACATCATCAGGGAGGGCATTGATAAGGAAGTGGTGTTGTTTCCTTCAGAGCCTTTGCAACGGTGGTGTTTGCTTTAGGTAGGGTGGTGCAGTGTGCACTTCTGACTTTGTGTCTAGTTTCCCTGCTTGCTTTTGCTAAGGGCCAGGTTAGTGTTAGTGCAGTGTGCACTGGTGACTGTGTGTTTAGCTTTCCTGCTTTTTCCTTATGGTTCCCCTGCTTTTCCCTCTTGGTTTTGGAAGCATTGCTGTGTGTAGGGCTTTGGAAGCTCTGTTGCTGATAGAAGTACTTCAGGGTTTGGTGTTGTTAGGAACACTGCAGAGTTTGCTGTTAGAAGTACTTCTGGTGTTTGTGCTATTGGAAGCATTGCAGTCTTTGCTGTTGGTGTTTGGTGCTTTAGTAGCACTTTTGGCTTATGTGTTAGCTTCCCTGCTTTTTCCTTGTGGCTCCCCTGTCTTCTCTTTTAGTGCTAGGAGCTCTTCTGGTTGCTTGCCAGAGTAGTGCTTAGGAAGCACCTTGTTAGTTGTATCTAGCTTGCTAGAGCAGTGCTTAGGTAGCTTGTTAGTTTTGTGTTTAGCTTATTAGTGTAGAGCTCTGCTTGTAGCTTGGTGCTTAGTAGCATCTGTGTTAGCTTTGTGTTTAGTTCCCTGCTCTGTTAGTTTAGGGCTTAGGAAGTCCCTTTCTTGAGCAGGGCTTAGGAGCTCCTGTTTAGTATAGGGCTTAGGAAGTCCTTTTGTCAGTTTACTGTTAGGAACACTCCTGCTGGTTTAGGGCTTGGGAGCACGTAGATCAGTTTAGGTTTAGGAGCACTTCTGTTTCCAGTCCTGGTCCCTGTGTCATCCGGTATCCAGTAAGCCCTGCCGGCTACTCGAACCCAGGAGCTCAACTCCTGGGGGGCTTAGTAGCTAAGTGCAGGTGAAGCTGTGTGGACCAGTCCAGTGTGCTCCAGTCCGGTGTTCCAGTCCTGTGTCCTCCAGTTCGGGGGATTCCAGTCCATGTGTTCCGGTTCGCTGGGCAGTGCCTGCAGTCCCTGCCGGTGTGCTTGCCCAGTGTTGGTTGGTGGGTTTTGCCTGCTGCTGTCGCTCTTCGGCAGCAGCCCAAGGGCTCACGTTTGCTCCAGAGCCCAGCCCGCGGGCTCTGAACCTGAGAACCTGACAATATGGTCAGCTTGCCTATCCCCAGGGCTCCCCCTGTTGGGACTGGACATGCATTCCCTTCTTTCGTGATCACCCTCTACCTTCCCTCCTGCAACAATTTCTGGTAGATGTAGTTTAGGGTTTTGCTCACACACTAAATTATTCAAAGTTGTTAAATAGCAAGAGGATTGTGAAAAATTGCAAGAGGACCTGCCAAGACTGGGAATCCAAATGGCAGATGACGTTTAATGTGAGTAAGTGCAAAGTGATGCAAGTGGGAAAGAGACACTTGATGGAACCAGAAATCTTTATTCCTACCAGCAGACCCACAGCTGATGACCTGGCACGGCCGTGTTTCAGCAGAAAGATTGCCTTTGTCAAGGGTCTGATCTCATGAAAAGCTGGTAAAGGTTAAGATACTTTACTAAAAGAAAAGTCCATAAGCTATTATTAAGATGGGAAAGTCCACTGCTTATTTCTAGGATAAGTAGCATTAACACCTGTTTTACTGTTCTGGGATCTTGCCAGGTATCGGAAGATTGGAGGGTGGCCAATGTAACGCCGATTTTTAAAAAAGGTTCCAGAGGAGATCTGGGAAATAATAGACCAGTGAGTCTGACGTCGATGCTGGGCAAAATGGTAGAGACTATTATAAAGAACAAAATTACAGAGCATATTCAAAAGCATGGATTAATGAGACAAAGTCAACATGGATTTAGTGAAGGGAAATCTTGCCTCATCAATCTATTACATTTCTTTGAAAGGGTGAACAAACATTGGATAAAGGTGAGCCAGTTGATATTGTGTATCTGGATTTTCAAAAGGCGTTTGACAAAGTACCTCATGAAAGACTCCAGAGGAAATTGGAGAGTCATGGGATAGAAGGTAGTGTTCTATTGTGGATTAAAAACTGGTTAAAAGATAGAAAACAGAGAGTAGGGTTAAATGGTCAGTATTCTCAGTGGAGAAGGGTAGTTAGTGGGGTTCCCCAGGGGTCTGTGCTGGGATCGCTGCTTTTTCAGTTCCAATATTTTTTATTATGTTTTATAGACAACTAGTAAAAAAGGCCCGTTTCTGACACAAATGAAACGGGTGCTAGCAAGGTTTTCCTCAGCTCCCCTGCAGCCACCCATGTCCAGCGACCCTCCTCTCCCCTGTGCCCACAGCAGCCACCCATGTCCAGCGAACCTCCTCTTTCCCCTGCCCTCCCTCCTGCTACCCATGTCCAGCGACCCTCCTCTCTCCCTTGCCCCCCTCCAGCCACCCATGTCCAGTGACCCCCTGCCCCCCTGCAGCCACCCATGTCTAGCGACCCTCCTCTCTCCCCTGCCCCCCCTGCAGCCACCCATGTCCAGCGACCCTCCTCTCTCCCCTGCCCCCTACTGCCACCCATGTCCAGCGACCCTCCTCTCTCCCCTGCCCCCCCTCCAGCCACCCATGTCCAGCGACCCTCCTCTGGACATGGATCAGCTGTGAGGCATGTTTTTCCCCCCGGGTTCTGAAGTTGACATCATAATGGCTACGGTGATGTCAGCCTGATCTATGGAGCCTAGCAGACCAACTCGGAATGAGCCACGGTCCCGGGCAAGTCAGAACGTTGGAGGTGAGAATTATTTTATAGGATAACAAAATGACTAAAATAAGTACAGTTAGCCATCAATATGAAAAAATACAATAACAAGGCATCAACTTACATGTTCAAGTTAAGAGTAAACACAGATTGTTGCTATAACAATTCATAGTCGTCACGGGAGTAATACATAAGTTCAATTCTAAGAGAGATTTTTGTGTAATTTGTCTAGTAAAGAAGTCTATATTTTTTTGTACTTAACAAGTGAGTTATATTTTTCTGCTGCAGCATATCCATATTTAGAATACTGGAACTCTGTTTGGGACTCAATATCATCCACTTTAAATATTCAAGATGTTTTATCATATGATATAGTCATATTTGGATCCCTAATGATACAATCGCCACTAGACAGATACCAAGCACAATTATTGGACACACTATTACATCAAGCCTTGAGGACCCTCTTCTTTTATTGGAAGGATCTTACCAAAGTCACTTATTTAACTTGGGATCACTGCTTTTTAACATATTTATAAATGACCTAGAATTGGGAGTAACTAGTGAGGTAATTAAATTTGCTGATGTCACAAAGCTATTCAAAGTCATTAAATCGCGGGAGGATTCTGAAAAAGTACAAGAGAACCTTACGAGACTGGGAGACTGGGCATCTAAATGGCAGATGACGTTTAATGTGAGCAAGTGCATGTCAGGTTCTCAGGTTCAGAGCCCGCAGGGCCAGGCTCTGGAGCAAATGTGAGCCCTTGGGCTGCTGCCGAGGAGCGGCAGCAGCAGGCAAAACCCCCCAACCAACACTGGGCAAGCACACCGGCACCGCCCAGTGAGCCGGAACACAAGGACTGGAGGACATAGGACTGGAACACTGGACTGGTACACACCGGACCGGAACACACTAGACCGGAGCACACCGGAATGGAACACACACCGGACCGGAACCCACTGGACTGGAGCACACCGGACTGGAACACACTGGACTGGTCCGTACAGCTTCACCTGCAGTTAGCCACTGCCCCCCCTCCAAGGGTTGAGCCCTTGGGTTCGAGTGGCTGGCAGGACTTACCGGATACCGGATGACACAAGGACCAGGACTGGAAACAGAAGTACTCCTAAATCCTAAACTGACCTAAGTGCTCCCAAGCCCTAAACCAACAGAAGTGTTCCTAACAGTACACTAACAAAAGGACTTCCTAAGCCCTATACTAACAGGAGTGCCCCTAGGCACTGACCTAACAGGAGTGCTTCTCACAGCACCAAAAGGAAAAGCAGGGGAGTTACAAGGGAAAGGCAGGGAAGCTAAACACAAAGCTAATAAAGGTGCTTCCAAAACACCAAGCTACAGCAGCTCTACAACTCTAAACTAACTAAGGTGCCCCCACGCACCAAACAACCAGAAGAGCTCCTAGCACTAAAAGGGAAGACAGGGGATCCACAAGGGAAAAACAGGGAAGCTAAACACGTAAGCCAAAAGTGCTTCCAAAGCACCAAACACAAACAGCAAAGACTGCATTGCTCCCAACAGCACAAACACCAGAAGTACTTCTAACAGCCAAAACTGCAGTGTTCCTAACAACACCAAACCCTGAAGTACTTCTATCAGCAACAGAGCTTCCAAAGCCCTACACACAGCAATGCTACCAAAGCACCAAGAGGGAAAAGCAGGGGAACCACAAGGGAAAAGGAGGAAAGCTAAACACACAGTCACCAGATCACACTGCACTAACACTAACCTGGACCTTTAGCAAAAGCAAGCAGGGAAACTAGACACAAAGTCAGAAGTGCACACTGTACCACCCTACCTAAAGCAAACATTGCAAAAGCCCTAAAGGAAAGAACACCACTTCCTTATCAAGGCCCTCCCAGATGATGTCACACTCCCTAGAGCCAGGCAGACAGCACACTGAAACCCCGAGAGGCCCAACCCACACCAATGCAGCACCGTGAAGCTCTTGAAGCCAGTACAGCCAAAGAGAGGTAGAGCTAACTCAGTCCACACACACAGCTGTAGTAAAGTGAAACAATTAAGAGTCATGCTGCTGGAAGCTGCCAGCATAGAGAGAGAGAGCTAGCTTAGAAAGGACAGACAAAAGAAACGGAAGCCAGCTAAGAAGCTGACCACCAGGAAAAAGGTAAGTTTGAAAGGGGTCCTGACCACGATCATAACAGCGCAAAGTGATGCATGTGGGAAAGAGGAACCCAAATTATAGCTACGACATGCAAGGTTCCACATTATGAGTCACAGACCAAGAAAGGGATCTAGGTGTCGACGTTGATGATACGTTGAACTCTTCTGCTCAGTGTGCTGCTGCGGCTAAGAAAGCAAATAGAATGTTAGGTATTATTAGGAAAGGAATGGAAAACAAAAATGAGGATGTTATAATGCCCTTGTATCGCTCCATGGTGCGACCGCACCTTGAAAATTGTGTTCAATTCTGGTCACCGCATCTCAGAAAGTAGAGTAGAGTGGAGTTGAACGGGTAGATGTGAAGCATCTGTTTATGCTTTCCAAAAATACTAGGACTAGGGGGCATGCGATGAAGCTACAATGTAGTAAATTTAAAACGAATCGGAGAAAAATTTTCTTCACTCAACGTGTAATTAAACTCTAGAATTCGTTGCCAGAGAATGTGGTAAAGGCACTTAGCTTAGCGGAGTTTTTAAAAGGTTTGGTCGGCTTCCTAAAGGAAAAGTCCATAGACCATTATTAAATGGGGAAAATCCACTATTTCTGCGATAAGCAGTATAAAATGTTTTTTTACTTTTTTGGGATCTTGCCAGGTATTTGTGACCTGGATTGGTCCTTGTTGGAAACAGGATGCTGGGCTTGATGGACCTTTGGTCTGTCCCAGTATGGCAATACTTCTCATGTTCTTATGCACTTAGTGTAGGTCCTTACCTTGCCATATCTTTTGGATCTCCTCCCTGATCATTCTTGCTGATGCTTGGGGGGCCTGACACCTGCTCTCTCTATAGTAAGCCAGCAGCTGGGTTTCAGATCTGTCACTTGCCCCAGTCTCTGAATCCTTGCTCTATGCAAGTGCCACAAGTATCTAACCAGTTGGGTATAGACTGGCTGATTCTCTTTCTCTCACTGGGAGACAGCTGCAGGCATTGGCAGAAATGGGGCTCTTTCTTATCAGGTATGGTCAGTGGGGGGAGATGTTCTGCATATGTGAATAATGATCTATTATACTGTACATTTTCCAGCTGTGTCTCTCTCAGCTCTGGTCCCGCCCTCATTTCCTGTTTCCGCAAGGGCGGGACCAGAGCTGAGAGAGAGAGAAGGGAAAACCGA
The DNA here is from genome assembly GCF_901765095.1 of Microcaecilia unicolor. Taxonomy (NCBI): domain Eukaryota; kingdom Metazoa; phylum Chordata; class Amphibia; order Gymnophiona; family Siphonopidae; genus Microcaecilia; species Microcaecilia unicolor. The sequence goes on from NC_044037.1 coordinate 146,379,367, forward strand.
ACTAAGGGCTGAGCCTGCACACTTTTTACCGCTGCTGCCGGCCGCCGTAACCACGACGAGGTAAGTCAAGATGGCTTTTAAAATTCGGACCCTGGAACTCAGAGGGAGGGAGGGGGGACCCTGGAACTCAGAGGAAGGGGGGACCCTGTGGAACTCAGAGAGAGGGAGGGGACCCTGGAACTGGGAGGGAGGAGGAGACCCTGGAACTGGGAGGGAGGGAGGGGGGGACTCTAGAACTCAGAGGGAGGGTGAGGGAAAGGAGAGAGTGAGGGGAGGGCTGGAACTCGAAGAGAGGGAGGGGGGCCTGGAACTCGAAGGGAGAGGGAGGGGGACGGTGGAGGTGGGACGAGGGAGGAGGGATGGGGAGAGGGAGGGTGAGGGGAAGGGGGAGGGAGGGAGGGGGGACTGCACCACCTGTAAAAAAAAATTTTCAGCACCCCTAATCATTTTGAAAAGTTGGCTCCTATGGCTGAGATGATCCTCTGCTGCATCTCTGTGAGCAGCCTCAGCAAAAGAAGAAAATGAAGCGTGGGGCCGCAGCAGCCTTCAGGCATGCGCTGTCGGCTCTGCTGTCCTTTGCCCCCACTGACATCAATTTCCTGTTCCGGGGGCAGAGGACTGGAAGACCGACAGCGCATGCCTGAAGGCTGTTGCAGCCCCACACTTCATTTTCATCTTTTGCTGAGGCTGCTCACAATGGCAGTGTGTAGAAGGGATGCAGCTGAGCTCCCTGGCTGATCCCAGGAGATAGCAGCTGCTTGGGTGCCTGGGGAACTAAGGTACAGGGAAACAAAAAGTGCTGGGATGGAGGAGAATAGAAAAAAAGATTTTGTTTAGAAGGGAAGGATGAAGAAAGAGTGTGTTGGTGTGTATGTTGCATGGAGTGGGGAGAGAGATCAAAGATATTGGATGGGGACAGAAAAAGGGGAGACAATGGATGAAAGGAGGAAGAGAGAGGAGATGGATGAAAGGAGGTAGACACTGGATAGAAGGTGGAGAGCGAGGGGAGATGTTGGATGGGAGAGAGAAAGAGAAAGGGGACATGCTGGATGGAGGTGAGACGGGAGAAGCTGGATGTAAAGAAAGAAGAGTGGGGATGCTGGATAGAAGAGGGGTACAGAGAGAGAGAGATGAATGGAAAGATGGTGGGAGAAAGAGGGGACATGGAAAAGGGCAGGGGAGAGACAAGCTGTTGAGGAGAAGGAAGGGGAGCAAGGGGGAGATGCTGGCTGGTCAGATGGAGAGAGAAAGAGGAGAAATGCTGGATGAAAGGAGGGAGAGAAAGAGAAAAAATGCTAGAAGTAGGGGACAGAAAGAGGGAAGACGCTGGATGGAGAGTAGGAGAGAATGAGGGAAGGTGCTGGATGGAAGGATAGAGAGAAAGAGGAGACACTGGATGGAAGGATGCAGAGAGAAAGAGGTGGGGAGACACTGGAAGGATGGGAAGAGAAAGAAGAGAGATGCTGGATGGAAAAGGGGAGAGGATAGAGTTAGTGAAAGACTGGAGAATAATTGTAAGGGGCATGGGGAGAACAAAGTGAAGAAAAGATGAAAAGCCATAAAGTAAAAAGAGGGAAATTAAAGAATGGATAGTACAAATGAATTAAATCTTGACAGAGAGAGAGGCAGAAAATTAAATTGAAGAAAACATAGAAAAAGGAGATACAAATGACAAATGGACAGGAAACCCTGGCAAGACAGTTAAGAGAAGACGAAGGAAAGCAGAATCAAGAGACTGGAACCAACACAATTAGAAAAAATAAATGGCCAGACAGCAAAGGTACAGAAAATAATTTTATTTTTAATTTAGGATAAAGTAATGTGGTAGTTGTGTTAGTTAAGGTTAATAAATGCAAATAAAACACAAAATAGAAAATAAGGTGATACCTTCATTGATTTTAAAACATTTTTGATTAGCCTTCAGAGACCAGCACTTCCTTCCTCAGGTCAGGAGAGGATACTACTGTCCTGACCTGAGGCAGGAGGTTCTGGCCTCTTAAAGCTAATTGAAAAGGGTATTAGGCTATTAAATAAAATATTTTCTGAAATGACTGTGGGATTGAGGTGTGTCAGGGGGGCGGAACCATGTATAGGGAGGGTGGAGTCAATGCAGAGTGGGCAGGGCTGGGGTGTGTACTAAAATCTCCCTCTCAAAAATTGGGACCCCTTGGCAGCTCTGTATCTCAGTGTATTTACTGTAATGAAGACAGGGGCGTAGCTACGGGTGGGCCTGGGTGAGCCCACCCAATCTCAGCTCGGGCCCACCCAGTTTTAAGCGCCGGTGAAAAGTGCACAGCAAAGCAGCATCAGAACGGACCACAGCCTTAGTTTCTGCCGTCGCGGTGGCAGCCCGCCCCGCTCAGCTGACCTCCCAGTTCATCCCACCTGTGTTTTGGCAGTCTCGGCAGCTCTTGACTTCTGGTCCTGGCTCCTCCTCCTCGGCCAGCACTGCCTTCCATCCCACACCACGGCCATGTGCGCTCAGCCTCGTTCTCGCACTAATGTAAGCATAAGCTCAGCTGCTGCATGCGCTGCAGCCACGTGGCACTGCCTGCTTCCCACGAATACCCCCACCCCGACCCAGCCCGCAGTGCACATGGCACGATGGTGCCGGCCGGGCCACACGCAGTGCCGCATAGGAAAGGCTGCTGTTGGCCTGGCTGTGTTGTGGGCATGGCTCCTTAGTCTACAGCTATGCCTGCCTAGTGCCCTGCCGTCCGCGTCTGGGTCTAGATGATTCAGTACCGGTTGGGTTCTTAACAGTGAGTCACATCAGGTAATAAAATTTAAATACGTTTTTTTTTAATGTCATGTAATTTTTTTATTCAAAATGTTGGCTGGTGGTAGTGGGTTTCTGGGTGGGTGTGGGCTCTTCACTGCCTAGGGCAAAAAAGGTATATTTAATGATTAAAATATACCTTTTTTTGCCCTAGGCAGTGAAGAGCCCACCCCCACCCAGAAGCCCACCACCAGCCAGCATTTTGATTACTCTTGTAATAAAAATTATGGCTCTGGTCTGGTGGTGGGCTTCTGGGTGGGGGGTGGGCTCTTCACTGCCAAGGGCAAAAAAAGTATATTTTAATCATTAAATATATCTCTTTTGCCCTAGGCAATGAGGAGCCCATCCCCACCCAGACATTTACCAACAATAAATTTTAATAGTGCCCAGCTTAATTTTAAAAAAAGTTGTCTATTCCTCTCATTTTGGTGAGTTCTTGGGTGGTGATGGTCTCTCTGCAATGCCCAGGTTAAAATTGTTTTAAAAAAACAACTTTATAGTTAATGTGGGTGGGGGGTGGGGGTTTGGGCTCTGCTGTGTCCAGGACATTAAAAAACAAAAGGTTTTATATTTAATGCTGATGTACCTCAGAGTGGGGGAGATGACAGACTATGGGGGGGATGGATAGGGGGTAGGACAGGGCTGACACTAGGCTACAGTAAGGGATGGAAAGTAGGGTAGAGAAGGGAAGGGCTGATGCCAGGCTGCGAGGATGGGGGTAGGGTAGAGAAGGGAAAGGTAGAGCTGATGCCAGGCTACAGGGATGGATGAAGAGGGTAGGAAAGGATAAGGCTGACTCTGGGCTATATGGATGGATGAGGGATAGGGAAGGCAAAGGTAGGGCTGATGTCGGGCTACAGGGAGGGATGGGGGGGGGGGGTAGGGAAGGGCAGGGCTGATGCAAGCCTACAGGACAATTTTAAAGTTTTTGTCCGTTATGCTGTAATTGATGAAGGTTGAGCTGTGTTCTGCATGTGAGAGATTCTTCTGGCATGTGGTCTGTGTGGGGATCTATATGTATGACTTGTCTGGCTTTTCCAGTAGGACGCATATTGGTGTTGTGTATATTCACTGCTGCCTTTTTAAAGGTGCTGTTATTGGTATTTGTGTGTTCAGAATTGGTGGTGTTAAGGTTTGCAACATAGGCTCCGAGTATTTATGTTGTTATGTTGATGCAGAACAGATGGGCAGATTATTTATTTAGAAATCCATCATCAAGCACACTCTAAGGCATTATTTAGGAGTATCCCAAGAAACACTACTCACACCCAGTGGCGTTCCTAGGGGGGCTGGCACCCGGGGCGGATCGCCGATTCGCCCCCCCCCCCCCCCCCGATGCAGTGCGGACCCTCCCCCCGGCGAAAGGACACCACCGCGAAGGACCCCCCCCCCCCCCCGCCGGTTGCACGCCACCGGGGGGGGTGCCGCGCGCGCCTGTCCTCCGTTGTTCCATGCTTCTTCTCTGCCCCGGAACAGGAAGTAACCTGTTCCGGGGCAGAGAAGAAGCATGGAACAACGGAGGGCAGGCGCGCGCGGCACCCCCCCCCCCCCCGGCAGCGTGCACCCGGGGCGGACCGCCCCCACCACCCCCCCTAGGAACGCCACTGCTCACACCTATATATACATAGTGCCCAGCCATATTAACTCTGGGCCCACCCAAAATGTCAGGGCCGGCTACGCCACTGATGAAGACTTTAAGATTAATAATAAATCCTACTGACCAGATTGGGTTGAGAAAGGTGTTTGGGTCACTTTCTCCAAAATCTTTTAAGCCTTTCTTGAAGTTGCAGCAGAAGTTTGGGCTCTCTACTAATCAGATCTTCAAGCGGTACCAACTGCAACCAGGGGCGTAGCTACGGGTGGGCCTGGGTGGGCCCAGGCCCACCCAATCACAGCTTAGGCCCACCCAGTTTTCCCTGCTCCTCCAATCAGTGCAGAGCCAGCCTTTAGCCCCGCAGTTGACAGGAAAGAGCAGCTCTGCTATCCTTCCCGCATCACTGCGAGAAAGCAGTACACATGCTGATTTATATCCGCTAGCGATCATCCACAGCGAGCGGAAAGTGGTCCGCCAATCAAGACGAAATCTAGCAGTGCAGTAGTGACGGGGCAGCAAGGTCAACCGTCAACAGCCAGCTAAAACAGTGGCAAGCGCAGACTGCTAAATAAGAATCGATTGCGTAGCCATATTGAGGTGAGTAATGGTTTGGTATAATTGAAGTTTAGAGAAAGTATGGCAAAACGAGGCAGTCTCGGTAAATTTCGCCAGTCAATTTCGCCAGGATGGGCAATAACAGCGAAGTAGAGGCAGTGGGCACTCACGTGTGATAGGCCCGTTAGACCACGGTATGCTCCGGCTCAAAGCAGTTAATTAAGCAGAAGTCTTCGAGAGGTGCTCAGCAAACTGCTCACAATGAGCTTTTGACAGATCGGGTCGAAATCCAGTCTATTTTTTTTGTTGTTGAATTATGGCTGATTATGATCCGTTATTCTTGGCTTTTGATGGCGCTAGCTATTCCACAGCCATCTTCCCGTCGGCCATCTTACAATCTGGTGGTTAAGTGTCAGGTGAGAATCAAGAATAAAGCCAAGGTAATGGAAGGAATCAACAGGTTGAATAATAGTACCTAAGAGGTGAAGGGGAATGGTTGGGATGGGAGAGCCACCCATAAATCAGCAAGCAGCGGTTTTCTGTTTATTTAAGACTAGTTTATGTTAATAGTGATCACAGAACTTAATATACAACCTTTCTATTGTCACAGTCCGTTCCCAGGTTCATTTCACTGCCTGCTCAACAATTCCTGATTTTGGAGCCAGTGTTGGTCAGGGAGCTGCTGTCCTGAAGAGGGAGCTGCTGGGCAGACTTATACAGTCTGTGCCAGAGCCGGTGGTGGGAGGCAGGGCTGGTGGTTGGGGGGCGGGGATAGTGCTGGGCAGACTTATACGGTCTGTGCCCTGAAAAAGACAAGTACAAATCAAGGTAAGGTATACACAAAAAGTGGCACATATGAGTTATCTTGTTTGGGAAGACTGGATGGACCGTGCAGGTCTTTTTCTGCCGTCATCTATTATGTTACTATGTGGTTTGTGTGGGGATCTCTGAGTCTGGCTTTTACTATGGGATGCGTATTGCTGTTCTGTATAGGTACTGTTGTTGGTATTTATGTTCAGATTGGTGTTAAGATTTGCAACTTAGGGGCTCATTTTCAGAGCACTTATGTTACTATGGTGGACTTATGTTTGGTCAAGTTTAAGATATGACATAATGTAACTAATATTTAAAAATATTGTTTTTCCATTAAGTGGTTTATGTTGATGCAGGGCAACTGTTGAGCAGAATAATTAGAAATCCATCATCAAGTACATTCTAAGGCATTATTTTCTAGTATCCCGAGAAATACTACCCATACTTATGTACATAGTGCCCACCCATATTGGCTTTGGGCCCACCCAAAATGTCAGGTCTGGCTACGCCACTGACTGCAACACTGCATTTCTGGAAATGTGTAAATTTCAGATTTATTTTTCATGATTTTGTAAGTTGTGTCTCATATCAGCAAGGCTTTTACATCAGAAAATAGAAGAGAGTGGGACCAGCCCAATCAGAAAAATAAAGTGCTCAGACAACAAAGGTAGAAAAGAAAAATATATTTTTTTATTTAATATTTTTTAAAGATTGAGATGTGCCTGTTTGTGAAATGTACATTTATTTATTTATTTATTTTTAGTTTTGTATTTTGCAGAGTACAGGAGAAAAAACATTTCTGTTTCTCTCTTACCAGTATTGCCCTCTTTGTAGAGTCTGGCTTTCACACACACATATGCTGGCTTCATATTCAGTGTTTTAGGCTTGTGTATGTTTTGAATAATTAAATTAATTTGCTAATATGCCATGCCCCACCCTTTGCGCCCCCAAATTAAACTGTCATACTACACCCATGTCCTGACCCCAGCTTGCAGCTTTCCTAAACAAGTGAGTCACCATTTACCTATGCAACTGAGAGAGGGCTAAGGTAGCAAGAGAGGCATGAACACCCCCCATGCACCAAGATGGCTAGACCTGCACAGAAGTCCTAGCACTGAGTGGTTCAAAATTACTGTCATGTGGTAAAGAAAGTACAGGAGCTATTGGCTCTTTTAGGAGTGGCAGCAGGAAGGGAAGAGGAATCTGGCAGGCCCCGTTTCAATAACAGCAGCTAGAGGTTGTTGAATCTTCCAAAGAAAGATGATTTTTGAAGTGTTTCACTGAAAATCAGAAATGCTAAATTCCCAAGCAAGGATGTTTTATTGGGGATTTCTGGTTATAATCAAAAATCAGAAACCCTCTGTATATAATACTTTCCTTAAAAAAAATCAGAATGAAAACAGTTCTAGCAGTAATATTGCAGAAATACCCAAGTAACTGTAGCTTACTCTTTCCCCAAGGCAGCCAATGGAATGTACCTCAGAGGTCTCAGTACTGTGCTGATATGGATACTTCTGATGAGGGAATGAGAGGAAATGACAGGATGAGTGTTCACCAACCCCATCACACTCGCCGCAGGAGTAAAGCGTCATTTCAGGAGAATGTGCATCACTCTGAAAGCCAGGTAATGCTGAGGTCAAGCAACCATGATGAAGGAGACATTTTCACTGTGCAGTAACTGTATAGATTAAAAAGAGATATTTCAGTGCTGAATTAATTAAATAGAACCTCATCAGTAATCAGACTTGTCGTCTGGTCAAGCTGGCCAGGGAGCAGAACAGGCTGTGGAAGGGGATAGGGCCAGCCACAGAAAAGTGGGCCCCATTCTGCTGCTGTGACCAGCTCTCTCCTATAATATAACCACATTTCATATAGGGAGTGCTGGAAAGTCGCCATGACTACTACCATCAGGCTTGCCGGAATCCAGTTTCATCTTACATCACACCCAGACATGAGGTGGGCTAACAATCCAGCTTATAATCGAACGAGAAAAACGCCCAAGTTCCGACCTAAATCGGGAGATGGGCGTTTATCTCACAAAAACGAATAACGCGGTATAATCAAAAGCCGAATTTGGGACGCTTTCAACTGCACTCCGTCGCGGATGCGGACAAAGTGGACGGGGGCGTGTCGAAGGCGTGTCGAAGGCGGAACTGGGGCGTGGTTATCACCCGAACAGAGATGGGCGCCCTTCGCCGATAATGGATGCGTTTGTAGCTAGAATTTAGGGCACTTTTCCTGGACCCTGTTTTTTCACGAATAAGGCCCCAAAAAGTGCCCTAAATGACCAGATTACCCCCAGAGGGAATCGGGGATGACCTCCCCTGACTCCCCCAGTGGTCACTAACCCCCCTCCCACCACAAAAAAATGATGTTTCACAACTTTTTATTTTCACCCTCAAATGTCATACCCTCCTCCCAGGCAGCAGTATGCAGGTCCCTGGAGCAGTTGTTAGGGGGTGCAGTGGACGTCAGGCAGGTGGACCCAGGCCCATCCCCCCTACCTGTTACAATTGTGCTGCTTAATGCTTATTAGTCGTCCAACCCCCCCAAACCCACTGTACCCACATGTAGGTGCCCCTCTTCACCCCTTAGGGCTATAGTAATGGTGTAGACTTGTGGGCAGTGGGTTTTGAGGGGGATTTGGGGGGCTCAACACACAATGGAAGGGTGCTATGCACCTGGGAGTTCTTTTACCTGTTTATTTGTTTTTGTAAAAGTGCCCCTAGGGTGCCCGGTTGGTGTCCTGGCATGTGAGGGGGACCAGTGCACTACGAATCCTGGCCCCTCCCACGAACAAATGCCTTGGATTTATTCGTTTTTGAGCTGGGCACTTTCCCTTTCCATTATCGCTGAAAAGCAAAAACGCCCAGCTCACACATTGGCGAATAAAACATGGGCGTCTATTTTTTATCGATAATACGGTTCGGTCCGCCCCTTCACGGACCCGTTCTCGGAGATTAACGCCCATGGAGATAGGCGTTTCTGTTCCATTATGCCCCTCAATATGAATCAAGAGCAACTTTGAAACAGAAAAATATGAAAATATTCCATAGAGAAACCCAACCAAATATAGGAAATAACAAAACTAAATTAGATCACATTTGAAGTCCCTCCAACCTAGTAACCATCAAATAATTAGGGAATAAAGCGAATGCTACATACCTGTAGAAGGTATTCTCCGAGGACAGCAGGCTGATTGTTCTCACTGATGGGTGACGTCCACGGCAGCCCCTCCAATCGGAAACTTCACTAGCAAAGGCCTTTGCTAGTCCTCGCGCGCCCATGCGCACCGCGCATGCGCGGCCGTCTTCCCGCCCGAACCGGCTCGTGTTCGTCAGTCCCATATGTAGCAAGACAAAGACAAGGGAAGACACAACTCCAAAGGGGAGGCGGGCGGGTTTGTGAGAACAATCAGCCTGCTGTCCTCGGAGAATACCTTCTACAGGTATATAGCATTCGCTTTCTCTGAGGACAAGCAGGCTGCTTGTTCTCACTGATGGGGTATCCCTAGCCCCCAGGCTCACTCAAAGCAACAAGCATGGTCAATTGGGCCTCGCAACGGCGAGGACATAACTGAGATTGACCTAACAACTTATCCAACTAACTGAGAGTGTAGCCTGGAACAGAATAAACATGGGCCTAGGGGGGTGGAGTTGGATTCTAAACCCCGAACAGATTCTGAAGTACTGACTGCCCGAACCGACTGTCGCATCGGGTATCCTGCTGCAGGCAGTAATGAGATGTGAATGTGTGGACAGATGACCACGTCGCAGCTTTGCAAATCTCTTCAATAGTGGCTGACTTCAAGTGGGCTACCGACGCTGCCATGGCTCTAACATTATGAGCCATGACATGACCCTGAAGAGCCAGCCCAGCCTGGGCGTAAGTGAAGGAAATGCAATCTGCTAGCCAATTGGATATGGTGCGTTTCCCCACAGCCACTCCCCTCCTGTTGGGATCAAAAGAAACAAACAGTTGGGCGGACTGTCTGTTGGGCTGTGTCCGCTCCAGATAGAAGGCCAATGCTCTCTTGCAGTCCAATGTGTGCAGCTGACATTCAGCAGGGCAGGAATGAGGACGGGGAAAGAATGTTGGCAAGACAATTGACTGGTTCAGATGGAACTCCGACACAACCTTTGGCAAGAACTTAGGGTGAGTGCGGAGGACTACTCTGTTATGATGAAATTTGGTGTAAGGGGCCTGGGCTACCAAGGCCTGAAGCTCACTGACTCTACGAGCTGAAGTAACTGCCACCAAGAAAATGACCTTCCAGGTCAAGTACTTCAGATGGCAGGAGTTCAGTGGCTCAAAAGGAGGTTTCATCAGCTGGGTGAGAACGACATTGAGATCCCATGACACTGTAGGAGGTTTGACAGGGGGCTTTGACAAAAGCAAACCTCTCATGAAGCGAACAACTAAAGGCTGTCCTGAGATCGGCTTACCTTCCACACGGTAATGGTATGCACTGATTGCACTAAGGTGAACCCTTACAGAGTTGGTCCTGAGACCAGACTCAGACAAGTGCAGAAGGTATTCAAGCAGGGTCTGTGTAGGACAAGAGCGAGGATCTAGGGCCTTGCTGTGACACCAGACGGCAAACCTCCTCCATAGAAAGAAGTAACTCCTCTTAGTGGAATCTTTCCTGGAAGCAAGCAAGATGCAGGAGACACCCTCTGACAGACCCAAAGAGGCAAAGTCTACACTCTCAACATCCAGGCCGTGAGAGCCAGAGACTGGAGGTTGGGATGCAGAAGCGCCCCTTCGTCCTGTGTGATGAGGGTCGGAAAACACTCCAATCTCCACGGTTCTTCGGAGGATAACTCCAGAAGAAGAGGGAACCAGATCTGACGTGGCCAAAAAGGAGCGATCAGAATCATGGTGCCTCGATCTTGCTTGAGTTTCAACAAAGTCTTCCCGACCAGAGGTATGGGAGGATAAGCATACAGCAGACCTTCCCCCCAGTCCAGGAGGAAGGCATCCGATGCCAGTCTGCCGTGGGCCTGAAGCCTGGAACAGAACTGAGGGACTTTGTGGTTGGCTCGAGATGCAAAGAGATCTACCAAGGGGGTGCCCCACACCTGGAAGATCTGTCGCACTACACGGGAATTGAGCGACCACTCGTGAGGTTGCATAATCCTGCTCAACCTGTCGGCCAGACTGTTGTTTACGCCTGCCAGATAAGTGGCTTGGAGCACCATGCTGTGACGGCGAGCCCAGAGCCACATGCTGACGGCTTCCTGACACAGGGGGCGAGATCCGGTGCCCCCCTGCTTGTTGATGTAATACATGGCAACCTGGTTGTCTGTCTGAATTTGGATAATTTGGTGGGACAGCCGATCTCTGAAAGCCTTCAGAGCGTTCCAGACCGCTCGTAACTCCAGGAGATTGATCTGCAGATCGCGTTCCTGGAGGGACCAGCTTCCCTGGGTGAGAAGCCCATCGACATGAGCTCCCCACCCCAGGAGAGACGCATCCGTAGTCAGCACTTTTTGTGGCTGATGAATTTGGAAAGGACGTCCCAGAGTCAAATTGGACCAAATCGTCCACCAATACAGGGATTTGAGAAAACTCGTGGACAGGTGGATCACGTCTTCTAGATCCCCAGCAGCCTGAAACCACTGGGAAGCTAGGGTCCATTGAGCAGATTGCATGTGAAGACGGGCCATGGGAGTCACATGAACTGTGGAGGCCATGTGGCCCAGCAATCTCAACATCTGCCGAGCTGTGATCTGCTGGGACGCTCGCACCCGCGAGACGAGGGACAACAAGTTGTTGGCTCTCGTCTCTGGGAGATAGGCACGAGCCGTCCGAGAATCCAGCAGAGCTCCTATGAATTCTAGTCTCTGTACTGGGAGAAGATGGGACTTTGGATAATTTATCACAAACCCCAGTAGCTCCAGGAGGCGAATAGTCATCTGCATGGACTGTAGAGCTCCTGCCTCAGATGTGTTCTTCACCAGCCAATCGTCGAGATAAGGGAACACATGCACTCCCAGCCTGCGAAGCGCCGCTGCTACTACAGCCAGGCACTTTGTGAACACTCTGGGCGCAGAGGCGAGCCCAAAGGGTAGCACACAGTACTGGAAGTGACGTGTGCCCAGCTGAAATCGCAGATACTGTCTGTGAGCTGGCAGTATCGGGATGTGCGTGTAGGCGTCCTTCAAGTCCAGAGAGCATAGCCAGTCGTTTTCCTGAATCATGGGAAGAAGGGTGCCCAGGGAAAGCATCCTGAACTTTTCCTTTACCAGATATTTGTTCAGGGCCCTTAGGTCTAGGATGGGACGCATCCCCCCTGTTTTCTTTTCCACAAGGAAGTACCTGGAATAGAATCCCAGCCCTTCTTGCCCGGATGGCACGGGCTCGACCGCATTGGTGCTGAGAAGGGCGGAGAGTTCCTCTACAAGTACCTGCTTGTGCTGGAAGCTGTAAGACTGAGCTCCCGGTGGGCAATTTGGAGGTTTGGAGGCCAAATTGAGGGTGTATCCTTGCCGGACTATTTGAAGAACCCACTGATCGGAGGTTATGAGAGGCCACCTTTGGTGAAAAACTTTCAACCTCCCCCCGACCGGCAGATCGCCCGGCACTGACACGTTGATGGCGGCTATGCTCTGCTGGAGCCAGTCAAAAGCTCACCCCTTGCTTTTGCTGGGGAGCCGAGAGGCCTTGCTGAGGCGCACGCTGCTGACAAGAGCGAGCGCGCTGGGGCTTAGCCTGGGCTGCAGGCTACCAGAAGAGTAGGGAACAGTCTTCCTTCCCCCATAAAAACGTCTACCTGTGGAGGTAGAAGCTGAAGGCTGCCGGCGGGAGAACTTGTCGAAAGCGGTATCCCGCTGGTGGAGCTGCTCTACCACCTGTTCGACCTTCTCTCCAAAAATATTGTCCGCACGGCAAGGCGAGTCCGCAATCCGCTGCTGGATCCTATTCTCCAGGTCGGAGGCACACAGCCATGAGAGTCTGCGCATCACCACACCTTGAGCAGAGGCCCTGGACGCAACATCAAAGGTATCATATACCCCTCTGGCCAGGAATTTTCTGCACGCCTTCAGCTGCCTGACCACCTCCTGAAATGGCTTGGCTTGCTCAGGAGGGAGCTTGTCCACCAAGCCCGCCAACTGCCGCACATTGTTCCGCATGTGTATGCTCGTGTAGAGCTGGTAAGACTGAATTTTGGCCACGAGCATAGAGGAATGGTAGGCCTTCCTCCCAAAGGAGTCTAAGGTTCTAGTCTTTGCCCGGGGGCGCCGAAGCATGCTCCCTAGAACTCTTAGCCTTCTTTAGGGCCAAATCCACAACTCCAGAGTCGTGAGGCAACTGAGTGCGCATCAGCTCTGGGTCCCCATGGATCCGGTACTGGGACTCGATCTTCTTGGGAATGTGGGGATTACTTAGAGGCTTGGTCCAGTTCGCCAGCAATGTCTTTTTTAGGACATGATGCATGGGTACTGTGGACGCTTCCTTAGGTGGAGAAGGATAGTCCAGGAGCTCAAACATTTCAGCCCTGGGCTCGTCCTCCACAACCACCGGGAAGGGGATGGCCGTAGACATCTCCCGGACAAAGGCCGCAAAAGACAGACTCTCGGGAGGAGAAAGCTGCCTTTCAGGGGAGGGAGTGGGATCAGAAGGAAGGCCATCAGACTCCTCGTCAGAGAAATATCTGATGTCCTCCTCCTCCTCCCACGAGGCCTCACCATCGGTATCAGACACAAGTTCATGAACCTGTGTCTGAAGCCGTGCCCGGCTCGACTCCGTGGAAACACGGCCACGGTGTGAGCGTCGAGAGGTAGACTCCCTCGCCCGCACCGGCGAAGCTCCCTCCGCCGACGTCGTCGGGGAGCCTTCCTGAGAGGCGACCGCAGTCAGTACCGCAAGCGGCACCGATGTCGGAGACCTCACCCCGGGCAAGGGGCCAGCCGGTGCCTCACTCGACGGTACCGGTGGCGCAAGCACCCCCGGTACCGGAGGGGAAGGGCGCAACAGCTCTCCCAGGATCTCTGGGAGAATGGCCCGGAGACTCTCGTGCAGGGCGGCTGTGGAGAAAGACATGGAAGCCGATGCAGGTGTCGAAGTCAGAGTCTGTTCCGGGCGTGGAGGCTGTTCCGGGCTGTCCAAGGTGGAGCGCATCGACACCTCCTGAACAGAGGGTGAGCGGTCCTCCTGGTGCCGATGCCGACTGGGTGCCGACTCCCTCGGCGACCCAGAGCTCTCGGTACCGACGCGGGAAGGAGACCGGTGTCGATGCTTCTTTGACTTTTTCAAACGAAGCATGTCACCGGAGCTTCCCGGTACCGACGAGGAGGACGTAGAATCCAGCCGTCGCTTCCTCGGGGCCTTCGTCGGTCTCGGGGGGGCTTCGTCGCAACCTCGGGGCCTTCGTCGGTCTCGGGGGGGCTGTACCGCAGGAGCCCTCAGGGTAGGGGAGACCCACCCGAAGGCTCACTGCCACCAGCAGGGGAATGGACAGCCCTCACCTGCACTCCAGTCGAAGCACCACCATCCGACGACATCAGCACTAGTGGAGGTCCCGGTACCACCGACGCCGACGCAGCCTTCCGATGTCTCGGCCCCGACGATGCAGAGGGTCGATGCCTTGATGCAATCGATACAGTCGCGGCCGAGGTCGGAGGTCTTGACGCTGTCGACGTCGATGCACTCGATACTCCCGGTGCTGTTGCCGACGAAGAGCCAGAGAACAACACGTTCCACTGGGCCAATCTCGCTACCTGAGTCCTTTTTTGTAAAAGGGCGCAAAGACTACAGGCCTGCGGGCGGTGCCCAGCCCCCAGACACTGAAGACACGACGCGTGCCTATCAGTGAGCGAGATTACCTGGGCGAACTGGGTGCACTTCTTGAAGCCGCTGGGAGACTTCGATGACATGGGCGGAAAAATCACGCCGGCGAAATCAAAATTCGTAATTGCGGTAAGGCACCAAAAAGAGGGGAAGAAAAAACTCGACCCGAGGTCTCAAAAGGGCCTACCCAGAAAACGAAAGAAAACTTAACAGGGCAAAAAAACTGGAAATACGGGAAGGGGAAAAAGACCGAAAGGCCCTTCTCCGAAATCCCTTTTTTTTTTTTTTGAAGCGAAAGTCAAAAAGACGCGCGAGGGTCAACTTAAGGGGCGCGAACGGCGCAAACACGACCGTACCAAGCGCGGACAAAAGAAGACTGACGAACACGAGCCGGTTCGGGCGGGAAGACGGCCGCACATGCGCAGTGCGCATGGGCGCGCGAGGACTAGCAAAGGCCTTTGCTAGTGAAGTTTCCGATTGGAGGGGCTGCCGTGGACGTCACCCATCAGTGAGAACAAGCAGCCTGCTTGTCCTCGGAGAATATACTTATTTATAGGCCATGAATCAACTTTCAGAACCCATGTCAACCAAAGTCTGATTCGGAGTCTGCTTCAGCTTCAAAAATAATTCAAACTGACTAGGTCTTAGACAGTATATTTATAATCCTCATGCATATCCTCATATGTACAAGGAAATCTAACATATACATTGAACCCAAGGAAAGAATCTGAGCTTTCTTTAAAAAATTTAATAAATAACTTATACCAATCCTGACTAAGCAACAGAAGATATAAAACCCTGAATGCTACTACTACTTATCGTTTTTATAGCACTACTAGAAGTATGAGGCGCTGTACACTTGAACATGTAAGAGACAGTCCCTGCTGAACAGAGCTTACAATCTAATGAGGACAGAGAAACAGGGAATTACATAAGGTGGGAACGATAAAAGAGACATGGGTACTGAACAAGTGAATAGGAGTTAGGAGATAAAAGCAGCCTCAAAAACGTGGGCTCCCCCAGGATCATCGCCGCTGCCGCAGGGCCCTCCCCCCAGGATTGTTGATGCTGCTGCCGCCAGGCCCCCCCCCAGGATCGTTGCCACCACCGGGCCCCCCCCAGGATCCATCGCCCTCCCCTATCTCTGCCAGGTCCCGTCAGGAGCAGGAGAGAGAGAGAAACCCTGGCACTGGGCCCCCCTTGGAGGCAGTGGGCAGGAAAGAGTGGGATTCTTTCCTGCCCCCGAAGAAGCCACTAGACCACCAGGCCCTTCAAGGTAGGACTGGTGAGGTTGTTATACGCTAGGCCTGACCCAGCCGTTTAGAAGGGCGAAATGTGGCCATGTTGGACCTATTTTAAATAATGTGGTGAATAAATTACTTTTCTCAGCATTGCGTTTGGCGATTCAGATCTTTTTTCTATTCTGTGCAGGGTTTTAGGATATCCACAATGAATATTCATGAGAGAGATTTGCATTCAGTGGAGGCAGTGCATGCAAATCTTTCTCATGAATATTCATTGTGGATATCCTAAAAACCTTGACTGGCTGGAGTGCCTCCAGAACAAGGTTTGGGAATACTGATTTAATTGAAAAAGAATCTCATCAGTAGAATTTTTATGCCATTTGTATTCAAGTTGGTGTACCTGTCATTTTAACAATAATAAACCAGAATGATACCATCTGTTTTTAAACAAAGTGGAAACAACTGATTTTCTACCAAGGTGTAAAAATTAGAGACCTGGCTGGGAGTGAGTGGCCAGACAACCTACTTGTTAATTTTTAGTAGGTCTCAACCACAGTGGCCATCACCATTTCTTAATATAGGCAAGGCTACATTGAAGTCTTGCAATTCCATTAAGGTGTTGGGAGACTTGCTAGACTCCAGCCTATTGTTTCAACAGTTTCAAGGTATGCTTTTTCCACTTGCAATGCCTTCAGTCAGTTCAACACCTTTTTGATCAGGATGCCCTGTGCATCCTCATCCATGCCTTCATAATAATACGTATCAATTGCTGTAATGACCAGAAGGAAAGCAAGCTGCTACAATTGCTCCAGAACACTGACATAAAATTGCTTTATAAAGCTTGGAAATATGATTGGCTGACACCTCTGTTACAGCTCGAGAACTGGCTACCAGTGCACTAGTGAATCAAATATAGCATCTTGCTATTAGTCTACAACATTTTACAGTCAGGCTCTCCAGCCTTTTTGTCCTCACAGCTACTCCTTTATTTTCCACCCAGACCATCGCGTTCTAGCCAACAGCATCGGTTGGTGATTCATGTCTCTTGGGAGGTGCCTCTGTGCACCTTCTGAAATTCAGTGTTTAATGTAGTAGGCTCTACTCTAGGCTCATTTGCTCTGTGAGGCTTTCACTAGATGAGTACCTTTTTTGTAGGGGCATGCTGCCAACCCAGTCAGAGCCTGTTGAACCACAGCAGAATTGTTTGCTTTTCTGTAATACTTAGTTTGTGTGTGTTTTTGTACAAAATGTTATTCACATGCTACAGCTATATTTTTATGTTCTTTGTTTTTTCTTTACGTATACTGCTTTGATGATCTAACCGCAAAGCGGATAATCAAATAAATCGAACCTTGGACCTGAACCTTGAAACTTGATTTACTCACCAACATCTCACTTGCAACTGACTTCAAAACTATAAACTACTCCTGTGTCCCCTTTTCCAATTCCAAAGAATTATTTGAAGAAATTACAGAAGATTCATTACATATATCTGAACTAGGGACTGCTTAAGGCTCATTATCTGAACTATTGATGATTTAGCTGTTTTACCCACTGAAACTTGACTGTAAAAAGCACAATGAGCAAAATGATGATCCAACTAACTAGCTGGATATCTATCTATCTATTTATTTATTTATTTCATTTGTATCCCACATTTTCCCACCTATTTGCAGGCTCAATGTGGCTTACAGAGTGTGGTTATGACATAATCATTTCATGGTAACAGGTACAGTGCTTAATGTTTGAAGATTAGGTAAAGGAAGATCTACAGAATCATTTCATGGTAACAGGTAAATTATTGATGTTTGAAGGTTAGGTAAGGGAAGATAGACGGAAGGTGTTAGGTAGGATAGATACCATTTAAAGATCAATAATCAGCAATAGCTGAAGAAAAAAAAATGGTCCAGAACATTATCAAGTTTATGTGTTAGAGCAGCAATCAGTTGCAAATCATACATAGGACACTGTTTTTTTTTATTACATTTTTTTGTACCCCACGCTTTCCCACTCATGGCAGGTTCAATGCGGCTTACATATTATATACAGGTACTTATTTGTACCTGGGGCAATGGAGGGTTAAGTGACTTGCCCAGAGTCACAGGGAACTGCCTGTGCTTGCAGTGGGAATCAAACCCAGTTCCCCAGGACCAAAGTGCACCACTCTAACCACTAGGCCACTCCTCCACTCCACTAAGGTGCGCTAGCGTTTTTAGCACACTAACCGTGTAGACACCCGTAGGAATATTATAGGTGTCTACACGGTTAGCACACACTAATGCTTAGTGTGAGCTAAAAACGCTAGTATGACTTAGTAAGCAGGGCACATAGATTCAAAAACAGAATTTTGATAACTAGCATCACCAGAGTTTCCTATGAAATTAAAATCACATAATATAACTAACTTGCTAAATTGAGCAGCAAGCTGAAACATTTCTTCAAGTAAAGAGTAAACAAAGGAACAACTTGTACTAGCTGGAATATACACTAAGAGAAAAGAAATAGACAATTTTTCAGAAGTGAGAAGAATACATTCAGTTGGCAAAAGATCAGGAAACCTCCCTCTGTTTTAAAATTCCTAAGTTTGCCCATATATTTATATCTCGAAAGACATATTTGTGACAAGGAAACAGAGTCACCATCCACAAAAGCAGAAGTAAAGATGTGCTGTTAAAAGCTAGGTGAGATTACAGCTAGCTAAACCATTCCCAAGCAAAACCTTTAGCAGTAGACTCTCAATTCTTAATCCAACTCATCTTTAATGTAGCAATCATAGCAAACAAAGAAAATCAACTTACAGTTCAGTTGCTTGGAAAGAATTGTTGCCTTGTGCAAAACAGAGTCCATCTCAAGCCACCTCAGAGGCAAGAGGATGGCCAGAACCTCAGCCCAGCTAAGAGGAAAAGCTGTAATACTGCAAAGGGTAAGTGTGGAAATCAATTGGGAATAAATGTCTTGGGAAAATGGTGAAGAATTCTAATTGAATCATGGTAGAGTACGGAGGAATCAGCTCCTAGAACAGCTGCTGATCATAAAGGTATGCTTGCAAGACTGGGACTCTATCACACAGCTCACAGGGGAAGAGAGGGAGGGCTGGCTCTAGCCCATAACTAAGAGCCAATAGAGAGCACTCACAAGGAGTCAATCATAGAAAACTGCAAACTACAGAGATAGTAGCCCTAATACACAGTGCTATCTATACACAGACAATGCAATTGAATACAATCAATACTGATACTAAATATACATAACAATGCACCCTGCTTCTATGAATATGGGGGCAGAACATTCCCCGCCTGGTGTCAGTAGATACCACTATTTAACTTCTTAAACTATAAACATTATAAGCATGCAAAAGTCCATTATATCCAGATCTTAAAAATTGACAACTTCTTGCTTGTCTCTGGTTCACTGTTGCACAGGTGACTTCTCTCTTGCAGTCTTGCAGGAGCTGAAATGAGAGACAACACAATAACAAACAACACAAAAGAGAGAAAAAAAGTCTCTGAGTCTCTGGCATCCACAGAGTCTTCTCTTTGTGGTGTGAATCACTGGCTCAGTGATGGCTCTTCTAAAGAAGTTCCTTGTCTTCCATGGAAGTCTTGTGTTGAAGTTCCCAGGTAGTGTTAAGTTGTCATTGATGATCTGTAGTTCTGTATCTTGGATGGCACTTTGATGATGTGTCCATTCTTTCATTAGGTGGTTGATGAAGTGAAGATGCAATCTCTTAATGACAGCAATACTGTATGCTGCAGGGATGTAAGTGTGCGGGATGTGCAGTTGTTCAAGAGTCTTTAGAGAATCTTTCCATTTCTCCTATTCTTGTTGATTTCTGGTGGTAGTAGAACATCAGTACTTCAGGAAAGCTCCCTCAGTAGAATCTCCCTTGAATGGTGACTGGAAACACAAACCCCATTGGATCGTACAGACCTGACTGTGGACAAGACACCACTCTGTATATATGGCTTCTCTTGGATGGAGACTTGAATGGTTAAAGTGTATCTCTTTAGATACTAATGCAATCCAAGGCCTCTCTGAAGTGGAGGGATGTCTACTCTTAGATCTAGATCCTTTAAATCTTTGGCATGATCCTCTGCAGAAAATTCTCGCATTACCTCTGGACTGTGGAGGTAATTTTATGAAGTCTTAAATTGGTCTCTGCCAGCATTGCTTGTGTTCGCTTTAACAAATCAATAGCTTCTCCAATGGCAGGTAAGAAATTCAAACCATTGTCAACATAAGTCTCTTTCAATGAAACGTCTGGCGTCTGTGCCATATTCTCATTCACCTTCTTGGGCTGTCCTTCTAAGCCGGTTACTACTGTAGGTCATGTACTGTTATTGTGTGTTCCACATTTTCTTGGTTGTTTGGTAATTTTGTTCTGGGCACCTGAAATGGTAGCGGGGCCACCCAGCTGTTTGAACCACTTTTATATAATTGCTTATCCATAATTCTCAAGAATTCTCTGTCTTCTATTGAAAGACTTTAAAATAGAGTCTCATTATTCACTCACTGAACAAACCTATTGAACGACTGACTCAATCTGTTATAGAATCGTCTTAGTCATACAGAATGTGTATGGAGAATGACATCCAATACGGATTGTGCTCAACCCATTATAGTATGAACATCAAAGTAGCGCTGTTCTAATTCTGCCTCAGTCTCTTTAACGCTGATCTATCAACAAAATGTGTGTGGTTGGTTTACAAATAAATTGTGAATCAAAGCTGCAGTTTGTCGACCTGTGCATACAAATTTGAAAATAATTGTATAGCTTTTATATATAAAAAAGGGGGGTTATAAATGAATGCAAGTTTACAACAGTTCCATATTAGTCTAAATACATAAATATAGACGTACAAACACATATGTGTGAACACGTATATACATATATACAAAGTTTTGCCATAACATCAACAATTGAAATAATCAGTTGATAATAATATAAACATGAATGTCAAATGGTGCAGCATTTACAAATAAAATTATGCAAATTATTATAAAAAGGTAGTGGTATAGCATCAACATTTAAAATAATAGAATAAAAATTGGATGTCAAATGATGCCATCAAAACAACATATAGATTGATAGTACGTACTATGAGTGCCCATACATTTAAAAGCACATATGCATATATATTCTTCTTTCAAAGATGTTTAACATAGTTTGCAATAATTTGTAAATAAAAGCTACAGTTTGTCGACCTGTGCATAAAGGTTTAAAAATTATTGCATAGGCTTTATATATATATATATTACGTATTAGTCTGAATGTATATATTGTATCCTCCTCCCTTCTTCCGTAGGGCGCAGCCTCCTCCCAGGTGCAGCCCCAGCTACAACTGCCCCTGTGGGCACAGCACATATACCACACTAGTTGAGCAAAAATCCCTTTTTATTATAGTTCCAATCCTCCTCAATACAGGAGCGCTGTTCACTGGGCGCTACCCCTTTAAACTCAGGGGAAACAATTCTGAGGTCCTCAGCTTTTAGCAAGTGCAGCTTCCAAACAGAAATCCACAATCCCCAAAATATCAAAGAACAAAACAGGTGAGCTGAGATCCCTCTCTCAGCCAGCAAACCTCAGTCAATTCCCTCCTCCCCTTCCCTCCCCTCCCAAATAAAGGTTCCTTATTTTCAGGTGTTCTACAGTTAGTAGTCCTTGGC
This sequence comes from Microcaecilia unicolor, assembly GCF_901765095.1. Taxonomy (NCBI): domain Eukaryota; kingdom Metazoa; phylum Chordata; class Amphibia; order Gymnophiona; family Siphonopidae; genus Microcaecilia; species Microcaecilia unicolor. Next base: position 146,400,812 of record NC_044037.1, read on the forward strand.
TTCCACAAAGTCCAACTCAGTTTCTCTCCTTAGTCAGGAACCACAGTACTTTGGTTCTCAGACTGAGCAGTGCTCCACCCTCTGCACAGCAACAAACACTCTGTGGCCTCCCACACACTGCTCTCTCCAACAGTTGTAAAAAGTCACTTATCTTTAACTTTCCAGGTCCATCTGTTCCTCCTCATAGGGTGCAACTGCGGGGAGATCGGCTCCACACTTCTCCCATTCCATGTCCTTTTTCTCCTCACCACAGATTTCTTCCAGTCCTCCGTTCCTCAAAGACTTCAGGAAGGCAGCTCTCTCTCTCTCTCTCTCACACAGGTGGCAGGAATTACATACTGCTTCCTAATCCAGGGAAACTGGTCTTCTTGGTTCCTGCTCCCCCTCCTGGCCGCTGGTGTTTCTGCATCCCCCTTACTGCTGATGCTCGGGCCCGCTCCCGGTAAGGGAATCCTATCCAGGTTTTGGGTCCCACCCCCTTCCCTGCTGGCTTCTGGGTACAATAGTTCTAACTCTGCTGGCTTTAAGGGAGGCTTCAAGGACCCTGTCCTATTACATACCCCCTCCCTCAAAACATTGCGACTCTGAGCTCCTTCTAATGAGCCTTTCGAGGAGTCGGCAATTCTAGACAAAGCATTGTCATTACCAAGAGCCTTCCAGCCCTATGTTGCACCTTAAAAGAGAATGCCTGTAGAGCCAAATACCACCGCGTTAGGCGAGCGTTCTGACCCTGCATCTGGTTTAACCACTTTAATGGGGCATGATCTGTTATCAGGGTAAAAGGTCTCTCCTGTAAATAATATTTCAGTGAGTCCACGGCCCATTTTATAGCCAGACACTCCCTCTCTATAACTGCATACCTCTGCTCGGCTGGATTTAACTTCCGGCTAAGAAAGAACATATGCATGTATACTCTTCTTTCAAAGGTGTTCAACATAATAATAAAGAAACACTTCGGAAAGATGAATAATATATAAATATCCACAAACATATACTGAATATATTAAATAATAGTGAATACCATCATGATCCATAGGAACATGTTCTTTACGAAGAGAAACGTTCTAGGGTTCAATGCTAATATTAAGAAAATGATTGTCTTAATAGATGTCATATTGTGATTCTTTTTTTTTTTAAATTATTTAGAAAAAGCTCTTCTTAAAAATTATATTAATTTTACTCATAGCTTATAATAAAAATTCTCTTTGGAGGATGGAGTCATTTAAAAATACAAATCATAAGAAAATGAAATTATTAAAAAAATTATTTAAAAAATGAAATCAATGAAGAGGAAACAACCCATTAAAAAAAACAGCAAAGGTGAACCATTCAAAAAAGCACATTCAAAAAACATACAAAATAGGGGACGACAGGATGTTACAGAGATGGAGATCGGGGTCCTCCGGGAGAGAATATATATAAAAAAAACAGATACAACATGTGGAGAAAAAAAACACTTGAGAAAAACTGATAAATCCATTTCTGCATTCAATCCTGCAAGGGAGATTGTGTTAAGTTCAAAGATGATTTTCTGTTCTTGTTGTAATAAGATTTTCTCTATATCGCTTCCCCGCCAGGATGCTTTGATCAGTTTGAACACAAGAAAATGGAGGTCTGCGAAGGCATGAGAGCAATCAATGCAATGTTGCACCAAAGGTGCTGTGATAGTTTGTCTTCTGATATTACTTCGATATTTGATCATCCTGGTTTTGATTTTCCTTATAGTTTTCCCCACATAGATTGTTGCGTGTATGAGCCACAGTAAGCCATTTCTTGTTGGGTCATCATTCAATAAAGGAGGACATTGATTATCCCAATCCTGGAAGCCCAGTGTTGCTTTTTTCTGTTTCTGTATTATTTTGTATGCTGTTTTAGCCTCTCTTTTGTGACTGTAGATTATACACTGACATTTTCTGCTCAGTGCGCGGCGGTGGCCAGTAAAGCAAACAGGATGCTAGGAATTATTAGGAAAGGGATGGTGAATAAGACTGAAAATTTCTTTATAGCATTTATACCCCGCTCTTTCCCGCTCGATAGCAGGTTCAGTACAGCTTACAAGGTATGGTACAAAGAGTCACAGAGGTAACACAAAGTATGGTACAAAGTATCACAGAGATAACACAAAGTATGGTACAGAGTATCACAGAGAAGGTCCAGTTATAAGAAGTAGAACAATGGGAAGAGATGTGGGGAGAAGATTGGAGTATGGGTAGTGTGGATTAGGTTAGAGAATTAAGTTGGGTTATTTGGGTAAGCTTGTTTGAAGAGGTAAGTTTTCAACAGCTTTCGGAAGGGTAGGTGTTCATTGGTTCTTCAGATGTGTCGAGGTATAGCGTTCCAGAGTTGGCTGCCTATAACGGAGAAGTTGGATGCATAGTAGGTTTTGTATTTGAGGCCTTTGCAATTGGGAAGATAAAGATTGAGATATGTACGAGAAGATTTGGACCCATTCCTGGCTAGAAGATCGATCAAGTTGGTCATGTAGCTTGGAGATTCACCATGGAGGATCTTGTGGATCATTGTGTGGGCTTTGAAGTTTATGCGTTCCTTGATAGGGAGCCAGTGAAGTTTTTCATGAAGTAGTGTTGCACTTTCAAATCGTGATTTGCCAAAAATGAGTCTGGCTGCTGTGTCTTGGGCAATTGCACTTTGAGTACTGCATTCAGTTCTGATCGCTGTATCTCAAAAAAGATATAGTGGAATCAGAAAAGGTTCAAAAAAAGAGCAACCAAAGTAATGAAGAGTTGGAACTCCTCTCATATGAGGAAAGGCTAAACAGGTTAGGGCTCTTCAGCCTGGAAAAGAGATGGATGAGGGGAGACATGATTGAGGTCAACAAAATCCTGAGTGGTGTAGAACAAGTATAAGTAAATCAATTTTTTACTTGTCCCAAAAGTACAAAGACTATTTATTTGCATTTTGCTCACACTTTTTTTTCAGTAGTAGCTCAAGGTGAGTTACATTCAAAGACTATTATTTATTTACATTTTGTTCACACCTTTTTCAGTAGTAGCTCAAGGTGAGTTTAAATTCAGGTACACTGGATATTTCCCTGTCCCTGGAAGGCTCACAATCTAAGTTTGTACCTGAGTCAGTGGAGGGCTAAATGACTTGCCCAAGATCACAGGGAGCAGCAGTGGGATTTGAACCGGCACCTCTGGATCTTTTTCTTGAGTGCTGACTCCTAAGGTGAAACCTAGCATCCAGGTAACTATGATTCAGATTATTCTTCCCAATCTGCTTCACTTTGCATTTGTCCACATTAAATTTCATCTGCCATTCGGATGCCCAGTGTTCCAGTTTTCTAAAGTCTTCCTGAAAATGTTCACAATCCACGTGTGTTTTGACAATGTTGAATAGTTTTGTGCCATCTGCCAATTTAATCACCTCACTCATCGTGTATGCTTTATTTGTAAGACAAAGAATTTTGAAAGAAATGTGAAATGAAACGGGAACCAATGCAATCAGATCACTAGAGGTTTTACATGATCCAACCTATGCGCCCTGAAAAGTAGCCTAGCTGTGGAGTTTTGCAGTCTTTGAAGCCTTTTGAACTATGAAAGTGATAGAACTGTGTAAACAGAATTGCAATAATCCAGTCTGGAAAAAAGAAGAAGATGAGTAAGGGTATGTAGGAATGGAAAATTAAGAACATTATATAAATGCCTGATTCAGCATAGGGAAGCATATCCCTTTTTTAGTATATCTGAAATATGTTCTTGAAATGAAAGGTGAGAGTCAATTGTAATGCTTAGGTAATGAAATGATTCAGAAGGAGTAATGGAAAGATCGAATAACTGGAATGATAAATTTGACTGAGGTAAAGACCCAATTATCCAGCACGTGTCGGTCTTGTTGTGGTTGAGAAACAGCTTATGTTCTGACATCTAATTGGTAAGTGCCTTTAGACAGATCTACAATTGATGGAGAACAATTTTAAGTGGGGAAGTAGAGAAGAGTAGTAGAATGTAATCAGCATAGAAATAAAATCTATTATTAGACATTTGAATGAGGATTACTAGACTAAAAAAAATAATGAACAGAAGTGGGGATAGAATAAAGCCCTGTGGAACAACACAAGTGACAAGAGTAAGAAGCAGAGCAACCCACAGAAGATTTGACTTTAAAGGAACAACCTTGTAAGAATGAAGAAAACCAGGAGAGAACTGAACTAGATAACCTAGTAGATGCCAATCAGTGTAAAAGAAGGGAGTGGTCTACTAGATCAAAGATTGTGCAAAGGTCGAGAGAAACTGAAACTGCTAGACAGATTTAGCCCTATCAAGAGTCAGGTGCATCGCTGAGGAGGGAAGTGACAACTGTCTCTGTACAATTAGGTTGTCTAAATCCAGTTTGTCAGGAATGTTCAGTGTGAAAGAGCAGTTGTGAAAAAACTACCTTTTCAGTGAGCTTTGCAAGAAAACATAGATTCAAGATGGGATGGTAGTTGGAGGGTAAGGCTAGATCCAGAGAAGGTTTCTTTAAAAGAGGTCAAACTATTGCCTCCTTCCAGATAGAAGGTATAGCACCTGTCTTTTGACTAAGGTTAATGATGGATAAAGCTATAAGCAATAGACCAGTAGCAGCTGATTTCAACCAAATTGAGGGTAGAGGACCTACTACTACTACTACTATTTAGCATTTCTATAGCACTACAAGGCGTACGCAGCACTGCACAAACATAGAAGAAAGACAGTCCCTGCTCAAAGAGCTTACAATCTAATAGACAAAAAATAAATAAAGTAAGCAAATCAAATCTATTAATGTGAACGGGAAGGAAGAGAGGAGGGTAGGTGGAGGCGAGTGGTTACAAGTGGTTACGAGTCAAAAGCAATGTTAAAGAGGTGGGCTTTCAGTCTAGATTTAAAGGTGGCCAAGGATGGGGCAAGACGTAGGGGCTCAGGAAGTTTATTCCAGGCGTAGGGTGCAGCGAGACAGAAGGCGCGAAGTCTGAAGTTGGCAGTAGTGGAGAAGGGAACAGATAAGAAGGATTTATCCATGGAGCGGCGTGCACGGGAAGGGGTGTAAGGAAGGACGAGTGTGGAGAGATACTGGGGAGCAGCAGAGTGAGTACATTTATAGGTTAGTAGAAGAAGTTTGAACAGGATGCGAAAACGGATAGGGAGCCAGTGAAGGGTCTAGAGGAGAGGGGTAGTATGAGAACTCTGTAAGTCTCATAGAAGAGAGAATGGTTTTAAGAGATGTGAGGGTTGATAATGAGAACGTGTCCCAAGTGCAAGATGTCAGATGAATAACTGAATTGTCTAGTGCAGTATCAGAATATGAAGGTTGAAGTACAACTACATCTGAAGAGTGAGCCATAGTATTAGGTAATAGCTGAACCTTTGTTAGAAAGTATTGTGTCAATGAATCTGGGGGAGAGTTCAGTAGTTGAAGAGGTCTTGGATTTTGTATGACAAAGCTGTTAAACGATTTGGAAGAGATGTTTGGAGCTATTAAGAGCAGCATTAATTTGAGATGTGTAATAGTCTTTTTTTTTTTTTTTTTGCTTGCTTCAAGCAATGATTAAAGTAGCAGAGCTCTGTTTTACAGCAGTTGTAGGCTTCCAATGATCTCCGTTTGTGCCAGAGTCATTCTGTAAGTTTCACTCTACGTTTGAGCAGATGCAATTGCTGAGTATACTGGGGGTGGGGGGGGGGGTATGATGTCGGTGGCAGGTGAACGTGTGCAACAGTACAAAAGTATCCAAGCCAAATTGGATAGAATTGTTCCAACCTGAAGCCTGGTCTTCAAGTGACAATGTAGAAAATTATCTGAGAATAAGTTAGAAAGTGGAGAGTATGCATCAAGGTGCAACTGATGGGATTGGTATATAGTATTTGCTGAAAATGGTGCTACAGCAAATAAGCACTCACAAATTATACTTAAACAAAACAAAATTAAAAAGTGATCTGACCAAGATAAGGGAGAGCAAATCCCTTCAGAAAGAACTGAAATGTTAGAAATATTTGAAAAAACAAATCAAGTGTATGACCTGCTGTATGGCTGAGATGGTGAATATATTGTTGAGCTAACTCATGCATAAAAGAAAGGAATTGAAGGGATTTAGGATGCAAGTGATCATCAATGTGGATACTGAAATCTCCCCTTATAAACAGGTTCAAAAAAATTAATGAAGCATCTGCAATCGTTTGTAACGTGGAGGGGAATAATCGAAAGGCGCCGGCGAAATACATGGCCGGCGATATATTTTTGCGGTGCCGCAAACAGCTGGCCAGACCCGTATTTTCGAAAAAGATGGCCGGCCCTCTTTTGTTTCGATAATACGGTTCTGGGCCAGCCAAATGCCTTGGATTTGGCCGGGGTTTGAGATGGGCGGCTTCGTTTTTTAGCAATAATGGAAAGTTATGTCGGCCATCTCAAACCCCGGACAAATCCAAGGCATTTGGCCGTGGGAGGAGCCAGCATTTTTAGTGCACTGGCCCCCCTGACATGCCAGGACACCAACCGGGCTCCCTAGGGGTCACTGCGGTGGACTTCAGAAAAGCTCCCACGTGCATAGCTCCCTTACTTTGGGAGCTGAGCCCCTCAATCCCCCCCCCCCCAAAACCCACTACCCACAAATGTACTGCACCCACTAAAACTGCTCCAGGGACCTGCATACAGCCTCTAGGACTTATTGCTGCTGTATAACTTTGGCACACCAGTTCACACCTGAAGACTAATCTCTTTGAAAAAGTCCTTTATTTGAATAAGCACATTTACTCACAGTTAACTGCAGATCAGAGGTTGTGCCCCACTGGCAAAGAGACCCTGGTACTAAGATGAGCAGTAGGTCAGAGCTGGCACAATGGTGTACAATGCCCTCTTTCAGCACCATTCAAGGTGGCCATGTTTCACCCTCAGGCTGCGTCAGGGGTACAAACTATCAAAAGTGTGTATAAGTATGTAATATACACTAGTAGTGAGATGAGAACAGTTATTCCAAAAATCTAGTTCCACTTTTCTGCTACTTCCCACTAAACTGATATGCAGCCTGAGGGCGAAACGTGGCCACATCGGGTATTATTCCAAATAAATGCATTTGATGCCACTTCTTTGTTGTTTTTTATCTACTGTTTTGTAAGCAGTTGTGTGCCTTTTTGTTTTTTTGGTTTTACCTTTTTTATTGGACATAACTTAATACATTTCTTGATTAGCTTTCGAAGGTTGCCCTTCTTCGTCAGATCAGAAATAAGCAAATGTGTTAGCAGATAGTATATATAAGAGAAACATCAAAGCATTACTTTGACAGTCTGACAGAGTGGGAGGGTGGGGGTATGCATGGGAACATCAAGGCATTTCATTGATATTCTAACAGGATGGGTGTTGGGTAGGTGAGAGGAGGGTAATAAACAGAGAAATAAACAGAGAAATACAGCTTTATGGTTTATAATGGGTTAGAAAACCCAGATCCTTATTAAGTCCTGTTTGTTGGGTGTTAAAATATTCAATCATTCTTATTTCAAAGGTCTTACGTTCCTGTATTGTTTTAAAATTACCTTTCAGTATTCTTGCTGTGAAATCACTGGTGCAGTGTTCTGGTCTTGTGAAGTGTTGGCCCACAGGGGTGGGGGCTTGACTGGCACCGGCTATTTTCATGTGATGTCTGTGCAGATTGAATCTTGTCTTAAGCATCTGGCCTGTTTCTCCAATATACCATCCTTTGTTACATTTTTTACACTGAATGATATATACCACATTGGAAGATGAGCATGTAAAATAGACCTTTATGTTGAATATTTTTCTTTTGTGAATGACTGTGGGATCTTGTGAAATGTTTTGGCATAGTTTGCAGCTGGCTGTGTTACAGGGAAACGTGCCCTTTTCTTTTTCCATCTGTGTTGGAAGTTTACTTCTGATCAGCTTGTGTTTTAAATTTGGTGGCTGTCGGAAGGCCAGCACTGGTGGGGATGGTGATAGTGATAGGAGTGTACTACCGTCCGCCTGGCCAGGACGAACAGACGGATGCGGAAATGTTAAAGGAAATCAGGGACGCAAACAAACTGGGCAACACAATAATAATGGGGGATTTCAATTACCCGCATATAGACTGGGTTAATGTAACATCTGTACACGCAAGGGACATAAGATTTCTTGATGAAATCAAGGACAGCTTCATGGAACATCTAGTTCAGGAGCCGACAAGAGAAGGAAAAATACTAGACTTAGTCCTTAGTGGTGCTCATGATCTAGTGCAGGGGGTAACGATACGAGGGCCGCTTGATAACAGTGATCATAATATGATCGGTTTTGATATTGGCATTGAAGGAAGTGAAACTAGGAAATCAAGTACGCTAGCGTTTAACTATAGAAAAGGTGATTACGACAAAATGAGAAAAATGGTGAAAAAAAGACTGAAAGGAGCAGCTCGCAGAGTAAAAAGCTTGCATCAGGCGTGGATGCTGTTTAAAAACACCATCCTGGAGGTTCAGGACAAATATATTCCACGTATTAGAAAAAAGGGAAAAAAGACTAAACGTCAGCCGGCGTGGCTAAACAGTAAGATAAAGGAAATCATTAGAGCCAAAAAACAATCCTTCAGAAAGTGGAGAAGAGAACCAACTGAAAGTAACAGGATAGATCATAAGGAATGCCAAGCCAAATGCAAAGCGGAGATAAGGAGGGCAAAAAAGGACTTTGAGAAGAAATTAGCGTTGGAAGCAAAAATACATAGTAAAAATTTTTTTAGATACATTAAAAGCAGGAAACCGGCCAAAGAGTCGGTTGGGCCGCTGGACGAAAATGGTGTTAAAGGGGCGATCAAGGAGGACAAAGCCGTAGCGGAGAAATTAAATGAATTCTTTGCTTCGGTCTTCACCGAGGAGGATTTGGGGGGGACACCGGTGCCGGAAAGAATATTTGAAGCGGGGGAGTCGGAGAAACTAAACAAATTCTCTGTAACCTTGGAGGATGTAATGGGTCAGTTCAGCAAGCTGAAGAGTAGTAAATCACCGGGACCTGATGGTATTCATCCCAGAGTATTAATAGAACTAAAAAATGAACTTGCGGAGCTACTGTTAGAAATATGCAATCTGTCCCTAAAATCGAGTGTAGTACCGGAAGACTGGAGGGTAGCCAATGTTACTCCGATTTTTAAGAAGGGTTCCAGAGGAGATCCGGGAAATTATAGACCGGTGAGTCTGACGTCGGTGCCGGGCAAGATGGTGGAGGCTATTATTAAGAATAAAATTGCAGAGCATATACAAAAACATGGACTGATGAGACAAAGTCAGCACGGATTTAGTGAAGGGAAGTCTTGCCTCACCAATCTAATGCATTTTTTTGAGGGGGTAAGCAAACATGTGGACAATGGGGAGCCGGTTGATATTGTATATCTGGATTTTCAGAAGGCGTTTGACAAAGTGCCGCACGAAAGACTCCTGAAGAAATTGCAGAGTCATGGAATCGGAGGTAGGGTACTATTATGGATTAAGAACTGGTTGAAAGATAGGAAGCAGAGAGTAGGATTGCGTGGCCAGTATTCTCAGTGGAGGAGGGTAGTTAGTGGGGTCCCGCAGGGGTCTGTGCTGGGTCCGTTGCTTTTTAATGTATTTATAAATGACCTAGAGATGGGAATAACTAGTGAGGTAATTAAATTCGCCGATGACACAAAATTATTCAGGGTCGTCAAGTCGCAGGAGGAATGTGAACGATTACAGGAGGACCTTGCGAGACTGGGAGAATGGGCGTGCAAGTGGCAGATGAAGTTCAATGTTGACAAGTGCAAAGTGATGCATGTGGGTAAGAGGAACCCGAATTATAGCTACGTCTTGCAAGGTTCCGCGTTAGGAGTTACGGATCAAGAAAGGGATCTGGGTGTCGTCGTCGATGATACGCTGAAACCTTCTGCTCAGTGTGCTGCTGCGGCTAGGAAAGCGAATAGAATGTTGGGTGTTATTAGGAAGGGTATGGAGTCCAGGTGTGCGGATGTTATAATGCCGTTGTATCGCTCCATGGTGCGACCGCACCTGGAGTATTGTGTTCAGTACTGGTCTCCGTATCTCAAAAAAGATATAGTAGAATTGGAAAAGGTACAGCGAAGGGCGACGAAAATGATAGTGGGGATGGGACGACTTTCCTATGAAGAGAGGCTGAGAAGGCTAGGGCTTTTCAGCTTGGAGAAGAGACGGCTGAGGGGAGATATGATAGAAGTGTATAAAATAATGAGTGGAATGGATCGGGTGGATGTGAAGCGACTGTTCACGCTATCCAAAAATACTAGGACTAGAGGGCATGAGTTGAAGCTACAGTGTGGTAAATTTAAAACGAATCGGAGAAAAGTTTTCTTCACCCAACGTGTAATTAGACTCTGGAATTCGTTGCCGGAGAACGTGGTACGGGCGGTTAGCTTGACGGAGTTTAAAAAGGGGTTAGATAGATTCCTAAAGGACAAGTCCATAGACTGCTATTAAATGGACTTGGAAAAATTCCGCATTTTTAGGTATAACTTGTCTGGAATGTTTTTACGTTTAGGGAGCGTGCCAGGTGCCCTTGACCTGGATTGGCCACTGTCGGTGACAGGATGCTGGGCTAGATGGACCTTTGGTCTTTCCCAGTATGGCACTACTTATGTACTAGTAATTCATCTTCCTGGAGTAGTGGCTGTAGGTCTCTTATGATTTTCCTCAGTTTCTCCAGCTCTGGGTTGTATGTCACTACAAGGGGAATTCTGTCTGTGACTTTTTTTTCTTTGTACTGTAGCAGATTTTCCCTGAGTGTTTTGAGGGAGGAGGCAATATTCTTGGAGATTATTTTGGGGTTGTAGCCTTTCTGTTTGAAGGATGCAGTCAGGCTTTTAAGGTGTCTGTCTCTGTCCCCTGGGTCAGAGCAGATACGGTGGTATCTTGTGGCTTGGCTGTAAATGATGGATCTTTTTGTATGTGAAGGATGGAAGCTGGAGTTGTGGAGGTAGCTGCATCTGTCTGTGGGTTTCTTGTATATAGATGTTTGTATACAGCCATCACTGATTGAGACTGTGGTGTCCAAAAAATTGACTTTTTCTGGGGAGTAGTCAATTTTGAATCTGATTGTAGGATGGTATGTATTGAAGGAAAAGTAAAATTGTTTCAGAGTTTCTTCCCCCTCCGTCCAAATCATAAAAATGTCATCAATGTACCGGTAGTATTTTAGAGGTTTGGTCTGGTGTGTATTCAGAAATGTCTCTTCCAACTCAGCCATTAAAAGGTTGGCATATTGGGGTGCTGTCCTGGTGCCCATTGCAGTGCCCATTATTTGTAGATAGATATCATTGTTAAAGCGGAATTAGTTGTGAGTTAAAATGAATTTGATTAATTTTGTAATAGTTTCTGGTGAGTATTGATGGTCCAGTGTGGATTTTTTTAGGAGTCTCCCACATGCAGCTATGCCATCCACATGTGGAATGTTGCTGTATAGTGATTCTACATCCATCGTGACCAGAAGGGTGTTTGGTGGTAATTGTTTGATATTTTTCAATTTATTCAGAAAGTCTGTGGTGTCTTGTATGAAGCTGTTAGTTTTGTGCACGAGAGGTTTCAGAATTCCCTCTATGAGTCCAGATATTTCCTCCGTGAGCGTGCCAATACCTGATATGATTGGTCTGCCCGGGTTTCCAGGTTTGTGGATTTTGGCTAACATGTAGAATGTGCCCACAGAAGGCTGCTTTGGTATGAGTTTCTTCAGATGTGGCTGTGCTTGTGTAGGAAATGTTCTGATACGATCTTTTAGCTGCTTTGTATAATCCTGTGTGGGGTCCTCAGTTAGTTTCCTGTAGTACTTGTTGTCTGAGAGCTGTCTGTGTCCCTCTTCAATGTATTTTTGTGTGTTCATAATTACCACTGCACCTCCTTTGTCTGCGGGTTTGATGATAATGCGTTCGTTAGTTTGTAGAGTTCTTATGGACGCTCTTTCTGGTGGGGTAAGATTGTACAGAATTCTTTTTTGTTTGTTGGAGAGTTGTGATTTAACCCTATGTCTGAAACTTTCATTCACAAAAGAAAAATATTCAACATAAAGGACTATTTTACATGCTCATCTTCCAATGTGGTATATATCATTCAGTGTAAAAAATGTAACGTAGGATGCTATATTGGAGGAACAGGCCAGATGCTTAAGACAAGATTCAATCTGCACAGACATCACATGAAAACAGCCGGTGCCAGTCAAGCCCCCACCCCTGTGGGCCAACACTTTACAAGACCAGAACACTGCACCAGTGATTTCACAGTAAGAATACTGAAAGGTAACTTTAAAACAATACAGGAACGCAAGACCTTTGAAATAAGAATGATTGACTATTTTGACACCCAACAAACAGGACTTAATAAGGATCTAGGTTTTCTAACCCATTATAAACCATAAAGCTGTATTTCTCTGTTTATTACCCTCCTCTCACCTACCAACACCCATCCTGTTAGAATATCGATGAAATGCTTTGATGTTCCCATGCATATCCCCACCCTCCCACTCTGTCAGACTGTCAAAGTAATGCTTTGATGTTTCTCTTGTATATACTATCTGCTAACACATTTGCTTATTTCCGATCTGATGAAGAAGGGCAACCTTCGAAAGCTAATCAAGAAATGTATTAAGTTATGTTCAATAAAAAAGGTATCATCTTATTTTCTTTTCCATGTTTTATTTTGTTTGGTTTCTATTGATAACCTTTAAGAGTGGACTAACACAGCTACCACACCTCTCCAATTTGTTTTAAACCTACCACATTCTAATTTCATCTTGTGTCCCCTGGTTCTATTAAAGTTAGAAAGCGTAAACAAACGCTTCACATCTGTCCGCTCTACCCCACTCATTATTTTGTAGACCTCTATCATATCACCCCTCAGCTGCCTTTTCTCCAGGCTAAAGAGTCCTAGCCTTCTTAACCTCTCCTCATAAGGTAGTCGTCCCATTCCTTTTATCATTTTCGTCGCCCTTCTCTGCACCTTCTCCAATTCCTTTATATCTTTTTTGAGATGAGGCGACCAGAACTGAACACAATACTCCAAGTGCGGTCGCACCATGGAGCGATATAACGGCATTATAACATCCTCATACTTGTTTTCCATCCCTTTTCTAATAATACTCAACATTCTGTTCGCCTTCTTGGCCGCCGCAGCACATTGAGCGGAAGATTTCAACGTCCTATCCACGATGACTCCCAGATCCCTTTCTTGGTCCGTAACTCCTAAAGCGGAACCTTGCATGACATAGCCGTAATTTGGGTTCCTCCTTCTCACGTGCATCATTTTGCACTTGTCAACGTTGAACTTCATCTGTCATTTGAACGCCCAATCCCCCAGTCTCACGAGGTCCTCTTGTAATCTTTCACACTCCTCCCGCGACGAGACGACCCTGAATAAGTTTGTGTCATCTGCGAATTTAATTACCTCACTAGTTACTCTCATCTCAAAGTCATTTATAAATATGTTAAAAAGCAGCGGTCCCAGCACAGACCCCTGAGGGACCCCACTAACTACCCTTCTCCATCGAGAATAATGACCATTCAACCCTACTCTCTGCTTCCTATCTTTTAACCAGCTCTTAATCCATAATAATACACTGCCTCCGATCCCATGACTCTCCAGTTTCCTTTGGAGTCTTTCATGAGGCACTTTGTCAAACGCCTTCTGAAAATCTAGATATACAATATCGACCGGCTCCCCTTTGTCCACATGTTTGTTCACCCCCTCGAAAAAATGTAGTAGATTTGTGAGGCAAGACTTCCCTTCACTAAATCCGTGCTGACTTTGTCTCAGTAGCCCATGCTTTTGTATGTGCTCCGTAATTTTATTCTTAATAATAGCCTCCACCATTTTTCCCGGCACCGACGTCAGACTCACCGGTCTATAATTTCCCAGATCTCCTCTGGAACCCTTTTTAAAAATCGGCGTTACATTGGCCACCCTCCAATCTTCTGGTACCACACCTGATTTTAGGGATAAATTGCATATTACTAACAGTAGCTCCACAAGTTCATTTTTCAGCTCTATTAATACTCTGGGATGAATACCATCCGGTCCCGGTGATTTACTACTTTTTAGTTTGCAGAACTGCCCCATTACATCCTCCAAGTTTACAGAGAAATCATTTAGTCTTTCTGACTCGTCCGCTTCAAATACCTTCTCTGGCACCGGTATCCCTCCCAAATCCTCCTCGGTGAAGACCAAAGCAAAGAATTCATTTAATTTCTCCGCTATAGCTTTGTCTTCCCTGATCGCCCCTTTAACACCACAGTTGTCCAGCGGCCCTACCGATTCTTTAGCCGGCTTTCTGCTTTTAATATACCTAAAAACAATTTTGCTATATGTTTTCGCTTCTAACGCTAACTTTTTTTCAAAGTCCTTCTTAGCCCTCCTTATCTCCTTTTTTGCATTTGGCTTGATATTCCTTATGCTTTACCTTATTGTCTTCAGTCGGTTCCCTTCTCCATTTTCTGAAGGATTGTTTTTTGGCTTGAATAGCTTCCTTTACATTACCGTTTAGCCACGCCGGCTGACGTTTGGTCTTTTTTCCTCTTTTTCTAATACGCGGAATATATTTGTCCTGTACTTCTAGGATGGTGTTTTTGAACAGCATCCACGCCTGATTCAAGTTTTTTTACCCTTTCAGCCGCTCCCTTCAGTCTTTTTTTCACCGTTCTCCTCATTTTATCGTAGTCTCCTTTTCTAAAGTTAAACACTAGTGTATTTGATTTCCTGAGTTCACTTACTTCGTAGCCAATATCAAAACCGATCATATTATGATCACTATTATCAAGCAGCCCTCGCACCGTTACCCCCCGAACCAGATCATGAGCTCCACTAATGATTAAGTCTAGTATTTTTCCTTCTCTTGTCGGCTCCTGAACCAGCTGTTCCATGAAGCAGTCCTTGATTTCATCAAGAAATTTCACCTCCCTTGCGTGTACCGATGTTTCATTCACCCAGTCTATATCCGGATAATTGAAGTCACCCATTAATATTACATTGCCCTTTTTATTCACTTCCCTAATTTCCCTTGATATTGCTGCGTCCGTCTGCTCGTCTTGGCCAGGCGGACGGTAGTACACTCCTATCACCATCCCTTTTCCCTTTTCACGTAGAATTTTAATCCACAAGGATTCCAATCGGGGTTTTGTCTCTTGCAATATTTGCAGCCTATCTGAGTCAAGGTTCTCATTTACATACAGTGCTACCCCTCCTCATATCCTATCCACCCTATCACTTCAATATAGTTTTGTAGCCCTGTATGACTGCCAGGTTTCAGTAAGGCAAAAAATGTCAAAGCAATGCGCTATCAGCTCGAGAATTTGTGAAGATTCTGAATGGAGAGAACAATTCAGCAGTCCTAAAGAACATGCACTCCTAGTGGGGCAGTGATGCCAGCTGATATGGGTTGTGGGAGAAGAGCACACACTGATGACATACTTATGGCCATAGAAGTGAGAAAGACCTCTAGTAAACCATAAATAAGAAGAACCAGAGCAGAAATTAGGTTTGGAGTTCACAGCTGGAGTTCACTCAGAGCAGAGGAGCTTGCCCAACCAGCATTACCTGTTTCTTGGGTGCGTGCCTGTGGCACTCACTGCTGAGCATAGAATGCCACCAATGTGTTGATATTATAGGCTACACCCAGTGTAACAGGCCAGAGTATACCCCCCGCCCAGACTATACCCGGGGTTAAAGTGGCCTAGGCCAGAGTATACCCCGGGTATATTCTAGCCTAGACCAGTTTAACCCCGGGGTATACTCTGGCCTAAGCCACTTTATACCCCCTCAAGCCAGATTATACCCCAGGAATATAAATTGGGGGCTAGGCCAATTCATACTCCCTCTAAAACAATATAATGCAATTGTAACATAATGTTCAACAAATTTGACTGTTCATAATATAATGAAAGTAGCCTAGGCCAGAATATACCCCTCCAGGCCAGAATATACCATCTGTGCTGCTTCCTCTATCACTTTCTCAGCCTGTCTCTGATTGGTTGCTTCCTCTAACACTTTCTCAGCCTATCTCTGATTGGTTGAGAAGCTGCTTCCTCTGTTGTCACTTCCCTGGTTTTCTCACCCTGTCTCTAATTGGTTGAAAAGTGTAGATCTCTTTTTATCATCCTCATACACACAGCTGCTTCTTCTAACACCAAACTCTTTACTTTACCATTGTTGACAACCATGGAAGACCAACTGTATAACCAACTTTTGACATTCTACACTGCAGCACAACAAAAGTACCCCCTGTGGATCTACGATCTACCTCCAGAGAAACGTCTAAATGCCAAGACCCAGTTCAGACAAACAGCTAAGCCATATCGAGCAGACAGAGGGATTCTTTTCCATGGGGAAAAGGAGGTTCTAACTAAAAGACAACTGCCAAATATCCTTAAGGCCTGTCATGACAACCCAATTTCTGGTGGCCATTTTGGCAGAGATAAAACATTAGCCAAAATCTCTGTCCGTTATTACTGGAAGGGAATGAAGAACGACATTCACCAACATGTCAAAGCCTGTCAAAAATGTTTTGTTACAAATCCTAAAATCAGCAAGGAGGCTCCACCACTCAACAGTATACCAGTGCCTGGAAAAGTATGGAGCTTAGTCGGGATTGATATGATGGGTCCTCTTCAGGAAACATCGAATGGCAACAAATATATCGTTGCTGCCACTGATCATTTCTCAAAGTGGACTGAAGCTACAGCTGTTCCAGATAAGAGTGCCAAGTCAGTAGCAAATTTTTTGTACTCCATTATTTGCCGCCTTGGCTGTATGGACACTGTCATAAGTGACCAGGGACGAGAGTTTGTGAACTCGATTATCGACAACCTGATGGAGCATTTTCAAACAGATCACCGCATTTCATCTGCCTACCACCCACAAACAAATGGCCAGTGGGAACGTGACAATCGAACACTCAAGGAATCTCTCAGTAAGCTTGTCAATGAACAAGGGAACAACTGGGACCAGTTCATCCCTGGTGGTTTGTTTGCCTATTACACATCTGTGTATGCCTCAAACCAAGTGCACTCCATTTGAGGTCATGTATGGACGGAATGCCAAGCTTCCTATGGACCTCAATCCCTCAGAATATGACACTATGGACACCATGCCCCTTTCAGATGATGCCAACCCTGATGTGCTAAATACGCTGACAACCATTCATAAAAAGCTCTGCTCAACTGTCAGTACCAACATTCACTCTGCCCAGGAACACCAGAAGCATGCCTTTGACCATCGACACAACAGCCAAAAAGAAATCACTGCTGGAACCATCGTTTACATCAAGAATAAGCAAAGTATTCATCGCATGGGTTCAAAGATGGAACCACGCTGGATTGGACCCTACTTTGTTGTGGAATCCTTGACCAAGGGACGAGTAAAACTTAAGAACAATAAGACTGGCAAGATACTGAAGAACACCTACCATGCCAGCAACCTTAAGATTTACCAGGATGAAGAGACTACTCCACCACCTCAGTCCTCTGATGATTGTCTCAGTGACTCTGCTGCACAGAAACATAAGCAAACCAAGACTTTCAACCCACTACCAAGTTCAGAAAGAAAGTATCTTAGCACAACTCTTGGCCTTACATTTGGTAAGGTTGTGTATTGTGGATGCACAAGGGACCTTGGACAACCACGGCGTACATATAAAACCAAAGGTGATGGCAACTGCTACTTCCGGGCCATCAGCTACTTTCTGACAGGAACAGAGGACAACCACTCCCTGCTCAGAAAGAAAGTCAGTCACCACATGAAACATGACTTGAGAAGAAAACTACAGGACTACTTGAACCAAAAGGTGAATGAATATGTGAACATCTCTGGCATCTCCCGTGATGGAGTATGGGCAACTGATGCAGAGATCATGGCCACAGCAAATCTGCTAAGTGGACATTGTCATCCACACAAAAGTTGGTGACTCCATGGAGACTCCATGGATTGGTTGACCTATCCCGCAAGTTTCAATCTGCAGTCAACAACAGAACACGCACTTTATCTTGAAAACAAGCATGATCATTTTGATGTTGTTATCAGTGTTTAACTTTGAATGTTTATATTAAAGTGAGGAGCTCCTAGTCTTAGAAGATGAAGTTTCAGGACCTAGGGCAGGATATACCGCAAGGCAAAAATGGGTATATTCTTCCCTGGGGTGGGGGGGGGGGGGGTTCATTTTGATGTTGTTATCAGTGTTTAACTTTGAACGTTTATATTAAAGTGAGGAGCTCCTAGTCTTAGAAGATGAAGTTTCAGGATGTTATGACTTTTATTATATTATGAACAGTCAAATTAATTAAACATTATGTTACTAGGTATAAATTGGCCTAGGCTGTACCCCCTAGGGCAGGATATACCCCAAGGCAAAAATGGGTATATTCTTCCCTGGGGGGTATATTCTGGCCTTGGCTACTTTATCCCCCTATGCATAGATAGTGTATTCTGCCCTGGAGGGGTATATTCTGGCCTAGGCCAGAGTAAACCCGGGGGGGGGGGGTATATTCTGGTGTATTCTGCCCTGGAGGGGTATATTCTATTCTGCCCCGGAGGGGTATATTGTGGCCTAGGCCAGAGTAAACTCCGGGGTATATTCTGGCTTAGGCCAGAGTAAACTCCGGGGTATATTCTGGCCTAGGCCAGAGTAAACTCCGGGGTATATTCTGGCCTAGGGGGATATAGTCTGGCCTTTAGGCCAGTTTATCCCCCTGGGGTATATTCTGGCCTAGGCCACTTTAACCCCGGGTATAGTCTGGGCAGGGGGTTAATGTGGCCTGTTACACTGGGTGGGCAGGTTTACATCGGTGTCACATGACCTTGCACCAAGTTTGAGGATTGGGCTTAGTAGAATCAAATGCAGTACCAGTGGATCGTATCAGGGTCACGTGTCCTTGTACTGACATGAGGATCAGGCTTGGCAGAATCAAGCGCAGCACCAGTGGGTCACGTGACCTTGCACCAGGCTTGAGGACTGGGCTTAGCAGAATCAAACTCCTCACTGATCTGTAGCTAGCTACACCAGGAGTATAATTTACAGCTACTATACAGCTGGCAGTTTCTTAAAAGTATCACAAAAGTGTTCCAGCTTGCATTAGCCCATACTTGATGCATCTGAATCATCCCTTTTCTTGTGCTTTATTAAACTAGTGGTACATTTTATTCTGTGCTCTCAGGTATAATGCAAGCATGGAATAACATTTCTTAGAGCTTATTGACTCTTAAGAAAGGCTAGCATGAAAAGGATGAGCTTAATTAAGACTGCTAATTATGGGGACTGGCAAAGGAAGTGCCCACTTCTCCATTCATTTAAATTCACTTGTATTATTTCTGTAAAAATCTAATTAAATATGAAACAAAGTAAATGCAACAAAAGAAATCAAATGTGAAAAAAACAGATACATCTTGAGAAAAGGATGATAGTCATGACAGGAAGCTGCAGGGTTATGAACCAGAGTGTTATCTATTATCTTTTATGTATAGGGAATATTCCAATAGAAATTCCATTTTACTATCAAGTTGTATAAGTTTACTACATTAAAAAAAAAACCCATGTTCCTTGTGAATTGTACAATATTTTAAAAAATACACAGATCAGCATTGTAAGCTAAAAGTTTCTCTATAGTCTGCTTTGGGGCATTGTAGTATCCCCTATAATCACTGAATTATCCAATTTATTTTTATTAGGGCCTAATGTTCAAATGATTTAACTGGGCAGAAGAGGATCTTAAATCGCAGTCAGTGGGCTGTCCACTGATATTCAGTGGCACTTAATTAGGCAGTGCCGCTGAATATGGATTAAAAAACAGCCATTTTTAAAGTGGGCAGGAGAGAGGCATTCTAGAGACGGGTACTGGGAGTTATGCTAATGGCAGTAATATTCAGGGCCGGTGTATGCATAGCTAACGGGGAATTTAGGACCCCATAAAGAGCAGTCCTAACTTTGTCCAGTTAGCTATGTGGATGTTAGCACTGAATATCAGCTGACACCCGCATAACATCTGGGTTACGTTCAGTGGTAGTCCATGTGCTCCTCTCCCTCCCAACCCCCAGAAGAGCATCACCATTCCTCTCCCCCCCCCCTCCCCCAAAGAGCACTGATTTAGACTAATGGTTAGTACAGTGGCCTAGGAACCAGGAAAACTGGGTTTGATTCCCACAGCAGTTCTATGTGACTCTGGGCAAGTCACTTAACCCAAAAAGTGGAAAGAACAACAGAGTCCCACAGATAATCTCAGGAGCAGGAAAAGAAGTGGGAACAGAATCAGGCTTTTAAAAAAATAGATCAAAGACATCCAAAGTTGAGGTAAAGTTTATTGAGAGAAGACTCTACATGGTACCCTGTTTCAACACTGGAAGTGCCTTCTTCAGGAGTCTTCATGCTTTGTCCATATGAACTTGTGGACAAAGTATTCTAGAGCAATTCTCCTATAGAGGAACGTTGTGGTCTTTAGAAAGACCTTTTGGAGTGCAATATGGCTTCTACGCGCCACTGGTAAACCTTCTGCTGAGTGTGCTGCAGCAGCTAAGAAAGCAAATAAAATGTTAGGTATTAGGAAAGGAATGAAAAACAAAAATGAGGATGTTATAATGCCTTTGTATCACTCCATGTTGCGATTGCACCTTGAATATTGTGTTCAATTCTGGTCACCTCATCTCAAAAAAGATATAGTGGAATTAGAAAAGGTGCAGAGAAGGGCGGCTAAAATGATAAAGGGGATGGGACGACTTCCATATGAGGAAAGGCTAAAGTGGCTAGGGCTCTTCAGCTTGGAGAAAAGACAGCTGAGGGAAGATATGATAGATGTCTATAAAATAATGAGTGGAGTGGAAAGGGTAGACCTGAAGCGTCTGTTTACGCTTTCCAAAAATATTAGGACTAGGGGGCATTCGATGAAGCTACACAGTAATCAATTTAAAATGAATCAGAGAAAATGTTTCTTCACTCGACGTATAATTAAACTCTGGAATTTGTTGCCAGAGAATGTGGTAATTGTGGCTAGCTTAGCGGGGTTTTAAAAAGGTTTGGACGGCTTCCTTAAGGAAAAGTCCGTAGACCATTATTAAAATGAACTTGGGGGAAAATCCAATGCTTATTTCTAGGATGAGCAGCATAAAATGTTTTGTACTTTTTGGGGGATCTTGCCAGGTATTTGTGACCTGGATTGCCCAGTGTTGGAAACAGGATGCTGGGCTTGATGGACATTTGGTCTGTCCCAGTATGACAATATTTATGTACTTATTATGATCTGTTTGCTGCTTTTGGCACTATTGATCACCGCCTACTCCTTGAAACGCTGTCCTCACTTGGATTTCAGGGTTCTGTTCTTTCTTGGTTTTCTTCTTATCTCTTCCATCATACTTTTAGTGTATACTCTAGTGGATCCTCCTCCACTTCTATCCCACTATCAGTTGGTGTACCTCAGTGACCTGTCCTGGGACCTCTTCTTTTCTCCATCTGTACTTCTTCCCGTTGTACTCTGATCTCATCCCATGGTTTTCAGTATCACCTTTACGCTGATGACTCCCAGATCTACCTCTCCACACCAGAAATCTCAGCCGAAATTCAGGCCAACGTATCAGCCTGGCTGCCTGTCTGATATTGTTGCCTGGATGCCTCACTGCCATCTGAAACTAAACATGACCAAGACTGAACTTCTTATCTTTCCCCCTAAACCAACCTGTCCTCTTCCCCCATTCTCTGTCTCTGTGGATAACACTCTCATCCTCCCTGTCTCATTAGTTCGTAACCATGGAGTCATCTTCAACTCCTCTCTCTCCTTCTCTGCACATATTCAACAGACTGCTAAAACCTGTCACTTCTTTCTTTATAACACCAAAATTCATTCTTTTCTTTCTGAGCACACAACCAGAACCCTTTTCCACACTCTTCTCACCTCTCGCTTAGACTATTGCAACTTGCATCTCACAGGTCTCCCATTTAGCCATCTCACTCCTCTTCAATCTGTTCAAAATTCTGCTGCATGACTTATATTCCGCCAGTGTCACTATGCTCATATTAGCCCTCTCCTCGAGTCACTTCATTGGCTCCCTATCCATTTCCGCATACAGTTCAAACTCATTTTATTGACTTATTAGTGCATTCACTCTGCAGCTCCTCAGTACCTCTCCACTCTTATTTCTCCCTACATCCCTCCCCAGGAACTCCATTCACTGGGTAAATCTCTCTTATCTGCACCCTTCCCCTCCACCGCTAACTCCAGACTCCGTTCCTTTTATCTTGCTGCACCTTATGCCTGGAATAGACTTCTTGAGCAGGTACGTCAAGCTCCATCTCTGGCCGTCTTCAAATCTAGGCTAAAAGCCCACCTTTTTGATGCTGCTTTTAACTCCTAACCCTTACTCACTTATAAGTACATAAGTACATAAGTAATGCCATACTGGGAAAAGACCAAGGGTCCATCGAGCCCAGCATCTTGTCCACGACAGCGGCCAATCCAGGCCAAGGGCACCTGGCAAGCTTCCCAAATGTACAAACATTCTATACATGTTATTCCTGGAATTTTGGATTTTTCCAAGTCCGTTTAGTAGCGGTTTATGGACTTGTCCTTTAGGAAACCGTCCAACCCCTTTTTAAACTCTGCTAAGCTAACCCATGTTTTATCATCCCCTCCTTAGTAATTCTCTTATCTCTTATTTGTCCTGTTTATCTGTCCTAATTAGATTGTGAGCTCTGTCGAGCAGGGACTGTCTCTTTATGTTCCATGTACAGCGCTGCATACATCTAGTAGCGCTATAGAAATGATAAGTAGTAGTAGTAATAATAGTAGTAGTTATTGTGTATGTTATGTTGTTACTCGCCTTGGATATAAGATAGGATACAAATAAATAAATAAACATAAGCACATAAACACAGAGACATTCTGCAGAATGGGTACAGGAATATAAAAAGCAAAGTCTTGAGATTAACTAAAGCTGGGGTTTGCCATGCCTTGCAGGATGGAGGAGGGATGGGGTAAGAGTATCCAAAGTCTCATCAGCAGACTATTACAAAAGCTTTTGACCTAGTCAATCATGGTTTTCAATCATGGTTTATATTAGTCTCTCTGTGTTTCTCCTTTGCCCTCTTGAATTTAGAAGTTCCCTACTAACTGATCACAACTGGAAACAGGAACGTTTATTTTAGCAAAGCCCCTGTGGTCTTCCTGATAAAGTGTCCTTTTCCACAGACCTCCCCTTTATAGGAAGGATCCAAGTTTCAGTGTGTCATAATGTAATTTGTCAGAGCTAAAATGACTCCTAGTCAGGAACAGACATGGGGAAGTATGACAGATTATGGCTGTAACAGGTAGAGGTCTTTTGCCTGTACTGACTGTCTTCCCTTGTATTGAGCCTCCAAATGCTGGAGTCCAGCAGGATTTCAGCACAGAAAGAGAACTACCCAAGGCAAGATAGGGGCACTGGAATTGTAACATTGTAACATAGTAGATGACGGCAGATAACGATTTGCAAAATCCATCCAGTGTGCCCAACAAGATAAACTCATAGCATATGATATATCTATATTTGACCTTGATCTGTCCTTGACATTTTCAGAGAACAATCCTGTAGAAGTCTATCTGGCCCTGGCTTAATTTTCAACTACTGGAGTTGCTGTTGAAGCCCACTCCAGCCTAACTATGTCTGTTTAGCCATAATGGGGACACAGACTGCAGAAGTCTGCCTGGCACTAGCCATACTTTCCAACTACTGGTTTTGCTATTTTTCCATATAAGAATTCTTTGTTTTTATCCCTTGCGTTCTTTAATTCTTTTACTATTTTTAACTCTACCACCTTCCACAGGAGGGCATTCCAAGCATCAGCCACCATCTCTGTAAAAAACTACTTTCTGACAGTACTCCTAAGTTGACTTCCCCATAACCTCAATTTATGTCCTTTATTTCTACAACTTTCACTTCTCTGGAAGAGATTTGTTCACATATCAATACCTTTCAAATGTTTAAATGTATGTATCGTATCACTCCTATCCCTCCTTTCTTCTAGTGTAAACACATTCAGGTCCTCAAGTGTCTTCTCATATATCTTTTGGCATATCCCATATCATTTTTGTCACTTTTCTCTGAACTGCTTCAAGTCTTTTTATGTCCTTTGCGAGATACGGCCTCCAAAATGAAACACAATATTCCGGTCTCACCAATAAATTGTTCAGGGACATTAACACCTCTTTTCTTCTGCTGGTTATACCCTTTTCTATGCAGCCTAGCATCCTTCTAGCTAAAGCCATTGCTTTGTCACATTGTTTCAACACCTCAACACCCTCACACGAGTCAAAAAAATTAAACATTCAACATGAAACAGATAGCAGTGTGGAATCTTTATGGATAGAAAGTCCAGGTGTGAAGGGAAGGAGTATATTAGTAGGGCTGTACTATCGTTCACCAGAATAGAACAAACAGACAGATGAAGAAATGTTTACAGGAATTAGGAATGCTGGCAAAGTGGGCAACATTATAATAATGGTGATTTCAACTATCCTAATATTGACTGGATAAATGTTACATCAAGGAGTACTAGGGAGGTAAAATTTCTAGATGTATTAAATGACTGCTTCTTGGTCCAGGAACCAATAATAGGGAAATAATCCATAGTCCGCTAGGAAACAGTTATCATACTATGATCAAATTTGAGGTGATACCTGGAGGAAATCTACAGTAGCAGCTTTTATTTATTTATTTAGATTTGCTCACACCTTTTTTAGTAGTAGCTCAAGGTGAGTTACATTCAGATACTCTGGAAGGGCTTGCAATCTAAGTGTGTATCTGAGGCAGTGGAGGGTTAAGTGACTTGCCCAAGATCACAAGGAGCAGCAGTGGGATTTGAATCGGCCACCTCTGGATTGCAAGACCGGTGCTCTAACCACTAGGCTACTCCTTCACTGACAAAATGAGGAAAACGGTTAAAAAGAAGCTGAAAGGATCAGCCGCAAAGGTTAGGACTTTAAATCAGGCATGGATGTTGTTTAAAAATACCATTGTGAAAGCCCAGATTAGATTTATTCCATGTATTGTATTGTATTGTAACATTTATACCCCGCACTTTCCCACTTATTAGCAGGTTCAATGCGGCTTACAAATATAACAGGTTTACAAGGTAACGCAAAATGGATAAAACAGGTGAACATAGTATATAAAGAGGTGGATAATAAAAAGTGGTAAGTAAGATGGGTAAGGGAAGAAAGTGGTAGAGGAGGGAGTGGGAAGAGGGTGTAAATTGGGTATCCTATATAATAAAACGCACCTCCAACATTCTGAAGCTGACTGCATGGCTGAGGCATTCCTGCTCTCTGTATCCATCTCCTGAATTGACATCACGTACTTCCGGGTTCATCACAAGCAGAAGTGACAAACCACACGAGGTTTCTCAGCTTCAGAATGTTGGAGGTGCATTCTGTTAAATAGGATTGGTCAGTTCCTTGAAGCACAGCCAGAGCTCAGCGTCCTGCACAGTAACGCTCAGACACCAGAGAGAGGGAGGGAGGGGGGCCTGACACCAGAGAGGGGGGAGGTATCTCTGTCACACACACACTCTCTCTCACACACACTCTCTCTCTCACACAGTCAATGTCTTTCTCTCTCTCACTCTCACACACTATCTCTCACACACTCTATGTCTCACACTGTATCACATTCACTCTCTATGTGTCACACAGTCACTCACACTCTTGGTCTCATACACTCAGTCTCACAGAGAGTCTGTGTCTCACACACACTCTCTCTCTCACACACACTGTATCTGTATGAAACACACTCTCTCTCTCTCTCTCTCTCTCTCTCTCTCTCACACTGTGTCTCACATACGCACTTGCACACACTCTCATTCTCACACACACACTCTCTCTCAAACAGACACACTTGCACCCAGACTCACTCTCTCCCTCTCACACACACACACACTTGCACATTCACTCTCTCTCTCACACACAGTCACTCTCACATACACTCTCTCAAACATACACACTCCGAGGAAAACCTTGCTAGCGCCTGTTTCATTTGTGTCAGAAATGGGCCTTTTTTACTAGTAGTGTTATAATTAACAATGGTGGGGAAAAAAGCAAACAGCAGCCAGAGCCAGCGTGGTTATAAGGTGAGGTGAAAGAGGCTATTAGAGCCAAATGAAAATCCTTAAAAAAATGGAAAAAAGATCTGAATGAAAAAAATAAGAAGCAACATAATCACTGTCAAGCCAGATGCAAGGCATTGATAAAGACGGCTATAAGATAATATGAAGAAAAACTTGCGGTGGAGAAGAAAACTCATAGTAACACTTTTTTCATGTATAGCAGAAGCAGGAAGCCTGTGAAGGAATCTGTGGGACGTTTAGATCAGGAAAGCATAAAAGGAGCACTCAGGAAGGACAAAGCTGTAGCAGAGAGATTGAATGAATTCTTTGCTTCGTAGATTAAGAGATCCACCTATACCAGAAATGGTTTTCAGGGGTGACGATGCAGAGGAACTGAAAGAAATCTTGGTGAACTTGGAAGATGTACTGAGCTAAATTGACAAAAGTGATAAATCACCTGGACCAGATGGTATATACAACAACAAAGAGAGTCCAAAATCTCCCGCAAAAAGACATTTTTGTTGTGCCAGATGGTATATACCCCAGGGTAGTGAAAAATCTCAAACATGAAATTGCTGATCTGCTGCTAGTGATCTGTAACCTGTCTAAAATCGTCTGTAGTACCTGAAGACTGGAGGGTGGCCAATGTGACACCGATTTTTAAAAGGGTTCCAGAGGTGATCTGGGAAATTACAGACCAGTAAGCCTGACTTCAGTGCTGGGGAAAATAGTGGAAACAATTATAAAGAATAAAATTATGGAACACGTAGACAAACATAATTTAATGGGACAGAGTCCGCATGGATTCAGCCAAGGGAGGTCTTGTCTCACCAATTTGCTTCATTTCTTTGAAGGCATGAATAAACATGTGAATAAAGGTAAGCCAGATAATGTAGTGTATCTAGATTTTCAGAAAGCTTTTAGTAAAGTACCTCTTGAGAGACTCCTGAGAAAATTAAGGAGTCATGGGATAGGAGGCAATGTCCTTCTGTGGGTTAAGAATTGGTTATTGGACATAAAACAAAGGGTAGGGTTAAATGGCCATTTTTCTCAATGGAAGAGGGTGAGTAGTGGAGTGCCGCAGGGATCTGTACTATGACCAGAGCTATTTAACATATTTCAAATGATCTGGAAATTGGAACGACGTGAGGTGATTAAATTTTTAGATGACATATAGAGGGGCATAATCGAATGAAAACGTCTATCTCCATGGGCGTTTATCTCCGAGAACGGGTCTGTGAAGGGGCGGACCGAACCGTATTTTGGGAAAAAATAGACGTCCATGTTTTATTCGACAATTTGTGAGCTGGGCGTTTTTGTTTTTCAGCGATAATGGAAAATGAAAGCGCCCAGCTCAAAAACGAATAAATCCAAGGCATTTGTTCGTGGGAGGGGCCAGGAGTCGTAGTGCACTGGTCCCCCTCACATGCCAGGACACCAACCGGGCACCCTAGGGGGCACTTTTACAAAAAAAAAGGTAAAAGAGCTCCCAGGTGCATAGCACCCTTCCCTTGGGTGTTGAGCCCCCCAAATCCCCCTCAAAACCCACCACCCACAAGTCTACACCATTACTATAGCCCTAAGGGGTGAAGGGGGGCACCTACATGTGGGTACAGTGGGTTTGGGGGGCGGTGTGGAGGGCTCCCATTTACCAGCACAAGTGTAACAGGTGGGGGGGGATGGGCCTGGGTCTACCTGCCTGACGTCCACTGCACCCCCTAATAACTGCTCCAGTGACCTGCTGCCAGGGAGGTGGGTATGACATTTGAGGGTGAACATAAAAAGTTGTGAAACGGCATATTTTTGTGGTGGGAGGGGGTTTGTGACCACTGGAGGAGTCAGGGGAGGTCATCCCCGACTCCCTCCAGTGGTCATCTGGTCATTTAGGGCACTTTTTGGGGCCCTATTCATGGAAAAACAGGGTCCAGGAAAAGTGCCCTAAATTCTCGCTAAAAACGCATATTTTTTTCCATTATCGGCGAAAGGCGCCTATCTCTGATCGGCCGATAACCACGCCCCAGTTCCGCCTTCACCACGCCTTTGACACGCCCCCATCAACTTTGTCCGCATCTGCGACGGAGTGCAGTTGAAAACGTCCAAATTCGGCTTTCGATTATACCGCTTTATTCGTTTTTGTGAGATAAACGTCTATCTCCCGATTTGGCTCGCAATATAGGCGTTTTTCTTTTTCAATTATAAGCTGGATAGTAACATAGTAGATGACGGCAGAAAAAGACCTGCACGGTCCATCTAGTCTGCCCACGATAAACTCATGTGTATACCTTACCTTGATTTGTACCTGTCTTTTTCAGGGCACAGACCGTATAAGTCTGTCCAGCAGTATTTCCCACCTCCCAACCACCAGTCCTGCCTCCCATCACCGGCTCTGGCACAGACCCCGTATAAGTCTGCCCTCCCCTATCCTAGCCTCTCAACCACCAACCCCTCGTCCCCCCGCCACCCAATTTCAGCTAAGCTTCTGTGGATCCATTCCTTCTGCACAGGATTCCTTTATGCCTATCCCACATATGTTTGAATTCCATTACCGTTTTCATGTCTACCACCTCCCGCGGGAGGGCATTCCAAGCGTTCACCACCCTCTCCGTGAAGAACTACTTCCTGACATCTTTCCTGCTGAGTCTGCCCCCCTTCAATCTCATTTCATGTCCTCTCGTTCTACCGCCTTCCCATCTATTCAAAGTTGTCAAAACATATGCCAGCTGTGAAAAATTGCAGGAGGACCTTAGGAAACTGGAAGACTGGGCATCCAAATAGCAGATGAAATTTAATGTGGAAAAATGCAAAGTGATGCACATTGGGGATAATTATCTGAATCATAGTTATCTGATGCTATGGTACACTTTAGGAGTCAGCACTCAAGAAAAAGACCTAGGGTGACAATACGCTGAAAATCTTCTGCTCAGTGTGTGCAGCGGCCAAAAAAGCAAACAGGATGCTAGGAATTATTAGGAGAGGAGTGCAAAATAATATAATGCTTCTGTATCGCTTCACGGTGTGACCTCACCTTTACTATTGTGTTAAATTCTTGTCGCTGTATCTCAAAA
Organism: Microcaecilia unicolor; assembly: GCF_901765095.1. NCBI lineage: Eukaryota > Metazoa > Chordata > Amphibia > Gymnophiona > Siphonopidae > Microcaecilia > Microcaecilia unicolor. The sequence continues at coordinate 146,429,905 of NC_044037.1, forward strand.
AAAGATATAACGGAATTAGAAAAGTTTCAAAGAAGAGTGACCAAAATGATAGAGGGGATGGAACTGCTCCCATATGAGGAAAGGTTAAAGAGGTTGGCGCTCTTCAATTTGTAAAAGAGACAGCTGAGGGGGGATATGATTGAGGTCTGCAAAATCCTGAGTGGTGTGGAACGGGTGGAGGTGAATCAATTTTTCACTCATTCAAAAAGTACAAAGACCAAGAGACACTCAATGAAATTGCATGGAAATACTAAAATAGGAGGAAATATTTTTCCACTCAAAGAATAGTTCAGCTCTGGAACTCATTCTCAGAGGATGAGCTAATGGAGGTTAGCATATCTGGGTTTAAAAAGTTTAGACAAGTTCCTGGAGGAAACGTCCACAGTCTGTTATTGAGGTGGACATGGGAGAAGTCATTACTGGCCCTGGGACTGGTACCATGGAATGTTGATAGTAATTGGTTTCTTCCAGGTACTTGTGACTTGCATTGGCCACTACTGGAAGCAAGATACTGGTCTAGATGGACCATTGATCTGACCCAGTATGGCTATTCTTATGTCCTTATGTAAAGGGAAATGAGAGTGAGCTAAGGATGAGTGGAGAGGAAGGAGAATAGGATAGGGAAGGGAGACAGAGAGATCTGGAAGAGGAAAGAGGGGCATAATGGAAGGTTTCATTGCTGACTCTCTTCTGCCAACTATAAGGAGGCCATGCTGACTGGGAACAGTGGTGGTTGTTGCAGATGAGATTGAGGGGGGAGGACAGGAAGATTATCTGATGATCAGAAATTAAATTGAGGCAGAAGATCTGGGGTAATGCAGGCAATGGTTAAAATAGAGCCCTATAATATTAAGGGACTAGAGGAAAATTATGTTTAAGAAATTAGACCAGTGAGACTGAGATATAAGACGTTCAGGAGATGCATATGCATTCAAAAAGATAAGAGTGGAGTAGTGGCCTAGTGGTTAGAGTGGTGGACTTTGGTCCTGAGGAGCTGGGTTAAATTCCCACTGCAGACACAGGCAGCTCCTTGTGACTCTGGGCAAGTCACTTAACCCTCCATTGCCCCAGGTACAAATAAGTACCTGTATATAATATGTAAGCTGCATTGAACCTACTATGAGTGGGAAAGCACAGGGTACAAATGTAGTAAAAAAAAAAATACCCTCAAGTTTTTAACAAATCTACAACTGAAAAAAGTAAAATGAGGGTGCACAGTGATATTCATCAGGCAAAACATACCATGCAAGATTCTAGCAGATGAAGGATAGCAAGGGAAATTAAAACGTATTTGTAGAAAATGGGAACATAAGTGGCATAAGTTAAAAACTGCCCAATCAAAGGAAAACTGGAGGAAAAGTATTCATCATTATCAATCGGATTTAAAAATGGCTAGGAAAAGATTTTACTCTATTCTGATTGCTAAAGATCATCCTAATACAAGGCAATTATTTCAGATAATTAATTCTCTTATTAAAGCACCTTCTCAAAATCATGATTTATTTCCATCTCAAAACCAATTAGCTGATTATTTTCAAAATAAGATCAAAAATCTACAAATAGGATTTTGCAGCCATAAATCTGAATTGCAGGATGATTCCTTATTGTCTATTTCTGAAGGGATTCCAAGTGATAGAATTTGGAATGATTTTCTCCCTAAAAATTGTAATGATTTTATTAGTCTGTTTCATAAATATAATGTCCTTTGGATAGTTGTCATCCTTATTTAATAAAAGTATCACCACCTTTCTTTCAATTAGCACTATACGATTGGATTCAAGAACAATTGTCCTTGGACATTTTTCCCAAAACATTATGTCAAATAATCATTACTCCACTACTGAAAGATTCAAAATTGCCTGCTAACATTAGCTCGAATTATAGACCTGTAGCCTCAGTTCCATTCCTTGCTAAACTGATGGAGAGTCTTGTTGCTCAGCAATTAACACACTATCTGGAAAAAAAATTAGATTTTATGTTCTTCTCAATCGTGATTTCAATCTTTTCATAGTACAGAAATGGTAGTGGGTTCAGTGATTGATAAAGTCAGAGGTCTGCTGAGTGAGGAAAGTGTGCAGTATTCTTGCAATTCGATCTCTTGGCGGCATTTGACCTGGCAGACCATGAAATTCTGTTGCAGTTGCTTGAGAGTATTGAAATTGTTGGAAACGTGCAGAATTGGTTTAAGAGTTTTTTTGATTCGCTTTTATATAGTTAAAACAAAGGATAATCTATCTTCTTCCTGGAGTAATAACTGTGGAGTCCCTCAAGGTTCTCCATTGTCCCTGCTGCTTTTCAATATTTTTTTACGATCATAGGTTTCTTGTTACATGACAAGAAATTTGTTCACTATATTTATGCAGATGACATTTCAGTTTTGATACCTTTTGATTCTATTTCAGTAATAGATTCTATTCTAATTCAACACTGCATGTCATTAATAAATAATTGGATGTTTGATCATAAGTTAAAATTGAATACTGAGAAAACAAAATTTATTTGTTTTGACATGCATCCAGAAAATATTCCAAAATCCATCACTATTAACCAAACGACTTTTGAATTTTCTACAGTCATTAAACTGTTAGGAGTGTTTATTGATAGTGCTTTAACCATGGAAAAAACAGGCCTCTTCATTAACAAAGCAATGTTTTTTCCTGATGAAAAATTGAGGCGTGCAAAACTATTTCGAACAAGATCATTTTAGAATACTGGTTCAGTCTCTCTTAGTTTCTCAATTGGATTATTGTAATCTGGTTTATTTGGGATGTAATAACGTTTGGTGAGGAGATTGCAAATGATACAGAATACAGCAATTCGAATGATTTTTGGATTGTCTAAATTTGATAGGATCATTCCCAGTTATTTATCGTTATACTGGTTGCCTATTGAGGCTAGAATCTATTTCAAATTGGCGTGTTTTCTATTTAACTTCTACATGGCTTGCACCAGACTATCCTGCTTATAATCGAAAGAGAAAATGCCTATATTGCGACCCAAATCGCGAGATAGACGTTTATCTCCCAAAAATGAATAAATCAGTATAATGGAAGAAAAATTTTAGAGCGTCCGGGCACACGTACGTTCAGAGAAAAATGCCAAATAAGGGGCGTGTCGGGGCGTGTTAGAGGCGGTGTTACGAGGTGGTCGTCTACAATGTATAACGGATAGCGAAAAGGCTCTGGTTGGGCGGGAACATGGGCGTCATTGGTTAGACCCGAAATAAAAGCGTCCACAGCAAGGGGAAAATCGTCTTTAGACCCATTAGCGATTTGTGTGGAGTTGGAGAGTGGCGAGATCGTTGTTGGGAGAGCTGAATTGATGGTTGCAGAGAGAAAGCTGAGTGTGTTGAGTGTGTTGAGTACTTGTTATGTTCGTCTGTGTGCTCTGCCTCTTTTGTGTCTTACCTTTTGACCTTTCCCTACTCCTACTCCTTGCTCTATCGCCCCCTTCCCCTCCCCCTATCCCTCTCCATTCACTGTTCCCACGTGTATACTGTAGTCCCTGACCTCCGGTTGTCTCTGTGTTCTTGTACTGTTTGGCGAGTGAGTGGCCAGAGAGCGTGGTGACTGGAACTGAGAGATTTGTGTGCTGTTTGTGTTTTACTACTTACTAATACTTGCACTGGTGGGACATGGATGCAGTTAATGCACTGGTGGTGGCATGGTACAGGAAGAGGCCACACACCGCAGGAGGTATTCGGCCCCCGACGTGTTCAGGCCCCCGCACCACCTTCCTACAACTCACTGACCTCCAGTGTTCTAACAAGGTTCAGGTTTGATAGGGACACCATTGTGCAGCTTTGTGAGCAGCTGAAACCCCTCCTTCAGCCCCAGACATGTAGGAATAACGCCATCCCTGTTCCACCTCAAAATCACTTCCTCTCTCTCTGTCCTGGCCACTGGGAGTTTTTCAATCTGTATTAGCTGCTAACACAGGGCTCACCCAGGCTTCTATTTCACACTGTCTCACCCAGTTCCTGGATGCCTTTCTAACTCACACCTCTCACTACATCACTTTCCCCACCACCCACCAGGCCCTGCACAACAACATGGCTTGCCTTCTATGCTGGTGATAGATTCCCCTCGGTCATCGGTGTGATTGACTGCACCACACGTAGCCCTCAGACCCCCCCTGGGCACACGAAGCCACCTACAGAAACAGGAAGGCATTTCATTCTATGAACATGCAAGTAGTATGTGATGCCCAGGGGGAAGATATTAGACGTGTGTGCCAGGTACCCCGGGTCCACCCACAATGCTACATCCTACAGCACTCGGGCATCTTCCGCAGGTTTGAGCGAGGGGAGTTCACTGGTGGATGGCTACTAGGTAAGTGCAGCATGGATGTACCCATACTATACCTCCTCCACTGGGCAAACCTCCGCCCTGGCTTCCTCCACTTCACTCCACAACCACTATCCTAATCCCCCCCCCACCTTTACCTGCTCCAAACAATACACCCTCATCTATCTCATTCTGCTTTTCTCCAAAGGTGACCGAGGCTACCCGCAGAGGACATGGCTCATGACCCCCATGGTCCACCCACAACCAGGGCAGAAGAAACCTACAGCAGGAGACATCGCAGCACCCAGGATCATGAGCGGACTCTTTGGCCTGTTGAAAAACCGGTTCCGCTGTCTGGACCGGTCTAGAGGAGAGCTGCTCTACAGTCCAGAAAAGGTGGCCAAGATCTTTCTGACAGTGCTGCATGTTACACAATTTGGCCCAGCGCAGAGGACAGCCTCTCCCAGAGAGCCACAGCCACCAGAGGGGCCCAGATGAGCAGGAAGAGGAGCCCCCCTCCACCCCCAGCCCACAGAGCAGAGCTCACTGCCTTACCAGCTTGGCGTAAGAGCAAGACAAAGACTCATTGAAACAATTTTGCGTGAAGTAAGTGCACATTATTTATATTAAGTGCATGTGTTCACCCCCCCCCCCCCCCCACCAACCCTCACCCTCCAGCATGCAACATCACTTTCCCCGTCCCCTCCCCCGTCCCCTCCTACCCCTCCCACGGGCTTCCTTTGCGGGGAAGTATCTTCACACTCTGCTGATGTGTTGCTCCCACTGTCCTCCTCCTTATCCACACAGCAGCCTGTGGCTTCGGCTGCGGTGTGGAAATCTGGCACCTTGTTGGCTGTAGCCTGGCCATAGGACCCAGAATGGGAGCTTGGTTTGGTGGTGGGTCCTGCAGTAGTGGCTGCGGAGGCGGACAATACGCAACGCCCACCCTCTTAGCTGGTGGTTTGCTGCCCATGCTGGAGGAGGAAGTGGATGGCAGGTCTTGCTGCAGCAGCACGGCTGGAGTAGGTGGTATCACCTGAGGGTGCAGGCCTTCAATGGTGTGCTGCAGCTGTTGGAGTTGCTGGAGCACCTCTTGGTGGCTTGCTGGTGCGCTTGGAGCACTTCTTGGTGGGCTTGGCGCTGCGCCTGGAGGGCTTCCTGCTGCACCTGCAGTGCTTCCCGCTGCACCTGTAATTTTTCCTGCCGGTTACTCTCCAGGCGCACATTGTGCCTCAGCAAAATCAGTGGCCAGCCGCAGGAGTTGCCTACCTTTGGCTGGATGGCCTGTGGCGAGGAGCTGGCCCCCTATATGCATACTCATCAGCAGAGTCAACCAGTGGTGGAGGTGCCACCTCTGCTGGTGGTGCTGGTGGAGGTTTGAGCTATACTGCTGGTTCAGCTGCTGCAGGTGGTGGTGGTACAGGCTGTACTGCTGCTGCTACAGGCCGGTGGCGGTTGAGGCTGTCCTGTCTGGTGTAGCCTTTGTTGGCTTGCAGGCCACTAGGGCCAGCCTCCTCAGAGTCATCACCTGTATAGCACAAGGGTGAGGAAGTGTGTTGTGAAAATAACCCACTTTGTCTTTCAGCATTCATATACATTGTCCCCCAAACTACTGACCCAGCAAAGAGATGGTGAGGAGGAAAGGAATTGACACCGATGTGAAAGAGAGCCCCACAGGCAGCTGGGTAGAGGTGGTGGATGGACAGCCAAGAGAAGGACACCGCTCACAACTTTGTGGACAAGCTGTTTGTTGTATATTAGTTAAAAGTGAAGGACATTTCAGCATGTCTTGTGTTACTACTGCCTTGCTAGTACTGCCTAGAACTGCTTTATCACCCCCCATTACAGGCTCCTTAAGTTGCATGCATGTGGCCCACACTCACTAGAGCACAGAGGTGACAGAAGGGAAATAGGCACAGTTTTGGTGATGGGAAAATAGGAGGGAGTAGTAGGGAAGGAAGGCCCCCCAAAGTTGGTGCCACAGTAGTAACCTACACACACTCATAGGAGCCAACTGTAAAGTATTATTGCGGGTGCTAAGGCCAGTGCACAAAACTCCACCCTGGACACCTACATGATAGTTGCTCAATATTGGGGGGTGTTCAAAAACCCACAGCACCCACAGAGTGTGCTCCTATGACACACATGAATACTACCACTACTCAAATAGAGCTTACAATGTAATGAAGATGCACACACAGGACAAGTAAGAGGGAAGGTAAATGAGTACGGTAGGGATAGAGAGTAAGGGTACAGAGCAAGTGAGTAGGGGTAAGGAAGTCAGGACAGCATCATAAAGATGGCCTGTTTATTCTACATATGAGCACACCCGCCTGAAACTCGCTCCCCCTCCTCCCGCCCCACCCACTCCCCATCCTCCCACCTCTGGACCCAACTTGTATAACACAGTTTAGTGCAGCAGAACAGATAGCCCAGCTTCATAATCGTCAACCTACCTGAGCCCTCAGGTTCTGCTGAGGTGTCAAGGGACCCTATTCCGTGGATGCCCTCCTGGGATAGGAGGGAGTGGACCATGAGCTCCAGGGGGGTGAGGTTGTCTGTGTCGTGATGGGGGATGGGCACCAGCCTTGCGCCTCACATCCCTCCTCAGCTTGTGCCACTTGCAGTCCTCCAAGTCCCTTGCACAATGGAAAGACTGCATTGACGCTGTCACGTACCGCCTCCCATCCCGCTGTTTGGTGGTTGCAGCCAGCCTCTTGCCCTGTGGGAGAAAGAGATTTCAGTGCCGTTGCTGGATCTCCTGCACCAGTAGCTCTACCTCTCCATCAGAAAAAATTACCCTTCCGGTTGGGGGCTGATGCGGCGGCATTGTACCAATGGGTTTTGAAAATACGGAGTGGGCGTTTAAATAGTCGCCAGGGACACCCATTTTGGACAGGGGATAGACGTTCCAGATATGGGCGGTTTCTTCGGATTATACACACATTTCCTAAACGTCTCCAGCTGAGGTAGCGATTAGTCCCCGTGTGATTTTGATTATGGGTACATTAGTATGGGCGTCCCCACCTGCCTTCCCTTTCTTCATTGCCATTTAAACTGCCATTTCCTGCGCTGGGACGTTGCTGGTGTTCTTAACATTCATTTACAGGGTTTTACCCTCACTTATAATAAGGTTTGTGTTTGGCAATGTATGCTTGGGTACACCTGTGTATTTTTTTTTTTTTTTGGGGGGGGGGGGGGGGTTGTGATTAGTGCTGAGCCCTCAGCCACCACACCTTCCGTTTCTACTCTTCCACATCCCATGAGCCTCCCTTAGTTTCTCCCATTCACTCTGCCCGGTTGTAGCAGGCAGTCTGTGGGGGCGAAGAAATTGCTACAATCGCCCCAAATCAAGCACCCCTCAGTAAGGGTCAGTTCACTGAGGCAGACGTGCAGCTAATATTCCAGAAGATAGAAGGCGCACTACACATTCTTGAAACAGACGTTCATGGTAAGCTCTCATTTGTCTGCCACCTCTTCTCTTTCTGCTCATAATCAAGGAGTGTCCATTCACTGTATGTAGTCTGCAGTCAACTCTTAGCTAGCTCTCTTTTCACCAGGTTCCTGTGCACTGGTGGAGGCCATCAGCGCTGTACTATGTGGGGTTGGCAGGTCCTCAATGGTGTGGGCCAGCTGTGGAGCTGCTGTATTGGTTCCCGGTAGGTTCCATCTTCCTTGTTATGTGGTGAACCCCAGTCCCCATTTATGAAGTGGCCACCCATTCTCAAGGTCGATAGGAGGGGGAGGGGGAATAATATATGCAATGGATGTGTTTAGCACATTATTGAACACCTTCCTAAAATCCTCCATAGTTAGAGAACAAGAATATTTCTAACATTTGGTAGCCTGGAAAGTAGGCTCAAGGTGGCTACAGGTACTGCCTACTGAACCCTTAAGACGTGGTGGTGAGGGAGAGGGTTCTGTGTACAGGTCCCAACCCAAATTACCTGCAGGTGGCCACAGCCTGGTGGCTGCTGTGGCCCAGTGGTTAGAGTACCAGCCTTATAATCACAAAGTTGCCAGTTCAATTCCCACTGCTGCTCCATGTGATCTAGGGCAAGTCACTCCACTCTCAGTTGGCTCAGGGACAAACTTTGAATCATCCTGTGACAGAGACAGACCCAGAATACCTGAACGTAACTCACCTTGAGCTACTATTGGAGAAAGTGTGATCAAACCTCCAAATAATGAGCACCATATTTATTTGTGCCCTTCTGTAACTCTTGTATTATATTGCAACTGTGATGAAGTAATCATCCATCTAATGGGGTTTCCCATTGTTTTCCCTTTTCTCCTCAGCACTATATACCATTTGCTGATGTATTGAATGTGAAAATATGAGCCATCTGTTTGTAGCTCCTTCATGGGCCCCCCACCAATGTGGCTTGTGGGTAAGGATGTCTGGCCCATCAGAGAGCAAACATCGTCTATGTGCTACCAAGTTTCTACTTGACAGATCACAAGTGCTAGACAACAAATCTCTTATTGATGTCATTCTGTGCTGTGGGTCAGTATGGTAAAGGGGGAGGGGAGGGATGAGAGGCTGGCTGGCCATTTGTGTTTCGTGAACAGTAATATCCATCCAGCCTCCCCGCCCCCCCCCCCCCCCCCCCCCCTGCACATATGGCCATGCAGGTTGGAATGAACAGGTGGCCTTCTGTATGGCCAACATTCTCAGACATGCATCAACTTTCTCATTCACACTGCACATTTCATGTTATGAATATTGCTGCCTCCTTCCTCTCAACTCAACAGCACCATTTGCTTATATGTAATGCACAAGGGAGAGACACACACACACACACACCACTGTTATTTAAAGTTTAACAAATACATTTATTTCCCCCCCCACCCCCACCCCCACCCCCACCCCTACAAAACACCCCCCCAACCCCAACAAAGCCCCACCAACATTGCGATTCCCCCCCACATCTCCCCACATCCCCCCACCACCACCCCCCAACACCTCCCCACAACCCTAACAATTCCCCCCCCCCCACAACTCCCCACAACCCCAACAATTCCCCCCCCCCCCCCCGACGTTACTCAAGGGCAGGCACGCCCTCTGAGTAATGCCCTCTGTAGCAGGGCAATGAGCAGCCCCAGCAGTACCCTCAGTGGGCCCTGGAGCTGCTCATTGCCCTGCCGTAGGGCTCTGACCTCCTGCAGCAGCTGGTGCTGGCCATCTACCAGCTGCTGCAGGAGGCGCATCATAGCACCTGCGCCAAGGGCTGCTGGAGCTGGCCCAAGGGCTGGAGCTGGCCCAGGGGTTGGAGCAGGCCCAGGGGATGGAGCAGGCCCAGGGGAAGGCATTGTGGCAGGTGATGGAGCTGCCTCAGGGGATGGGGGTGGCCGGGGGGAGGGAGAGGGCTCTGATGGTGGTACAGGTGGGGAGGGGTCCTTCATATTGTCCTCATCAATTATGAGGACCCCCTCCTCCGAGCCCGACTCCTCCTCCTCCTCCTGATGGGCCTCCTGTGCTGCCGCCTCCTCCTCCTCCTCCAGGTGGGCCTCCTGGCCTGGCTCCTCCTCCTGCAGGTGGCCTTCCTCATCAGCCTGCTCCTCTTGCTGGTGCTGGAGGCCTGTGTATGTAAAAGGAGTGTGATTGAGATCAGCACATACAACATGGCTTGCATAGTGCAGTAGCTGGGTGGCCTGAGGCGAGGGATGGGCCACGGTGTGGTGAGGCATGGCCTATGCCAATAGGGAATGAGATGCATCAGATGACATGACAAGGAACCCTGGAACCTCCTCTGACACACACCACACAGGACATATTGGCATACCACACTCATTGCTGACCAGCATGTTTGCATTGTCAGATGCGACGAGGGGTTGATGGGCAGTTGTTGTTGGTTTTATTAGGGGGGGGGGGGGCAGTGGGAAGGGTGTTGAGCACATAACTTTTATGTGAGTGAGGCCATGACATCCACTAAAAGTAGGGCCTCAGGCAGGTCTACCAGGACACACTATCCAGCCACCCCAGAAAGGGGGATAGTAAAGTGAGGCATGTCATCTTATTCATCTCGGAGGGATGGTCGTTGGAAGTTGCAGCCACACTCATGGGAGGGCACCTGCAACCTGCATCCTTGATCTGGGACAGATATGTTATTACTTACTAGTTGGCTATTAGCCACATGGGAATTGATATAGTACAGCAAATTTGCATTATTCAATAAATACATTTCCAAATCAGTACAGGTGTCCTGTATTGAATACTTACATTGAGCCCTCAGGTGCTGTCACACTGCCCGGATGACATCTGGGCGCTCACGCCTTACCCGGCGAAACCTCCTCCTGAGGGACTTGAGGTCCCTGTGAACCCCGAACCGTCTGTAAGATATAAGTTTGTAGAGCAGGAGTCAGGGGATGGTCCTTCTTGCCCTCTACACACACATTCATTTGTCAATCAAATAGCAGAGAAGGTCAACACTTTTGGGGGGGGGGGAGAAACATTCCATTGGTACTGATGCTCATAGGTGCCACTTGTTTAACATTAATGGGGGTGCTAACCCCAGTGGAGATAAGCCCTCCCTGGACACATACAAGGAATTTATTCAATATTGGGGGTGCTCAAGCACCCACAGCAGCCACAGAGTCGCCTCCTACGCTGATGATGCCATAGAGGTGGCCATGAGGACAGAAAATACCGTTTGTATGCATTCTAATTTATGCTTGTTAAACTACTAATATGTCTTATCATTACCATGTTATGAGGATCCTTCTGTAAGCTATACATTTATTTTGTTAAATGCTTCCACTATTCATGATGTATTGTAAGCCACATTTAGCCTGCAAAGAGGGGTGGGAAAACGTGGGATACAAATGCAAGAAATAAGTGAAATAACGAAATACATTATTGTAGAGATGTGGGAATGGTTGTCCTTTCAAGTACATACATTTTATTAGTGATTGTGCATGTACCCATATTACTCATTATCCTTGTATGCACACTCCAGTTACTGGCTATATTGATGAGGGAGCAGTTATATGTGTAAGTACAGGAGGGGGGAGGGGGTGACCACACACTTACCTCTCAAGCCTCTCCCTGATTCGGGATCAGGCTCTCATGGCCTGGATCTTGGGGGGCAGGTGGTGCTGCTGGATAAAGAGACGGTGCCGGTGCCTAAGGCACAGGTGCACCAGCAGCAGGGTCTCCAGCTCACTAAAATTAGGTTCCCTTCTCAGGTGCGCCATTTTTTCAGTGAGAATAGGTGTGGGAAAACAAGTGCCTTATATGGACGTCCTTGCGTGATGGACGTCGTTTCGTGCACAGCTCCATATATGGATTACCATCCCACATATGGCCCTATCAGCACGTGGACGCTGTCGTAATCATAGACGTCCCTGACGTGCATGACTGGTTGTTATGCGTGCGGCCCCTTCCTACGTGCGGAACTTGCCTTATATAGATTAGTATGAAGCACCCGACCCTTTTCACATATACACAATATGCATATAGCTGCATGTTCAGTAGGTACAGTGCATGCAGTTTCGGACATCCAGATAGGGCATATGAGGAATATTCGGTGGAGCAGCATGATCTTCCTGTATTTGACGCGTATGAACGTCCCTCATATTTCCCGTACCTGGATGTCCAGAACAGTATGCACTGTACTTGCGGTACAACTATGTACATTCCGGAGATGGGAAGGCGGTAGAACGAGAGGACATGAAATGAGATTGAAGGGGGGCAGACTCAAGCCCTAGCTAGAAGGTTGCTAGGCTGTATAGAGACAGGTGGTGACAGGTGTGACCAGCAGAATAAAAGAGGTTTTAATGCCCCTGTATAAGTCATTGGTGAGGCCCCCACCTGGAGTATTGTGTTCAGTTTTGGAGGACGTATCTGCTAAGGATGTAAAAAGAATTGAAGCGGTGCAAAGAAAAGCTACGAGAATGGTATGGGATTTGCGTTACAAGACGTATGAGGAGAGACTTGTTGACCTGAACATGTATACCCTGGAGGAAAGGAGAAACAGGGGTGATATGATACAGGCATTCAAATATTTGAAAGGTATTAATCCGTAAACAAACCTTTTCCGGAGAGGGAAGGCAGTAGAACTAGAGGACATGAAATGAGATTGAAGGGGGGCCTTTGGATATATACTGAAAGCTTCTGTCTCTAGCTCACTGATAGGAAATGGATACAAAATGTTGTATCGATGGTATTTCACCCCGTCTAGAATTTCAAACTGTATAAACAAGGAGGGGTTATTGCTGGAGGGGATGTTCTGAGGAAGGGCAATAGCTCCATATCCTGTGGACTTGTTCAAAGATAAAGACCTATTGATCCAAGGTGATCCTCCAGCTAGCTCAAATAACAGGAGTGCGGTATCCGCTGACAGTGGAATCTTGTCTTCTGCACTTTCGCCCACAAGGGTTCAGCTGGAGATACATCGTTTGGCATCGATCCTGCTGACAGCCGGAAAAATTGTATTGGCAGCGGCTTGGAGAAGCCCGCAGCTACCGCCTCCAGTGCTGAAAGTAACCTACAAAATGGATTTGCTCTATCAGATGTCTAAACTGACAGCACTCAGGACGGGACATATCATACAGTTTCATAAACAATGGGACAAATATGCCACATGGAGATCCTGCTATGGGATAGACCTTGATGCACCAATATTGATGGTGCCACCCAGTTGAAACTTTTAGGTCATTGGATGATTTTCTAACTACAGAGGACTAACCATCTAGTGGAGTAATGTTTTGGGAATGAGGAGGGGAGATGGGGAGGGGATAAGAGGGATGGTGGGTTATACTATTACCGATATCATTTAAATTTGTATCATTTTGATCCCTAGCTGTTCTTGTTTGTCAATGTGATTTAAAAATCTTTAATAAAAATATTTGGGAAAAAAAAAGACAGCCACCTAGACATCCATATGAAGCAGTAGCTTCATGGTTAGAGCAGCCTGCAGGGCATCAGGGTAGAGACCCAAACATTGCTGGGTCAAGTCCCACTGCAGGCTTTTGTAATTTCTTTGTAGAAATTGTGAGCCCTCCTGACTTCCCTTACTCAATTCAGTGGAGAACTAGTCAATCGGAGCACCTTTCTGTAACCTGGACATGCCAGTACTAGGGTCTAAATATTGATGTCCTTTTTGAACATGGATATCTCTTCCCTTCCACAGTTGATGTTGGATGTCCATCTCTTGGCCCCTCCCTAGTCCCACCCAAAACACACCAAGTTTATAGTTTATTTGTACTTGCTAGACCACTCTGACCAGTTGTGTGCTGGTAAATTTTTAACAACAGGCTCTTTCCATGGTCCACCTCGGCGCCCCCCCCCCCCCCGGTCCACCTCGGCGCCCCCCACCCAGCTCTGCGCCCCCCCCCCCCCAAAAAACAAATTGCAGAGCTGGCTATACCCCGGGGGGGGGGGGCGCCAACACATTACTCTCTCCAGGAAAAAAATTAAATTATCCCAGGTTTCCAACCTAATTCATGTTTAATATGGAATAAAATGCCATAAATAAGTAAATAAATATAAACTTTTAACGTTCAGCACCTGATTCTCAAAGTGGACATATTCCAAACACTATAATGAAAATAAAATTATTTTTTTTCTACCTTTGTTGTCTGGTGACTTTGTTTTTCTGATCATGCTGGTCCAGTATCTGATCCTGCTGCTCTCTATTCCCTTGACTCCGTTTTCCAGGCTTCCTTTCTATTTATTTCTTTTCTTTCCTCCTTTCTTCTTCATTTCTGGTGCTCTGCAGACTTGACTGTACAGTGGATCCAACTTCTGCCTATTTTCTCCATCCATGTGCAGTTTCTCTCCTCACTTCCTTTTCCCTCATCTAATCTCCTTCCTCTATCTTCCCTCCATGTCCAGCATTTCTTCTCTCTCCCTTCCCTCCCCTCCATCCATGTCCAGAATTTCTCTTGCTCTTCCCTCCATCCATGTCCTGAAACTCTCCTCTCTCCCCTGCCCCTCTCTATCCATCCATACCCAGCAATTCTCTTCTCTCCCCTGCCCCCTCTACCCACCCATGCCCAGCAGGTCTCTCCCCTGTCCCCCTCTATGCACCATGCCAAGCAAGTCTCTCCCCTGCCCCCCTCTACCCACCCATGCTCAGCAAGTCTCTCCCCTGCCCCCCTCTACCCACCCATGCCCAGCAAGCCTCTCCCCTGCCCCCTCTACCCACCCATGCCCAGCAGGTCTCTCCCCTGCCCCCCTCTACCCACCCATGCCGAACAGGTCTCTCCCTGCCCCCCCTCTACCCATCCAGCGATTCTCCTCCATCCCCTGCCCGCTCCAAAGCATGTCCAAAGATGTCCTTCTCTCCCACCCTCCCCTCCCGCTCCCCTCCATCTTTTTTTAATTACCTCAGTCGAAGCGCGCGCCATTTAAAGCCCTGCTGTGTGCTGGCCGTCTCCAGGCTTCCTCTGCTTGATTCGGATGATGTTTGTGTCTTAGTCCCGCCTTCGCGAAAAAAAGGAAAGGACGTCAGAATGAAAGCGGGACCTAAGGCACGAACATCATCCGAATCAAGCAGGGGAACCCTGGAGACGGCCAGCACACAGCAGGGCTTTAATGGCGCGCGCTTCGACGGAGGTATTTAAAAAAGACGGAGGGGAGCGGGAGGGGGAGGTGGGAGCAAAGGACATCTTTGCACATGCTTCGGAGCGGCAGGGGAGGTAAGCATGGCCTGTGATGGCGCCCTCCTGCCATGCTTACCTCCCGCAATGGAGCCGGCTCGCCCCCAACAACAACCAGCTCGCAAGAGCTGTCAAAATTTAACAAGCGGCTCTTGCGAACCGGTGCGAGCCGGCTCCAGCACACCACTGACTCTGACTAACAAGCAGAACATAGCAGCGTACAGGCTAAATAAAAACAATGTAAAAAAGAAAGAGGAACTAAAATTTAAAATAGGACAGTAACCATACACACAGGAAGATATAGGAAGAGGGAGAAGGAGACATAGGTAAGGGAAAGAGATCTAAGATTTATCTGGCAATCCCAGTCAGTCCAAGTCTCTGTAAGCCTGTCCAAAAAGCCAGGCCTTCAGTTCGCTTTTAAATTTTTTAAAGCAAAGGTTGCTACGGATAGGGAGAGGAAGCCCATTCCAAATAAATGGTGACATGAAAAAGAAGGATGTGCGTCTGGTGGACTCTAACTGAGCAGCTTTGGGGCCTGGCAGAACAGGGCGATGATCGTTCAAGGAGCGGAGGAGTCCAGCAGGTGAGTATGGAATTGTGAGAAAAGATAAGTAATCCGGGTATCCAGTCTGAGAGCTTTAAATGTTAGCTTAGCCACCTTATGAATAATCCGTTGTTTGATTGTAACCAGTGATGTGTTTTCAAAAGGTAAGTGATCTGATCATTTCAGCGTGCATGACAGAGAAGATGAATGGCTGTGTTCTGGAGAGTTTAGAGTTTCTTTATTGAAGTGATTGGAAGACCAGCATAAACAATGTTACAGTAATCCAGGCAAGTTATGAAGGAGGAAAGAAGCAATACATGGAGATTATTGTGATTGAAAAAGTGTTGAAAGGATCAAAGTTGACAGAAAACGAGAATACTAATCTTAGACAAGTGTAAGCTTTGGGGCAAAAATGAAATGAAAGAGTGAAGAATGATCCCCAGACAGAGTAAACTTCTAACCAGAGTGACTGGGGTGCTGAAAAGGCTAACAGGGGAGGAAGGTGACACAACTGTCCTGGAATACCAGCAGGCAACAGTTTTGTCCTTGTTTAATACTAGTTTGTGATCAGATAGCCAGTTAGCAACCAGGTCAAGACATTTCTGAAGGAGGGTGATTGACAGGGAATGAGGAAAGGTAGGATAAATAAGAAGAATATTGTCAGTATAGAAATAGGCTGAAATACCGGCGGATTGAATGAGGGCTGCGAGGGGACTCAGACAAGGGTTAAAAATTAAAGGGGAAAAAATCGATCCCTGGGGGACGCCATAGTGCAAATTCCATTTTTCAGAGATGGAGTTAGGGGTTATGACCTGTAAGGAACAGTGAAAGAGAAATGAAGTGAACCATGAATGGACTTTGCCAGAAATTGCCAATGTAGACAAGTGAGGTCAAAGGCCACCGAGAAGTCTAAGGAAACTGCTCAAACTATTTTATGTTGGTCAAAATGGGAGTGTAATTCACTAAGAAGTCCTGTCATAACTGTCTCGGTACTGTAGTGAGAGTGGAAACCTGACTGGCAGGGATGTAGCGCTAGCACTTTTTTCAGAAATGAGAATAGCTGATGAAATACAGTATTTTCATAAACCTTAGACATAAAATAGAAATTTGAAACAGAGCGGTAATGGTTTTAAGCAGTCGAAGATTGGGAAAGTACTAAGGTTTGTTGTGAGAGGGTTTGGGATGATGAAATACTTTAGGAGCAACTATGTCAAGACTCTGGGTCAGGATAGAATGCCTAGACCACAAAGGAAGCTCTGGAACAAGGGGGCATAGGCTGAAGGTGAAAGGGGACAGACCCAGAAGTAACCTGAGAAAATACTTCTTAATGGAAAGGATGTTGAATTCATGGACTGGGCTTCTGGTGGAAATGGTGGAGACAAAAACAGTATCTGAATTCAAGAGAGCTTGGGACAAGTACATAGAATCTCTAAGGGAGTGATAAGAAAAGTAGATGGCATGGATAAGCAGACTGGGTAGGCCATATGATCTTTATCTGCCTAAATTTTTTTATGTTTCTATATTTTTATAGTTGGCTGGCCCCACTGCCAAGTACATTTACAACTGAATTCCCATTTATATCTTCTTGGCCTATTCTCTAAATCCCTCTCCTTCCCACCCCCACCACCCATCTAAAAATCACTTCCTTCAATCCCAGGTCTGCACTTTAAGGTTTGGCTCCTCTTAGGTCAAATTTACTTGCCTAACCTCCATATTCATTGCCCTCAGTGTCACTGTTTCTCCTCTCTCTCCCCTATTTCATAAATATTCTGTAAAATGTAACCAACATTTCATCCAGTAAGCTCCTCTATTAACCATACCATCTCCCATCTAGCCTCCCACTCTGCAGGGATGGGGCTTCTATCCTTTTCCATGCAGAGGCTATAATGTACCAGTTTGCAATATCAATTTTTTTAGAAGCTTCTAGATCATCTGCATCCAAGCTTTGCAAATGGAGCTTGAGATCCAGTGTAAATGTTGTATAGGTTATCAACTGAATTTCCCTATATATTGCCCTCCAGAACTGTTGTGTTTTAGGATACTCCCACCACCTATAGCAAAATGTTCTCCGACTCCCACAGATTTTCACACAAATCTCCACTTCCAAAATAGATTTTCCCCAGTCTTTGCCCAGTCTCTCCAGGGTCAAATGTTACGTGTATATTATTTTATATCTATTCTCCTTAATCAAGGTAGATATCGACATGTGGCTTACCTGATAATCTCCTCCAAATCCACCTCATCTAACTCTACTTCCCATGCTTCCTACTATTTAGTCTTTTCTGCTTATCTGCCTATTGGCCCATTGTGCTACATTGGGATATAAACAATTTCTCCAGCCATTTGATATCACCCTGTGGGACATTCCTGCCTCACATTAGGAATTTAAGATGATGCACTTGGAGATATCCAGATAGAGGTAATCGATATCCAGATAGAGGTAATCGATAGAGGGTGTTGTAACTGTCTGTTGTGGTACATAATAGTTTCACAGCGCTTCTGTAAAAAGTCCATAATACTGTTGAGAAACAATAAAATATCAGGGGTATGTCCGTAAGAATAAAAAAAATCACTGATGCTTTTCTGCGACAGATAGCTGGCTAACCAGTGCTTGCCGGGTAGGTCAGGTGGGTGGGTATTTACCACTAACACTACCTATAGTGTTAGTGGTAAATACCCACCCACCTGACCTACCCGGCAAGCACTGGTTAGCCAGCTATCTGTCGCAGAAAAGCATCAGTGATTTTTTTTATTCTTACGGACATCCCCCTGATATTTTATTGTTTCCCAACAGTATTATGGACTTTTTACAGAAGCGCTGTGAAACTATTATGTACCACAACAGACAGTAGCAAGCACTGTCCAAGTAACCAATTGCTGGGTAAAACATCTAAAAATGATTCTGTGGTGATAAATCTGTGCGGTGTTCATTGTTTTATATGTAGTCAAATAGGATGTTTCTTTGCTGTTTAACTTCTATTACATTGACAAACACCCCGTAGACGATCATGTTTATAGTATGGGGTAAAGCATTCACAAAAAGGATTTCTGCATGCAGATTACTGATTTGGATCAGGTGACAGATCAAAAGCCAGCAAAGTATAACCTGTGTAAAACTCCATATGGTTGATCATCAAAGTGCTATCTTTCATATGTTTACCAGTCGCTTCTACCAGCTGCTTGAATTCTCTCTTGCAATGACCGTATTCAAAGTCTGGTTGAAGGGGCTTTCCCGGCAGTTGTTCGCTCTCCATGCAAGTGTTTATCCTTGGGTGGTATGTCATTGAGTTCATTTATTGTTGTTGTCCAGAATGTGTGGTTGTCTAATTTTCCTCTGGTTGTGAATGTGTGTTGAGTTCTTGGCTCTCTTTTCTCCCGCTTTCTTTCCATTGTAGTGTGAAAGTGAGTTTGCTGTGGTCTGACCACAGAGAGAGAGAGAGAGAGAGAAAAGCAAGCATTATTAACTAGTTGCCATAGTGTACAACCCTTTTCCTATAATTTTAAACTGAAATTTCCCTAGAAATAGGCATTTTCCCTTAGTTTTAAACTAAAACCTTTTCTAGAGGTTCTACTGAGTAATTTTTTTTTGTTTCATTTGTACCCCGCACTTTCCCACTCATGGCAGGCTCAATGCGGCTTACATATTGTATACAGGTACTTATTTGTACCTGGGGCAATGGAGGGTTAAGTGACTTGCCCAGAGTCACAAGGAGCTGCCTGTGCCTGAAGTGGGAATTGAACTCAGTTCCTCAGGACCAAAGTCCACCACCCTAACCACTAGGCCACTTAACAGCCAAAAACTTTAAAAGGCTCAAATCTTGTTCTAAAAGACAGCTATTTTCTGTTCTTTGGTTGCTGGAGAGGTAGCACGGCCAGTGACCTCAATTAGGTGTTAATTAAGGTGTGAGGAAATAGAACAGTGATGGCGAACCTATGGCACGCGTGCCAGACAGGGCACGCCGAGCCCTCTCTGTTGGCACGCGCGCCGCCGGTCGCCTCACCCGAGACTTTCAGCCGTCCCAGCCACCCGGCGTCAAGCATTCCTTCCTCCCTCCCTCCCACCCGGCACCAGCCCGCCTGGCCTCCATCCCTCCCTCCGAACCCGAAGAAATTTAAAAATCTTCCCTTGTCCAAGTAGGCGGCGTCAGCATCAGCAAGTAGCAGCGAAAAGCGTGCTGCTGATTCGGCGCGTCTTCAGCCTTCCGTCTCTCAAGCTCTCTGGTCCCGCCCTCATTTCCTGTTAGGGCGGAACCAGAGAGCTTGAGAGACGGAAGGCTGAAACGCGCCGAACCAGCAGCATGCTTTTCGCTGCTACTGCTGATGCTGACGCTGCCTATTTGGACAAGGGAAGACTTTTAAATTTCTTCGGGTTCGGAGGGAGGGATGGCGGCCTGGTGCTTGGGTGGGAGTGCTGGGTGGGTGCATGGCCTGGTGCTTGGGTGGGAGGGAGGGAGGCCTGGTGCTGGGTGGCAGGCCTGGTGCTGGGTGGGTGGCCTGGTGCTTGGTGCTGGGTGGGTGGCCTGGTGTTGGGTGGGAGGGAGGGAAGCTTGGTGCTGGGTGGCCTGGTGCTGGGTGGGAGGGAGGCCTGCCGCTGGGAGGGCAGGGTGGAGAGGAGGGTGGCTGGAGGGGAGGGCAGGGGAGAGAGGAAGGTGGCTGGACATGGGCGGCTGGAGGGGAGAGGAGGGTGGCTGGACATGGGCGACTGGAGGGGAGAGGAGGGTGGCTGGACATTTGTGGCTGGAGGGGAGAGGAGGGTTGCTGGACATGGATGGAGGGCAAGAAATGAAGAAGAAAGGAGGAAAGTAAAGAAATAAATGGAAAGGAAGCCCTGGAAACGGAGTTAAGAGAACAGATAGAGAGCAGCAGAATCAGCGACTAGGACCAATATGGATAGAAAAACAAAATCACCAGACAACAAAGGTAGAAAAAATCATTTTATTTTCATTTTAGTGTTTGGAATATGTCCAATTTGAGAATTTACATCTGCTGTCTTATTTTACACTGGGTATACTGGAGCTGTAATAACTTACAGAAATGATTTATAATGAAAGAAAATCATGTTGTTTTTTTCTCCTAAACTAGTATAATATTTTCAATGATGTCTGTTTATATGCGCCATGGCTGGTGTAAGGGGGTGTGGCTATCATAGGGGTGGAGTTATATGTGGTGACCCCGCCCATAATGAGTACCGGCACTTCGCGATGAGTAATTAGATTTTGGGTTGCTGTTTGGGCACTCGGTCTCTGAAAGGTTCGCCATCACTGAAATAGAATATTTGCATAGGTTGCTGAGTTAGCTTGAAAGAGCCTATATAAAGAGGAAAGATCCCACTGAACTTTCTTTCTGAGAAGTTCTGAGAAAAGAGGACATTTCTCTAATTCAAAACTATATAAAGAGGAAAGGTCCCACTGAACTTTCTTTCTGAGAAGTTCTGAGAGAAGAGGTAAGTAAACACTATTTTGCTTTGTGCTTTGGAAACTTAAAGATTGGGGTTTAAAGGAGGAATTGTAAGTTAGTGATAGGCAGAATACAAATATAAAAAGCAAATTTATCAACTAATCTCCATAGTCTTTTCCCCTTAGTTTTAAAACTTGAACTTTGTACCACAGCATTAACAGATCACTTCTAACAGGCACCGCAGGATCTAGTTTTGTCTTCCCACCCACCCCCAAGACAACTCTTCATTTATAGTCAGTTATTGTAATTAGGAAAACAAGCAAGGAGTGCTCTTATAGAGTTTTAAATACATTTCATTACCATCTAAGAAGGAAACACTAAATATATCACACAATATACCATATAAACTAAAAGACATTTTATATTAGGCTAATATCCTTAATACTTTAGCAAGTTTTAAATTATTGAAAAACTCAAAAAAACTAAGATGGAGTCAGCATTCCAGCAGCGAGAAGAGTGTTATCCAGTCTTTTGCATTGAGTGTCACATGTGTGATTATCTCCCAGTTGGTGAGCAGTTATATATGTGTGCCCGATGCAAAGAGCTCCTAGCTATCAGAGAACGCGTCCGTTCTCTTGAGGCTGGAGTAGCAGACTTGGTGGAGCTGAGGGAGACAGAGAGGTACATAGAGGAGACCTACAGGGATGTTGTAGAGAAGTCCCACCTCAAGTCTGGTAGCCCCTGTGCTACCTTGGAGGAGGGCGGTCTCCTAGAAGGACAGCATCACCCTGGTGAAGTAAGAAGTATTCCTGTAGCCAGGACCTGCCCACCAGGGCATGTACCATCCTCTCACACCGCTGTTGTAGTTGGTGATTTGATCATTAGGCATATAGATTGCTGGGTGGCTGGTGGACATGAGGATTGACTGGTGATTTGCCTGCCTGGTGCGAAGGAGGCGGACCTCACGCATCACCTAGATAGGATTTTAGATAGTGCTGGGGAGGAGCCGGCGGGCCTGTATGATGGACGTCCTTTGGCAGTTCTGTGAGAAACACGTCCTTGTTACTGTACTTTGCACTTATGAATGTTCCTTATATTTCCCGTGTCTGGATGTCCGCAACTACATGCACTGTACCTGCGGAGCATTCAGGTATGGGAAATATAAGGAAAATACATATTTTATAATGCATATATGAAGAGATTTGCGTACGTGTTCACACATGCGGAACGTTCCTTATATGGATCATTATCAAGGGTGTGAACACATACTTATCCAGATAAGGCCCCGCACGCGTGACGACAGTCCATGCACGTCATGGACGTTCATGCGTGATGGTCGTCCACGTGTGGCCCCATTATATATGGGCCAGGACATCCACGTGCTGACCCATCCATATATGGGATGGTCGTCCATATATGGAAATGTGCATGTAAGGACGTCCATCACACATGGGCATCCATATAAGGCGATGCACGTTTTCCAACAGTTATTCACCGATAAACATGTCTTTACGGCGAGAGCCAAATTTCAGCGTGGCTGAAAATCTTAGGCTCATCGAGCTGTGCCTGAGGCACCGTTGTTCCCTTTTCATGCACCACCACCACCTGCCTCCCAGGACTGTCTCAATACGAGCCTGGAGTCGTATAAGCAGTGTTTTTTTTGTGCCGGTACGCAACGGTACGGCATACCGGCACCTTTTTTTTGTCCCCCCTGGTGAGTCCTGCACTTAGTCCCAAGTGTCCCCGTGAAGTCGGGAAGCACGCGGCTCCAGCTCCCATTTCCGGCTGCTGCTGCTTCTGTTGAGCAGCAGCAGCCGCTACAAAAAGAAAAAGATCAAAGATGTTTTTAAACCTCAAACGCGGCACCGTAGACAGCCATTAGGCATTGGCTGTCGGCTCTGCAGCTGCTCCTCCTCTCTCCTCCACGTCACTGCCCCTGGAGTAAGACCCCGGAGGAGCGCAGCGACGTGACAGGCGAGAGGAGGAGCGGCTGCAGAGCCGACAGCCAATGCCTGATGGCTGTCTACAGTGCTGCGTTTGCGGTTTAAAAACATTTTTGATCTTTTCCTTTTTGTAGTGGCCGCTGCTGCTCAACAGGAGAAGCAACAGCGGCCGGAAATGGGAGCTGGCATCGCGTGCTTCGCGGGAGACTTGGCATGCAGGCAGGCATGTAGGTAGGTGGGCAGGCAGGCGGGCCTGGATGGAAAGAAGGGGATAGAAAGACACTGATGGAAAAATCGGGAGAGGGGGGTAGACAGAAGGATGGGGAGAGAAAGAGGGAAAAAACAGATGGAAGGATGGGGAGACAAAGAGGGAAAAACAGATGGAAGGATGGGGAGAGAAACGGAATACAGATGGAAGGATGGGGAGAGAAAGGGAAAACAGATGGAAGGATGGGGAGAGAAAGACACTGGGTGGAAGGTCGAGGAGAGAAAGGGGGAGATGATGAATGGATGCAGAGAGAAAGGGGAGAGACTGGAAGGATGTGGAGAGAGAAGGGACACTGAACAGAAAAGGGTAGAGAGAGAGAGACACTGGATAGAAGGAGGGGGAGAGAGGCCATTAGATGGAAGGATCAGGAGAGAGGGTAGATGGGTGGAAGGATGGGGAGAGAAAGAGGGAAGACGCTGGATGGAAGGGTAGGGAGAAAGAGGAGACAATGGATGGAAGAATGCAAAGAAATAGGAGAGACACTGGAAGGTTGAGGAGAGACAGGAGAGCTGCTGGATGGAAAAGGGGAGTAGAGAAAGACTAGAGAATAAGAGGAAGGGGCATGGGGAGAACAAGGGTGAGAAAAAGATGAAAAGCAATAGGTAGATGAATGAAATTAAAGAATGGATAGTAAGAATGAATTAAATCTGGACAGAGAGAGAGGCTGAAAAATATTGAAGAAAGCAAAGAAAAAGGAGAGAAAAATGACGCAGAAGAGTTAAGCGAAAATGAAGGAAAGCAGAATCAGAGACTGGGACCAATATGGAAAGAAAAAACAAATTCACCAGACAACAAAGGCAGAAAAAAATCATTTTATTTTCATTTTAGTGTTTGAAATATGTCCAATTTGAGAACTTACATCTGCTGTCTTATTTTGCACTGGGTATACTGGAGCTGTAACAGCTTACAGAAATTATCTCTAATGAAAAAATCACGTTCGTTTTTTCTCCTATACTAGTATAATATTTTCAATGATGTCTGTTTATATGCGCCATAGCTGGTATAAGAGGTGTGGCTAATGTGGGTGTGGCTATCATAGGGGTGTGGCCAAATGTGGTGACCCCACCCATAGTGAGTACCGGCACCTTTTTTTCTACAAAAAAAGCACTGCGTATAAGAGACAGTTTGCAAAGGTAACTATTTGTTTTCACCCCCCCCCCCCTGGCCTATCAGGTCCCCCTCCTGTACCTACACATATAAGAGCTCCCTCAGCAATGTAAGCACTAACTGTAGTCTGCATTGAAGGGTAATCAGTATGTGCACACACACATTCATTAATAGAATCAATGTACTAGAATGGAAAAACATCCTCACTTCCCAACAATACGGCACACAAACAGTACTCTCTGTCCTCATGTCTACTTCAATGACATCACCTGTACCAATGTCATGTCCCCCCCCCCCCCCCATCATCAGTGTTGTGTGTCTGTACAATTTGGCTGCCAAATGATTTTATGTTGTGAAAGCAAGAAGGGCCATCCCCTGACTCCTGGTGTACAAACTTGTATCTTACAGACGTTTTGGCATATGTGGGGACCTGGAGTCCCTGAGGAGAAGGTTCCGATGTGTACGGCGGGACCATCCCGGTATAAACTGGAGCGTGCGACGGCACCTCAGGGCTCAACTTAAGTATTATAAACAGGGCACCTGTAGTCCTTTGTAAATGTATTTATTTAATAATGCAAATTTCATGTTCAGTTTCCATATGGCTAATAGGCAAATAGTAAGTCATAACACCTCTGTCCCAGATCAAGGCCTGAGGTTGCAGCTACCCTCCCATGCAGGGCCGCCGAGAGGGGGGGACAGGGGGGACAAAATTCCCCGGGCCCGGGCCTCCAGGGGGGCCCGAAGCCGCATTCTGCCCTGCCCTCCTCATCCAGCTATTCCCTCATCCCCTGCCCTCCCATCCATTGCTCAGTGATTCTCCCTGCCCTCCCTCAGCTCCCAGCCGTCCTCGCTCACCATGCCTTCCTATCCCCCCCCCCCCCCCCGCTGCCATGCCTTCCTACCCCCCGTACGCGTTTAACCATTTTCCTTTTCTTGATCTCAAGGACAATCCTTTTACATACACAGGGCGTCAGCAGCAGCAGGAGGAGGATGCAGGACTGCCTGCAGCGGTGGTGGAGGTAGAATGTTTGTACGTTGGGAAGCTGCCAGGTGCCTTGACCTGGATTGGCCACTGTCGGGGACGGGATGCTGGGCTTGATGGGCCTTGGTATTTCCCAGTATGGCATTACTTATGTACTTATGTGAAGATGCCAAAACACAGAGCATCTGGGGACGTCCATAGTTTCCCCACGCCATAATCGAAATGAGGACGCCCTAAATCGGACAGAGCAGCTGGGGACATTTAGGGATTTTGTCAATAATCCGAAATTAGGACGCCCATCTCAGGAACGCCCTCACGTTTTTACATAGGTGTCCCTGGAATAGTATTTAAGCGCCCTTCTCAGTATTTTCGATTCTTTGCATCGCATTTGGTACAATGGCACCAAAGCAAGCACCCACCCGCAGGGGTAATTTCAGCGACCCTGAAATTGAACTGCTGGTTCAGGAAACCTAGAGAAGGCACACTCATCTCTTTGCTCCCACGGGCCAGAGGCTGGCTGCTACTACAAAGCAGAGAGAATGGGAGGCAGTAAGGGACCGGGTCAACGCGGTCTTCCACTGTGGCAAGGATGTGGAAGACTGCAAGCATACATGGCGCCAGCTGAGGCGTGATGTGAGGAAGAAGGCTGATGCCACCCCCCAGCAGATGACACTGCTAACTTGACCCCCCTCGAGCGCATCATTCATGGGCTGTTGCCCAGGAGGGGATCCATGGCATTGGGACCCTTGACACATCAGCACAGCCTGAGGGCTCAGGTAGGTGGACCATTAGGAAGCTGGGGTATCTGTTGTGCTGCACTACACTCTGTTTTACAACAAGTGGGGACAGTGTGGTGCTCCTAAGTAGGGGAAGGGGTGAGAACACTACAAGCAATAACAAATCACTATTCATTACAGACCATGAAACGGAGTAGCCGGGGGGAGGTTTTTCAGCAATGTGTTGTAGGTTACCACTGTTTCACAGCTTTGGGGACCTTCCCCACTCCCTCCTCTTTTTCCCCATCACCAAACTCTGCATATCTCCTTTCCCACACCTCTGTGCTGTAGCCACTGTGTTCTCTGCACTCCTTCCATAGTTCTATGTCTACCCTCCTGCCTGTGTGGCTCTCTTGCACATCAGTCTCTGTTAGGGTTACAATATGTCCTTGTTTAAGAGGACATGTCCTCTTTTTGGACTTCTTCAGATATGTCCTCCGGGATTTTTTAATTTTTAGGGAAATGTCCTCTTTTTCTTTTATGTGCCTATGACCATACACCTACCCACATAATGAGTGAAACCATTTATGACCTATTAGTCAATGGGCTGTGCTAAGAGGACAGAAAAGTATTGCTGATTTCCTCTCTGTTCCCTTGCTAGTTGAAACTGTCAAAGGAAATTTGTTTGTGCATTACAACTTTAAGCATATGTCATGCAAAGATTTTCACACGTATCTCAGAAAGCCATCCAAATTGTTGAGGGATATGCACTCTTCTGATAAGTACGCTTGAGCTCAGACTAGTCAAAATCAAATCCCAAGTTCTTGAAAAGTAGATGGTGTACTTCTGTAGTGTAAGTCACTGTTTGATGTGTGTTTATTAAGTTAAAGCTATGATTAAATATTTCTTTATCAAAGGTAGAAACATTTTTTATTTTTCTGCCCTCTTTTTTGTCTCCGCAAAAATGGTAACCCTAGTCTCTCTAGTACACTGCGCTCCTCATCTCCAGCTCTGTACCATGTACAATGACATCTGTGGCTTGCCTGCCCATCCCATTCCTCACCATCTCTTTGCTGGGTCTTTGCGTGTGGGGCTATGTATATGACTGCTGAAAAACAAAAGTGGGTTATTTTGACCAACACACTTCCTCCCCTTTTGCTATGCAGGTGATGACAGCCAGTCAGAGGAAGAAGCTGGCCCTAGTGGCCACCAGCCACAGCACACAGAGCAGCAAACCAGTGGGCCTGCACAAGAAAGCACACAGGACCAGGAACCTCAGGACCCAGCAGCAGCAGCGCTGGCTCTCCACCACAGCAGCAGACGCTGTCCCTCCACCACCCGCAGCTGAGGCTCTCCCTCCACCACCCACAGCCTTTGGCGATGGAGGCCAGAAGAAGAAGAAGATGCAGAAGGGGGGGCACCTCCTCAGCATAGGCCATCCAGCCAGAGGAGGCAGCTACTGCACCTCGCCACACAATTGCTGGGCCACAATGTGCACATGGAAGATTGACTGGCGCCAAAAATTGAAGCTGCCACCGGGAAGCGGTCCAGGTGCAACAGGAAGCTCTGCTCTGTGGGCGGGAGGTGGAGGGGGCTCCTCATCCCCTTCATCTGGGGCCCTGCTGTTGTGTGTGCTGTGGCTCTTCTGGGAGGGCCTGTCCTCTGCGCATTGCCAAATTATGTAGCATGCAGCAGGCCAGGAATGTCTTTGCCACCTTTTGGGGTCTGTACAGGAGCTCCCCTCCAGAACGGTCCAGACATCTGAACCTGTTCTTAAGTTGTCCGAAGGGGCGCCGATGATTGCCATGTGTGGTCTGATGTCTACTGTTGTAGTTCTCCTCTGACCCTGTTTGTGGGTGCACTATGGGGGTCAATGGCCAAGTCCGCTGTGGGGTACCCTCTGTCACCTTTGGGGAGAGCAGGATGAGAAAGATGAGCAGTATTGTTTGGAGTGGGTACCTTGTAGATGTGTGGGGGGGGAAATAGTGGGTTGTGGATGTGAGCTGGAGGGAGACAGTGCTGAGGGTTTGCCCAGTGGAGGAGGTATAGTTTTGGCAGAATTCCATGCAGCACTTACCTAGGAGCCATCCACCGGTGATCTCCCCCTCGGTCAAACCTGCGGAAGATTCCTGAGTGCTGCAATATATAGGGTCCATGGGTGGAACCTGGGTATCGGGCACATACGTCTAGAATCTCCCACCTGGGCATCACACACGCAAATTGAGTGAGTGGAATGCTCTCCTGTTCCTATAAGTGGCCTCTCGTGCCCGGGGGGTTCTGAGTGCGACATG
Source organism: Microcaecilia unicolor (assembly GCF_901765095.1). Taxonomy (NCBI): domain Eukaryota; kingdom Metazoa; phylum Chordata; class Amphibia; order Gymnophiona; family Siphonopidae; genus Microcaecilia; species Microcaecilia unicolor. The sequence continues at coordinate 146,458,044 of NC_044037.1, forward strand.
TGTGCAGGTCAATGGCGCCTATGACCGAGGGGAAGCGAGCTATGGGGTAGAAGTCAGCCATGTTGTTCTGCAGGGCCTGTACTCAGAAGGTGATGTACTCAGAGGTGTGGTAAGGAAGGCATCAAGGAACTGGGTGAGGCAGTTAGAATGGAAGCCTGGGTGAGACCCATGTTCACAGATAGGACAGACTGGAAACTCCCAGTGGCCAGAAAAGATAGAGAAGCAGTGATCTTTAGGTGCACAGGGATGGGGTTGTTCCTACGGATCCTGGGCTGCAGGAGGGGTTTGAGCTGTCACAAAGGTGCTGAATGGCAGCCCTATCAAACTGTTACCTAGTGAGACACTGCAGGTCAGTGAGGTCTAGGAAACTGCTACAGGGCCTGAAAACTCTGGGTGTTGAGTACCATCCTGTGGTGCCTCCCCTCTTCCTCCACCATGTAAGCACCTGTGCATTTAGTGCCTCCATTTCCCCACACTACAGGTGCAATGCAGTGACACCAGTGCTCATCTCTCCCTACCAACGTTTTGAAACACAGCAGCAACAAACAGAAGCTGACACTCACTCTCCCCCACCGACATACAATGCTGTCACACACAGCATAGCCACACTGCAAGCACTCTATGACCCACTACAAACTCTCCTGCCACACCGTCTAGCCACTCACTCTCCAAGCAGTCTTCACAAACACACTGCAGCAATACACAGGACAAGAGAAAAACAGAGACTACAAACAGGTAAGGGAATTAAATATGACCTTGGAGACAGTGAATGGAGAGGAATAGGGGGAGGGGATGTGGAGATAGAGAAAGGAGTAGTGGTGCCTGGGTTTGGGGGCTAGAAGGGTAGGGAAAGCTGAAAAGGTAAAACACAAATGAGGCAGGTGAGGGTGAAAGCATTCCGACTAGGTGATACAGACAAGGTAACAGGTACTGAACCAACTCTCAGCTTTCTCTGCAAACAACGATTCAGCTTTCTCTCCCAACGATCTCGCCACTCTCCAGCTCCATAAAATTGCTAATGGGTCTAAAGACGACTTCCCCTTACCCTGTTGCTTTAACTAAGGACGCCCATGTTCCTGCCCATGCAAAACCATTTCATTAGCCGTTATTACGTTGGAGGCGCCCCATCTCGTAATGCTTCCCATAACACGCCTCCTGTGAGGATAGCATAGATGGGCGTCCTCGCGCTGAGGACATCCTTACAGCCCTGTTTTGATCATTGGATTTGGGGTGACCTTCTTTCACAGGGACGCGCCCATGTGCCTTTTGTGTTGCTTTTTGGACGCCCTTCTCGTTCGAAAATGAGCCTGATTGGATGTTAAAGAGAACCTTGAATCAAATAGATTGAAAATTCTGCACGATCATACACATCTTGGAATAACTATGGATTGAAATTCCATGTGTAAAGGTGGTAAAGGATAGTGATAGAAGTGTACTACCGTCCGCCTTGCCAGAATGGAACAGACCGATGCAGAAATGTTAAAGGAAATTAGGGGCCAAATAAACTGGGCAACCAATAATAACGGGTGTTTCAATTACCCCGATATTGACTGGGTAAATGTAACATCAGGGCATGCTAGGGAGGTAAATTCCTTGACAAAATCAGGACTGCTTTATGGAGCAGCTGGCACAGGAGCCGACGAGAGAAGGAAAAATTCTAGAACTAGTCCTTAGTGGAGCACATGATCTGGTGCGGGAGGTAATGGTCCTGGGGCTGCTTGATAAACAGTAATCATAATATGATCAGATTTGATATTAGCTTTTAAGTAAGGGTATACAGAAATCCAATACCTTAGCATTTAACGTTTGCACAAGGAGACTTTGATAAATGAGAAGAACGGTGAAATAAGAATTAAGGAGCAGCTGCGAGCGTCAACATTGCATTGGGCATGGATGCTGTGCAAAAACACCATCCGGAAGGCCCAGGCAAATATATTCTGCGTATTAAAAAAAGGAGGACAGAAGACCAACGACAGCTGGCATGGTTAAAAAGGGAGCTGAAGGAAGATATTAGATTTAAGAGAAAATCCTTCAGAAAATGGAAAGAAGAAAACGACTGAAATAATAAGAAACAGCATAAGGAATGTCAAGTCAAATGCAAAGTGCCGAGAAGGAAGGCTAAGAGGGACTTGAAAAAAAAGATTGCGCTGGAGGCAAAAACACACAGTAAAAATTTTTTTTAGGTATATTAAAAGCAGGAAGCCAGCAAAAGAATCAGTTGGACTGCTAGATGACCGAGGGGTAGAAGGGGCAATCAGGGAAGACAAAGCCATAGCAGAGAGATTAAATTAATTCTTTGCTTCGGTCTTCACAGAGGAAGATTTGGGAGAGATACCGATGCCCAGAAATGGTATTCAAAGCTGATAAGTCAGAGAAACTGAATGAAATCTCTATAAACCTGGAGGGTGTAATGGGGCAGTTCTACAAAATGAAGAGTAGTAAATCTCCTGGACCAGATGGTATTCATCCAGAGTACTGTTAGAACTGAAAAATGAACTTGTGGAACTATTGTTAATAATATGTAATTTATCCTTAAATCGAGCATGGTACCGGAAGATTGGAGGGTGGCCAATGTAACGCCGATTTTTATAAAAGGTTCCAGAGGATATCTGGCAAATTATAGACCAGTGAATCTGATGTCGGTGCTGGGCAAAATAATAGAGACTATTATAAAGAACAAAATTACAGAGCAGATTCAAAACATGGATTAATGAGACAAGCCAACATGGATTTAGTGAAGGGAAATCTTGCCTCACCAATCTGTACATTTCTTTGAAGGGATGAACAAACATGTAGATAAAGGTGAGCCAGTTGATATAGAGGGGCATAATCGAACGCAGAACCGCCCATCTCCATGGGCTTCTATCTCTGAGAATGGGTATGTGAAGGGCCGGGACAAACCGTATTTTCGAAACATGGGCGTCCATCTTTTTTCCGGTAATGCGGTTTGTGCCAGCCAAATGCATCGGATTTGTGCAGATTGAGCTGGGCGGTATCGTTTGTCAGCGATAATGGAAACCGAAGGCGCCCAGCTCAAAAACAAACAAATCCAAGGCATTGGGTCGTGGGAGGGGCCAGGATTCGTAGTGCACTGGTCCCCCTCACATGCCAGGACATCAACCGGGCCACCCTAGGGGGGCACTTGTAACAATTTAAAAAAGTTAACTACCTCTGAAGTCCATAGCTCCCTTCCATTGGGTGCTGAGCCCCCAAATCCCCCCCAAAACCCACTCCCCACAACTCTACACCATTACCATAGCACTTATGGCTGAAGGGGGGCACCTAGATGTGGGTACAGTGGGTTTTGGGGCAGTTTGGAGCGCTCCCATTTATCACCACAAGTGTAACAGGTAGGGGGGTGGGCCTGGGTCCACCTGCCTGAAGTCCACTGCACCCACTAACAACTGCTCCAGGAACCTGCATACTGCTGTGATGGAGCTGGATATGACATTTGAGGCTGGCATACAGGCTGGAAAAAAAGTTTTTAAAGTTGTTTTTTTTTTTGGGTGGGAGGGGGTTAGTGGACCACTGGGGGAGTCAGGGAGGTCATCCCTGATTCCCTCCGGTGGTCATCTGGTCATTTAGGGCACTTTTTTTGGGACTTGTTCGTGAAAAAAAAGGGTCCAAAATAAGTGACCCAAATTTGCGCTTAAAATGCCTTTCTTTTTTCGATTATCGGCCGAGGACGCCCATCTCTTCGCGGCCGATAAACATGCCCCAGTCCCGCCTTCACCACGCCTCCAACACGCCCCCGTCAACTTTGGCCGTTTCCGCGACAGATTGCAGTTGAAGACGCCCAAATCAGCTTTCGATTATACCGATTGGGCGCCCGCGGGAGAAAGACGCCCATCTTCTGATTGGGTCGAAATATGGGCATCTTTCTCTTTGAAAATAAGGTGGATTGTATATCTGGATTTTCAGAAGGTATTTGACAAAGTACTTAACGAAAGACCTCCAGAGGGAAATTGGAGAGTCATGGGATAGGAGGTAGTGTCGTATTCTGCATTAAAAACTGGTTTAAAAGATAGAAAAACAGAGAGTAGGGGGTAACTGTTCAGTATTGTCAATGGAGAAAGGTAGATAGTGGGGTTCTCCAGGGGTCTGTGCTGGGACCACTGCTTTTTAACATATTTATAACATGACCTAGAGATGGAGTAACTAGTAAGGTAATTAAATTTGCTGAGGATACAAAGTTATTCAAAGGTCATTAAATCGCCGGAGGATTGTGAACAATTACAACAGGACCTTACGAGACTGGGCATGTAAATGGCCGATGATGTTTAAGTGAGCAAGTGGGAAAGTGAATCATGTGGAAAGAGGAACCGAATTATAGCTACATCATGCATAGTCCACGCTAGGAGTCACAGACCAGAAAGGATCTAGGTGTCGTCGTTGATATACGTTGAAACCTTCTGCTCAGTGTGCTGCTGCGGCTAAGAAAGCAAATAGAATGTTAGGTATTATTAGGAAAGGAATGGAAAACAAAAATGACGACATTATAATGCCTTTTATCGCTCCTGGTGCAAACTGCACCTCAAATATTGTGTTCAATCTGTCCTCCGCACCTCAAAAAAGGATTTAGTGGAATTAGAAAGGTGCATAGAAGGGCGACGAAAGTGATAAAGAGGATGGGACAACTTCCCTATCAGAAAAGGCCTAAAGCAGCTAGGCTCTTCAGCTTGGAGAAAAGACGGCTGAGGACAGATTGATAGAGGTCTATAAAATAATGAGTGGAGTGGAACGGGTAGACGTGAAGTGTCTGTTTATGCTTTCTAAAATACTAGGACTAGGGGGCATGCGATGAAGCTATGAAGTAGTAAATTTAAAACGAATCAGAGAAAATGTTTCTTCACTTCAATGTATAATTAAACTCTAGAATTCGTTGCCAGAGAATGTGGTAAAATGCGGTTAGCTTAGCACAGCTTAAAAAAGGTTTGGTATGGCTTCCTAAAGGAAAGTCCATAGACCATTATTAAATTGGACTTGGGGAAAATCCACTATTCTGGGATAAGCAGTATAAAATGTTTTGCACTTTTTGGGATCTTGCCAGGTATTTGTGACCTGGATTGCCCAGTGTTGGAAACAGGATGCTGGGCTTGATGGACCTTTCGTCTGTCCAGTATGGCAATACTTATGTACTTATGTAGGGGTTCTATCGAGCATTTGTTTCTCAGAGTTTGAAGTAGCTTTATTTCAAGTTGCATTGTGGTGGCATTTTTTGCAGCTTTGCTCACAGGACATGGACTTTAAATCTCAAGCTTCAGAATTTAGCAGGAAATTGCAACAAAGGAATTACCCCAAGAACACTTTGAAGAGGGCATACACCCGCGCTAAATATAACAACAGAGACTTGTTACTCCAGAAAAAAAACACGTCAATATTGTTGATCCTGTTATGACATTCGTCATGAGGTTTGCACCTGGAGGAGAAAAAGCAGCCCACATCATCCAACAACATTGGGACGTGATGAGGTCTCACCCACTGTTCACACACCATAGAGTAAGAACGGTGTTCTTGCGGGCTCAAAATCTAAAAGAAATATTGAGCCCGGCCACACTGTCAACCACTGGACACCAATTGATATCGCCTGATGTGGGACACACGAAATGTGGAAAGTCCAGCTGCAGAACATGTGCCTCCACTATTGAATGTAGAAGCTTTGAGCACAATCATAAAACTTACTCTTTGAGACACACTAACACCTGCCAGACTCCGAATGTGATATATTACATCATTTGTCCATGCAACAAAGTATACATAGGGAAAACGAGCAGATCATTGAACGCGAGAATGATAGACCATCAGTCACGGATCGCGGCACAGCATCTAGGGGCACCATTAGTGTAGCACTGTGGAACAAACACTTGGCGGACACTTTGAAGTGTATGGCCATAGATCATGTCACACTCAATAGTAGGGGCAGAGACAGGAATAGAAAATTATTACAATGAGAGACTTTTTGGATCTATCACTTAAATACACTGGAACCTAATGGCCTGGTTTATGTGAACACATCTCCAATGAAAACATAAGCAGTGGAAACCGGAAACAAGTAACGGAAAAGACTATAAAATCCCACCATGTTTAACCGGTGCAAGACGCTGAATGAAAGCAGAAGCTGTTAGACTGTGAGGCCAGGTCACATTACATTTCAAGTTAAACAATGAGCTGATGTATAATGCTGAAGAATGTAAACTTCATTTCTGTAGGTCCTGAACTGAAGCCGACGATCCTGAGCAGAAGTATCCCTTGAAAAAGCAGCAAGGAGCGAAACAGGCACCTGTCGGGACTACATGTTCGGGACTACGAGCTAAACAGCGTCACTACAGATACGTGCGGTTCAATAATCATTCGGGTGGCATAAGTTAGCCACCACAGTTATGATATATTTCATACCACTAGACATTCAGCCCCATATGGGAGTACATTCAAAATAGTAGCAATATGGAGATGTAATAATCTAAAAAATAAAAAAAGAAGAATTTAGATTGAATAAGATCTCAAATATCGGTAGGAGGGGGTCAGTCTATGATTATAAGTGTCACTAAACAGGAGCTTACCCGAATTGGTGTCAAACATCACCCCAGTGACTGTATGAGACTTTCTCTATATAAGACAAAGGGTAACAGATTTGTTATTCTTCTCCCACATTCACCTCTACTAAGAAGGTATTGTATATCCTAGAAATAAGCAGTGGATTTAACCCAAGTCCATTTTAATAATGGTTTTTGGACTTTTTCTGTAAGAAGCCATCCATACCTTTTTTAAACCTCGCTAAGCTAACTGCTTTTACCATATTCTCTGGCAACGAATTCCAGAGTTTAATTACATGTTGCGTGAAGAAATATTTTCTCTAATTCGTTTTAAATTTACTACTTTATAGCTTCATTGCATGCCCCCTAGTCCTAGTATTTTTGGAAAGAGTAAACAAGCGATTCACGTCTACCCGGTCCACTCCACTCTTTATTTTATAGACCTGTATCATATCTCCCCTCAGCCGCCTTTTCTCCAATCTGGAGCCCTAGTCACTTCAGCCTTTCCTCACAGGGAAGTTGTCCCATCCCCTTTATCATTTTCATTGCCCTTCTCTGTACCTTTTCTAATTCCACTATCAGGGGCATTTTCAAAAGAGAAGGGCACCCATCTTTCGACACAGATCGGGAGATGGCCGTCCTTCTCTCAGGGTCACCCAAATCAGCATAATCGAAAGCCGATTTTGGGCGTCCTCAACTGCTTTCCGTCGTGGGGATGACAAAAGTTCCCGGGGGCGTGTCAGCAGCATACCGAAGGCTGAACGGGAGCGTGATTAAGAGATGGGCGTCCTCGGCCAATAATGGAAAAAAGAAGGGCGTCCCTGACGAGCATTTGGCCGACTTTACTTGGTCCCTTTTTTTCACAACCAAGCCTCAAAAAGGTGCCTGAACTGACCAGATGACCACCGGAGGGAATTGGGGTTGACCTCCCCTTACTCCCCCAGTGGTCACCAACCCTCTCCCACCCAAAAAAACCCACCAGAAACCTACTGTTCTCACATGTAGGTGCCCCCTTTCATCCCTAAGGGCTGTGGTAGTTGTGTACAGTTGTGGGGAGTTGGTTTTTTTGGGGGGGGGGTTGGGGGGTTCAGCACACAAGGTAAGGGAGCTATGCACCTGGGAGCAATTTCTGAAGTCGATTGCAGTGCCCCCTAGGGTGCTCGGCTGGTGTCCTGGCATGTCAGGGGGACCAGTGCACTCACTACGAATGATGGCTCCTCCAACGACCAATGCCTTGGATTTGGTCATTTTTGATTTGGGCGTCCTCGGTTTCCATTATCGGCGAAAACCGAGGTCACCCATCCCTAAGGTCGACGATGTTGAGATTTGGGCATCCCCGACCGTATTATCGAAACGAAAGATGGACGCCCATCTTGTTTCGATAATACGGGATGCCCCGCCCCTTCGCGGCACCGTCCTTAGAGATGGGCGCCCTTAGAGATGGTCATCCCCGTTTGATTATCCCCACCCTCATCTTTTTAAAGATGCGGTGACCAGAACTGAACACAATATTCAAGGTGCAGTCACACCATGGACCTATACAAAGGCATTATAATATCCTCATTTTTGTTTTCCATTCCTTTCCTAATAATACCTAACCTAATACCTAATTCTGCTTGCTTTATTAGCCACCACCACACACTGAGCAGAGGGTTTCAATGTATTGTCAACGACACCTAGATCCCTTTCATGTTCAGTGACTCCTAATATGTAGCCTTGCATTACATAGCTAAATTTTGGGTTGCTGTTTCCCACATGCATCAATTTGCTCATATTAAATGTCATCTGCCATTTAGATAGTCACAATCCTCTTGCAATTTAACAACTTTGAATAACTTTGTGTTGTCTGCAAATGTAATTACCTCACTAAGCAGTGACGTAGCCAAGGGTGGGCTCGGATGGGCCCAGGCCCACCCATTTTGGGCTCAGGCCCACCCAGTAGCAGCACATCTATGATGTGGCTGGCAGGGATTCCCCAAGCCCTAGCAGCTGAAAACTCCCAACAACTGTATCTCCTACATACCTTGTAAATAGCAGATCATCACCTGCAGTGAGCAGCAACTGATACATGCTGTTCGCACCGGCCCCACAGCCTTTTCTCTGATGTATTCTTGCCTATGCAGAAACAGGAAGTTGCATCAGAGGGAAGGGTGTGGGGCCAACATGAGCAGTGTGTATTAGTTGCTGCTCGCTACCAGTGAAAATCTGCTATTTAAAAGGTATGCTGGGGGGGGGGGGGCTGGGTGAGAAACCATATGGCATGCAGGTGAGAGAGGGAGAGACCAAATCACTTGCGGAGTACTTCTGCCCACCCATCTTGGGCCCACTAAGTACTTCCATCTCTAGATCATTTATAATATGTCTGTGAAATCATCTTGAGCATTTGTCCATCTTCTGGTGGATGGTAGAATAATGTGATGCATAGTTGGCCAGTTAGTGTTTTGGTCTGCCTGTTTTGCTCTTGTTGTCGTGTTGAATGTTGTTCATGTTTGGTTTCATGTTGCTGGTTGTTTGGCCTCTGCATTCTTGTTTAGGTGGTGATTAGGTTCTTCCAGTTGTTGGAGTGATCGTCTTCTTCCTGTGATGCGTACTGGTATTTTATTTCATTCGTTTGGAGTTGCTGCTGGTATCCCCCATTGTCCACATTGTTAATTTATAGTAGAAAATCCGTGCCTTTAAATTTTTTAGATCAGTTTTAAGGGTGTTACTTCTGGCTTGGGTTGTTTGCGTTTGAATGTGTGTGTTAGGGTTCTGAGGTGCTTGTGTTTGTGTGTTGTGTTGGGCTGTTTTTTTTTTCCTTTAACCTTGGCTGTGGGTTTTGCCTGTATCAGTGAATGATCAGATAGGCAGCTAGTACATAAAAACAATACCCGCAGCAGTGAAAATGTCCTTCAGTAATGGTCACGTCTAAAGGATAAATGAGCAGTGGAAGTTCGATGTGTTATAGAGTAGTTGCTACTCAATATTGTGCTTGTGCCATTCTGGGCACTCCGGGTGACTTCGGGGAAGAATACCATTTGGAGAAAACACTCCTTTTTTTCAGTAGTTTGTACTCCGATCAGCAAATACTTGCTCAGAGAGTGGAGGATGTTGTAGTTAATCATGGCAACCAAGAGGAGCAGCATAGAGGGAACATACTTGCCACCTCACCCCCAAGTGAAGCTGTTGGTTCTGGGCTGCCATTCTTCAGTAGTAGGTCATGCAGCTACAAATAGGGTGCCTGCAACTTTGTGTTGGTGCCCGCAGTGCAGGTGGTGGACTGTCCAGAACTGGGTTCTTGCAGGGCATGGACCCCGACTCCCAATAGCAGCTCACCTTTCGCAGTTCATCTGCATTCAGTGTTCCTGCAACCTCGGGGTACACTGCTGTGCTGACTCCTCGGCTGGTCATCGCCAAGCGTGATGAGAATGAGACTATGCTGTCCTGGGTGGAGAACGCTGTGGTGTGCCGATATTTGATTGCACTTCCAATCCAGTCTGTCTGCTCTGGTCCACTGGCATTGGACTGCTCTGTCGAGCCACGTGGTCTAGTCAGTCCGCGGGATGAGGACAGCTTTCCTGCTAATTTTGCTCCTAGGTTCCTCTGACAGGTTGTAATGTTGCTCTCTGTCTGATTTGACTATTTCCTTGTTTGCTGTTTGAAGGAAGGTTACAATGCACAGTTCTCTTTTTCAGTTGCCAGTTTGGAATTAGGAATTGCAGTTATGTTTTGTCATTATGCAGTTCCTGAATCCTGGTGTTGTTTGATGATCTAGTCGATTCAGATGCAGATCACTGGAGGCTTTTTTCTTTTGTTGTTGTAAATCCAGCTCATCACAGGAAAGGGAGAGGTTGCTTGTTGTAGAGTGCAGGGCAGGGGCGTAGCTACAGGGGGTCACGGGGGCCTGGGCCCCCGCAAATTTCATCTGGGCCCCCTGGTTTGCCTGGTGGGGGGTCCCCAACCCCGCCAGCTGAAGCCTTCAATGCCGATCTCCGGTGCAGCCACGTTCGCTGCCCTGCCTTTCTTTCTTCTTGCTCCTCCTGTGCACGCTGACACTCCTTTACATGAAGGAGCGTCAGCGCTGCACAGGAGGAGCAAGAAGAAAGTAGAGCAGAGCAGCAAACATGGCTGCGCCAGAGATCAGCGCTGAAGAAGGCTTTGGCTGGCAGGGGTTGGGGACCCCCGCCAGCAAAGGTATTTGTTTTTGTGGGGGGACCACCCATGAGGGTCTGGCTACGCTCCTGTGCAGGGAGACAGAAAGTTCTTTTTATCCAGTCAAAAACAATGAAATTAAACTAAGTGAAAGAAAGAAAACTCAAATAAACTCAGGGCTGGTGACTCGACATATACTGAGCAGAAATATGTAAGATTGGACTTGGGGAAAATCCACTGCCTATTCTAGGATAAGCTGCATAAAATGTATTGTACTGTTTTGGGATATTGCCAGGTACTTGTACCTGGATTGGCCACTGTTGGTAACAGGATGCTGGGCTTTATCGACCTTCGATCAGTCCCAGTATGGCAACATTTTATGTTCTTATGTTCACTATTGGGCAACTGTCAGCCTTTCCGCAGTTTCTAGTTTAAAAAGCTGCTGTATCATCTTTTAAAATGTTGATGCCAGTAGCCTGGTTCCACCCTGGTTAAGGAGGAGCCTACCTTTCTGAATAGGTTTCCCTTTCCCCAGAATGTCACCCAGTTCCTAACAAATCTAAAACCCTCCTCTCTGCACAATTTCTCATCCAGCATTGAGACTCCATGGGATAGTTAACTATGTGACTCATTTCAAAACAAACAAACAAAAATGTCCAAAAAACATCATAAGGTGGCAAAAAGATGTTGCTCTCTCAAAAATGTCCAAGTTGCAATTTTTGACCCCTCCCCCGATGTTAGACATTTTTCTCCATAGTTCATCCAAATTTCAAGGGGGCGTGCTTGATGTGCAACACCTGAAGATAGATGTTTTTCTAGAATAATAGAACAAAATGAAAAATGTCTAGGGCCAAAATTAAAACTTTTTGGCTAGAACTGTTTCAATCATGACTAATGTAACATAGGGAAAATAAATAAATAACATTTTTTTTTACCTGGGGGGGGATCGGAGGGTTCAGGGCATCCTTGGTGCCTTCAGGGTCTATGGCTGGGCGGGGGGGGGGGGGGGGGAGAGCTGCAGCGAAGGAGAGATGCTGCGGGAGGCAGCGCTGAGTTTTTCGGGTCCTGGGGACGATTGGGCTCGTCCCCGGGAGTGAAGAGGTGCACCGGGCATGTGCGGTGCCCTGTTAGATATTTCCTGAATTTGGGGGTGCCATCAGGGAAATTTGGGTAATTTGTATGAAACACCTTTAACTCTGAGAGTCTGTTTCAGGTGGGAAAATTTGGAGAGTCCATTGGCTAGTACGGTGAAGCTGTACAATAAAATATATTTTAAAAAAGTGTCCTGTGTTTTGTGTTCTCCCGGGGTCTTGGTTTGTGAAACTTTACTATCTCTGAAGAGAATTTAAGAACATGGAAGGTGAAGCAATGGGAGGTCATGCCCCTCAGATTTGGACCCACACTGTTGTCATCCCTCAAGATCGGATGGTCCCGGATTTCTACTGGTTTCCGAGAGGTCCAGATGACACTAAAATGGAAGATTGGATCGACAAAATGAAGTCCAGGCTGAGAATCTTACATGTTCCAGTAGAGGACCAACTGGAGATAGTCAGAGATCACCTTAAAGGAATTGCTCTGGATACTGTAAAGTATTCTTTCCCAAGGGAGTGTTCAGTGGAGGAGATTTATGACCTGCTTCGACAGGTGTATGGAGACAAAGTTGCTCTGGGGCTTCGAATTCAAGAATTTTACAATCAGAGACAAGGGGAGAAAGAGTCCATCCATGTCTTTGCCTATCGGTTGCAGGAGAATCTGGACGCCATCATGAAGAGGGATAGACGACGAATGGGGAATCCTGATGAAACCTTTAAAGAACAATTCTCAAAGGAATTATTCCCTATAGAGAGGACTAAATTAGGCTGCTTTAATGTGATCCGTCCACAAGAAGTGTTGGCCTTGGACTATACGGTATTGGAGAGGGACAGTGGAGGATTCGAGAACGTACTTGTACTAATGAATATGTTTACCAGATTTGCTGTAGCAGTGCCAACTAGGAATCAAACCGCCAAAACAACAGCCAAGGCATTGTTCGCGGTTTATGGAGTGCCGGAGAAATTGCATTCGGACCAAGGTTCAGCTTTTGAGTCTTCATTAATTAAGGAATTGTGCGACTGGTACGGGGTAAAGAAAACTCATATGACTCCTTATCATCCCCAAGGGAATGGGAGGTGTGAGAGAGATAACAGAACATTTCACCAAATACTTCGCGCATTCCCCAAACAGAAGTGTTGCTGGTCAAAATTCTTACCTGAAGTGAATCAGATTTACAGTAGTTCAATTCACCACGCAACTGGGTTTATGCCCACTTCTCTGTTCTTAGGTAGAGAAATGCTTCTACCTTATCGTTTACTAGTGCATCAAACCGAAGATTTAAAAAATGAAAGTTTGACTGGAAACCTGGGAGGTTGGATGAATGCTCATTGGGAGAATTTGGATTTTGCACAGAAGTTGGCCAGAGAGACCGCAAGACTTCAAAATGAAAAGATGAGGAGGCAATATAATAAGAGGGCTGAAGCTGAACAACTGTATGAGGGAGAGTGGGTACTGCTTTGTAGGCAGAGATTTTCTGGGAGGCAGAGATTTTCTGGGAGGCTAGACCCTATAGAGTTATTGCAATCTATGGGGATAACTCTAATTAAAATTGGAAATTTAGAGGATGGTGTAAAAATGGTTCATCGAAACTCGGTGAAGAAGTATATTTTGGATGGGATGGAACCTGATATAGAACACTCCAAGAGAAATTACTCAAAAGGATGAGGTGTATGTTGACAATGCTATAACAGAAAGGAACAACTGTGGGTATACCATTTACACTGAAGCTATTTTTGCCCCTAGTATTTCCGAACCTGTTCTGATGAACTTGGAAACAATAAGGAGTTCTGCAAGGAGTAATAAGGGTATATGTTCTCCTTTTCTTGCTGAACATTTTATTTTGGGTTAAGTGAGAAAATGTGATTCATGGCATAGTAACAGTTTGGAAGAAAAAATGTAACAGATTTTTGATAAATGTGTAATCAAAAGTCTGGTTTTCTGTGTGTGTACACAAAGAAAATTGTAAGATAATAATTGTTTTAGCACAAGTAAGAATAACTTCAGGAAATCAAAGTTTTAGACCTACCCTGATAGTTAGAGTAGGGATGTCTGATTTGGGCTAGTTCAATGTGATGCGTATGATGTGGGATGAATGTCAGTGATGATAGTGAGGTCCAGTGGTATTGGTTTGGGTTGGTTGTTTCCGAGTTGGAGTGGTGGTGTAATATTGGGGACAATATTGTTTTTTTAGCTGGGGCGAATGTAACATAGGGAAAAAAATAAATAACTTTTTTTTTTAACCTGGGGGGGATCGGAGGGTTCAGGGCATCCTCGGTGCCTTCAGGGTCTGTGGCTGGGCCGGGGGGAGAGCTGCAGCAAAGGAGAGATGCTGCGGGAGGCAGCGCCGAGTTTTTCAGGTCCTGGGGACGATTGGGCTCATCCCCGGGAGTGAAGAGGTGCACCAGGCTTGTGCAGTGCCCTGTTAGGGGCCGGTCACTGTTTGCGGGGCGGCGTGGTGTGTCCTGGGTTTTCCCTGTTGTCTTTGGCTCCTGTTGGGAGCTGGTGTCGGCTTGGCAACGTGGGCCTCCCGGTCTCTTCGGACCCGTTTGCGGGTCAAGGGCGATGGTTCCGGGACGCTCTGGGTGTTCCGGAGGGGGGAGTGTTGCTGTTGTTGCATTCTCCGCGATCGTGCATTGGCGCAGAAGAAAGAGAGAAGCCGGAGGAAGCCAGGTTTGGGGCTGGAGCGGCACCGGCATGTGGCCGGCTCGGCCGAAAGAGAGAGGACGGGACCGGGCGCGCACGCGTGCACAGCGTGAGCAGGTGGGTAACTCCGGTAGGCCTCACTGAGGCCTGGGACTGGATTTCCAGCTGGAGTTCCAGCAAAGTGGCGGTTTTGGGGGCCATTTTTATTTTTAACTCCGTTTTCGGATTGGGACATCAGGGACCGGAACCAGCGGTGGTCATTTGGTAAGAAAAAAATCTGGATTAAGGTAAGGGGTTTTTTTTAGCCCAAAATTGTTATTGGTTTGTTTTTAAATTGTGAAAATTGGGTTTTTGATTTTTAAAAATTAAGGAGTTAATGTAATTTGAATTTGGTTTGTGGATTTGGGTTCAGGGAATTATTTTAAATTTTTCTGGTGAGTTAAATTTTGAATTTAAATATTTTTAATAGGGGTTTTAGAAGGGGGGCTTAAAAAAGGGGTTCTTTAAGGATTAAAATTATAAATTCAACCTGGTAGGTAAAGAAAGGGTTCATTTAATTTTTGATATGGGTTTTAATTAAATTTGGAATTTTTAGAGGGGTTTTAGGTGAGATAATTGTGTGCGGACATTAAAAAAGGATATTTTTGAAATTTAAAGTCATAATTCAGTAATGGGTAAGGGGTTTAATTGTTGGGGGAAATTTGGGGTAATTTGGGTTAAGTTTGATGGGTTTTTTGAAATAATTTAGTTTTACACTTAGTTTCTATGGGGAAAGGGAAATTAAAATGGAGATTTGAAGTGTTCAGCCAAAATTCCACAGTTGCAGAGAAAAAAATGGGAATTCTAGGAGTACTCTGATTGGCTGAGTGGTCTCGGAATCTCAAGACGAGATTCCGTTACCTGGGCAACGATGCTGCTGACCGTTGGCCAGAAGGGTGAAGGCTGTTGAAGTGAGTGGTTGTGGGGAACCTGTTGTCTGTGGCTGAGAAATTAATAGAGAGGTAATTGGTATCAAAAAAGAGTGCTGGATGCATGAAATTAAAATTCTGACACTGTTTTGAAATGTGAATAACAATTTGGTTTAGGTAATTGGATTGGAAGTTGTGTGTGTGCTTGTATTGGACATACCATTTTCAGTATAGGGAAATTTAAGTGATAAAATAGGCCTGGAAGAGCGATGCTTTTTGATTATTTTTATTTCCAAAAGTTATCCGCCCCAGTATTTTAAGGTCCATTTAAATGTCACTTAGATTCTTATATGTTAAAGGAGTCAAGGAGGTAGGGTCTTCTTTCCATTTTATTTAATTAAGTGTGAGGTGAAGGAGGAAGAAAAGCGGGAAAGTCAGGAGCCTGAAGACGTGTCTGGGCCCCCATGCAAGAAAGGATTGAATTTCATCATTTGCACGGAGAAAAGGAAATACAGCTAACAGGCTAATTTTCGAAAGTGATCGCCGGCCATTTTCCGACGTAAATCGGGAGATGGCCGGCGATCTCTCAAAAGCAGCGAAATCGGTATAATTGAAAGGTGCTTTTTTGACACCTTCGCCGCTTTCCCATCGCCGAGCTGGCGAAAGTTCAAGGGGGCGTGTCAGCGGCGTAGTGAAGGCAGGGTATGAGCAGGCATGGGCGTGGCTACCAGATGGCAGGTTTTCGCGGATAATGGAAAAAAAAAAGCGTCATTAATCAGTATTTCGCCGGGTTTACTTGGTCCTTTTATTTTCACGACCAAGCCTCAAAAAGGTGCCCCAACTCACCAGATAACCACCAGAGGGAATGGGGGATGTCCTCCCCATACTCCCCCAGTGGTCACCAACCCCCTCACACAGTAAAAAAATAAAAATAAAAACCTTTTTTGCCAGCCTGTATGCCAGCCTCAAATGTCATACCTAGCTCCCTGACAGCAGTATGCAAGTCCCTGGAGCAGTTTTTAATGGGTGCAGTGTACTTCAGGCAGGCAGACCCAGGTCCATCCCCCCCTACCTGTTACACTTGTGGTGCTAAGTATTGAGCCCTCCAAACTCCCCCCCCCCCAAAACCCACTGTACCCACATGTAGGTGCCCCCCTTCACCCATAAGGGCTGTGCTAATGGTGTAGAGTTGTGGGGAGTGGGTTTGGGGGGATTTGGGGGGCTCAGCACCCAAGGTAAGGGAGCTATGCACCTGAGAGCTATTTGTGTATTTTTAAAAATTTTTTAGAAGTGCCCCCTAGGGTGCCCGGTTGGTGTCCTGGCATGTCAGGGGGACCAGTGCACTGCAAATGCTGGCTCCTCCCATGACCAAATGCCTTGGATTTCGCCGGGTTTGAGATGGCCAGCATTTTTTCCATTATCACTGAAAAACAAAACTGGCAATCTCAAACCTGGCGAACTCTGGCATTTGGCCAGGCCAAACTGTATTATCGAAAGAAAAGGTGGCCGGCCATCTTTTTTGATAATACGGTTACGGCCAGCTGTTGCGCAGCCACCAAAATAGATCGCCGGCAATCCGTTCGATTATGCCTCTCTAAGTAACATCTAAGGAGGCACTTTGGGAGGTGGGGCTGGTGGTTGGGAGGCGGGATAGTGCTGGGCAGACTCAGTGGTATGCTGGAGTCGGCTCGGTCCGGCTCGCAAGAGCTGCTTGTTAAATTTTGACAGCTCTTGCGAGCCGGTTGTTTTCGGGGGCGAGCCAGCTCCATTATGGGAGGTAAGCATGGCAGGAGGGCGCCATCACAGGCCATGCTTACCTCCCCTCCCACTCCCAAACATGTCCAGCGATTGTCCTTCGCCCCCACCGTCCCCTCCCGCTCCCATCCATCTTTTTTATTACCTCTCCATTGAAGCATGCGTTATTTAAAGCCCTGCTGCCCGTCTCCAGCCTTCCCTGTTTGCTTCGATGAGTTCGTTCATGCCCTTAGTCCCGCCTTCTGACGTTTTGGGAGCGGGAGAGGAGGGGCAGGGAGGGAGGACAATCGCTGGACTTGTTTGGGAGCGGGAGGGGAGGACAGGGGATGGAGGAGAATTGCTGGGCATGGATGGGTAGAGGGGGGCAGAGGAGAGAAGACAATTGCTGGGCAGGGATGGGTAGGGGGGCAGGGGAGAGAAGACAACTGCTGGGCAGGGATGGGTAGAGGGGGGCAGGGGAGAGATGACAATTGCTGGGCATGGAGGGCAGGGGAGAGAAGACAATTGCTGGGCATGAATGGATAGAGGGGGGCAGGGGAGAGAAGAGAATTGCTGGGCATGGATGGATAGAGGGGGGCAGGGGAGAGAGGAGAGTTTCAGGACACGGATGGAGGGGAGGGAAGGGAGAGAGAAGAAATGCTGGACATGGAGGGAAGATAGAGGAAGGAGATTACAGTGGTGGAAATAAGTATTTGATCCCTTGCTGATTTTGTAAGTTTGCCCACTGACAAAGACATGAGCAGCCCATAATTGAAGGGTAGGTTATTGGTAACAGTGAGAGATAGCACATCACAAATTAAATCCGGAAAATCACATTGTGGAAAGTATATGAATTTATTTGCATTCTGCAGAGGGAAATAAGTATTTAATCCCTCTGGCAAACAAGACCTAATACTTGGTGGCAAAACCCTTGTTGGCAAGCACAGCGGTCAGACGTCTTCTGTAGTTGATGATGAGGTTTGCACACATGTCAGGAGGAATTTTGGTCCACTCCTCTTTGCAGATCATCTCTAAATCATTAAGAGTTCTGGGCTGTCGCTTGGCAACTCGCAGCTTCAGCTCCCTCCATAAGTTTTCAATGGGATTAAGGTCTGGTGACTGGCTAGGCCACTCCATGACCCTAATGTGCTTCTTACTGAGCCACTCCTTTGTTGCCTTGGCTGTATGTTTTGGGTCATTGTCGTGCTGGAAGACCCAGCCACGACCCATTTTTAAGGCCCTGGCGGAGGGAAGGAGGTTGTCACTCAGAATTGTACGGTACATGGCCCCATCCATTCTCCCATTGATGCGGTGAAGTAGTCCTGTGCCCTTAGCAGAGAAACACCCCCAAAACATAACATTTCCACCTCCATGCTTGACAGTGGGGACGGTGTTCTTTGGGTCATAGGCAGCATTTCTCTTCCTCCAAACACGGCGAGTTGAGTTCATGCCAAAGAGCTCAATTTTTGTCTCATCTGACCACAGCACCTTCTCCCAATCACTCTCGGCATCATCCAGGTGTTCACTGGCAAACTTCAGACGGGCCGTCACATGTGCCTTCCGGAGCAGGGGGACCTTGCGGGCACTGCAGGATTGCAATCCGTTATGTCGTAATGTGTTACCAATGGTTTTCGTGGTGACAGTGGTCCCAGCTGCCTTGAGATCATTGACAAGTTCCCCCCTTGTAGTTGTAGGCTGATTTCTAACCTTCCTCATGATCAAGGATACCCCACGAGGTGAGATTTTGCGTGGAGCCCCAGATCTTTGTCGATTGACAGTCATTTTGTACTTCTTCCATTTTCTTACTATGGCACCAACAGTTGTCTCCTTCTCGCCCAGCGTCTTACTGATGGTTTTGTAGCCCATTCCAGCCTTGTGCAGGTGTATGATCTTGTCCCTGACATCCTTAGACAGCTCCTTGCTCTTGGCCATTTTGTAGAGGTTAGAGTCTGACTGATTCACTGAGTCTGTGGACAGGTGTCTTTCATACAGGTGACCATTGCCGACAGCTGTCTGTCATGCAGGTAACGAGTTGATTTGGAGCATCTACCTGGTCTGTAGGGGCCAGATCTCTTATTGGTTGGTGGGGGATCAAATACTTATTTCCCTCTGCAGAATGCAAATAAATTCATATACTTTCCACAATGTGATTTTCCGGATTTAATTTGTGATGTGCTATCTCTCACTGTTACCAATAACCTACCCTTCAATTATGGGCTGCTCATGTCTTTGTCAGTGGGCAAACTTACAAAATCAGCAAGGGATCAAATACTTATTTCCACCACTGTAGATGAGGGGAAAGGAAGTGAGGAGAGAAGCTGCACATGAATGGAGAAAATAGGCAGAAGCTGGATCCACTGTACAGTCAAGTCTGCGGAGGACCAGAAATGAAGAAGAAAGGAGGAAAGAAAAGAAATAAATGGAAAGGAAGCCCTGGAAACAGAGTCAAGGGAACGGATAGAGAGCAGCAGAATCAAATACTGGGCCAGCATGATCAGAGAAACAAAGTCACCAGATAACAAAGGTAGAAAAAAATAATTTTATTTTCATTATAGTGTTTGGAATATGTCCACTTTGAGAATCAGGTGCTGAACATTAAAAGTTTATATTTATTTACTTATTTATGGCATTTTATCCCATATTAAACATGAATTCGATTGGAACCTGGGATCATTTAATTTTTTTTTCCTGGAGAGAGTAATGCATTGCCCCCCCCCCCCCCCCCCGGCTATAGCCAGCTCTGCAATTTGCGGGGGAGGCGCAGAGGTGGACGGGGGGGGGGGGGGCGCAAAGGTGGATGGGGGGGCACAGTGGTGGACGGGGGGGGCGCCGAGGTGGACCGGGGAGAGAGCCTGTTGTTAAAAATTTAGCAGCACACCACTGGGCAGACTTATACGGTCTGTGCCAGAGCCGGTGGTTGGGAGGCAGGGATAGTGCTGGGCAGACTTATACAGTCTGTGCCCTGAAAATGATAGATACAAATTAAGGTAAGGTATACGCAAAAAGTAGCATGAGTTTATCTTGTTGGGCAGACTGGATGGACCGTGCAGGTCGTTTTCTGCAGTCATCTACTATGTTATGTTACTATGTTTAATTTACTTTAACCTGAACTGAGAAGTAAATTCTAAGGGGAAGTCCGGAGTCGCCAAAGGGAATCTTAAAAGACAAAAAAGGGACAACAAAGTATCAAATTCTTGCTGGTTGCAAGGAGAAAAACAAATAACAGTTGCAACGGGTTAATAGATAGAGAGAGTAAATGTAAGAAAAGAAACTTATCTGATGTTTGTGTAGATAGGTCTGGTTATTCTGCCTGTACAAGGAAAAATTCAAGAAATCCTGTTATAATTTTCAGGTGCACTAATTATATTGTTTTTTTTGTGTGTTAAAAGTTAAACAAAGCAGTAAAATTTTGAAGTTAAAAAAGGTATCATAATTCTT